>NC_139940.1:44547771-44806205 GCF_963454915.1 Gymnoscopelus microlampas | reverse complement strand
AATGCTCCGGGGAGGTCAGAGGTCAGACGTGCAGGGGGTGGGGGGGGGGTATAAGGGGGGGGGGGTCTGCATGGGATGAACGAGGGTCCATCTGGATGAGTGACCTGACATAATTAGATATCAATCCTGCTCTAGAAGTGGGACGATAGGGAGAACGGGGGGAGAGAGAGAGAGTTTTAAATGCTAAGCTGATTAGCAAAGCATGTGTTTGCTGTTGAGCTACCGTGTGCGTGCGTGTGTGTGTGTGTGTGTGTGTGTGTGTGTGTGTGTGTGTGTGTGTGTGTGTGTGTGTGTGTGTGTGTGTGTGTGTGTGTGTGTGTGTGTGTGTGTGTGTGTGTGTGCGTGTGCGTGTGTGTGTATGGAGGAATTAGGAGGTGTTGGTCGGGGTTACGAATTGGCATCGACAATGTATGGTGTGTGTGGTACAGCAGTTGCTTGAAAAACGGAGAAGGGTGGATGAGAGGGACGAGGATGATGAACAAAAAGTAACAAGACGAGAGGGGGGGGGGGGGGTTCTCTCGCGCTCTCATCCTCTTTCTCTCTCTCCCACTCTGTCTCTCTCCTCTCTCTCTCTCCCTCCCCTCTCTCCCTCTCTCCTCTCTCTCTCTCCCTCTCTCTATCTCTCAGAAAGCCAGATGGTGCGTGGGAAGTGTTGGCGCCGAGCCAACCTTGCCCGCTGCCATCAGATCTGTGTGGAGTTGCAGGTGCCTGTCAACACCTGTGTGTCCACTCCGCCCCAGCAGCAGCACCGATGACCTCACAGCTGTAAGCGACAGATACGTACCAGTAAGTCACCCAGTGGTGGAAAGTAACTAAGTACATTTACTTAAGAGTACTGTACAATTTTGAGGTATTTGTACTTTACTTGAGTATTTCCAATTTCTAATACTTTTACTTCTACTCCACTTCATCTCAGACCCAAATATTGTACTTTTACACTACTACATTTATTTGAAAACTTCAGTTACTTTGTATATTTAGATTATTATAACAAAACATGCATTAACCACTTCAGCCCTATATACATTTTGGCCATTTAAAAATAGCCGATCTACAAGCTCACAATGCGTTGCGATGTGACGCATTGTGAGCTTGTAGATCGGCTATTTTCAAAAATATTTTTATACATTTTGAAAACTTGCTATGGGACATTCTATTCTGCACAATGAGTACTTTTACTTTTGGTACATTAAGTACATTTTGATACCAATACTTTTGTACTTGTGCAGTATTGATACTTTTAGTTAAGTAAAACATTTGAGTACTTTTTCCACCACTGAAGTCACCCATGTGCCCATGTCTCCCGCACCTGGCCTTCGGCACGGGATGAGCTACCACCAGCTCTAGCTTTTAATGTTTTGAGCACACACATTTATGGAGAGACGATAGTCTCCACTCATTCAGCGTAATGCAGCCTCTGTGGAGAGGCGAGTGTCTCATCCCCCCCATGTCCTTCTCTGCTCTGAAGTGCTGATTTAAGCCATGTCATCCAATTTGCTGACCTCCAAGGGCCATGCTTGTGTTGCGGTTATGAGACCGGTTAGGATAGACTTGCTCTGTCGTAGTCACGCACTGCAGATGAACTCAACGATCTACGTCTTCTCTGTTCTGGCCCCACAGTGGTGGAACTGATGTCAGGACAGCAGAGTCACTGCCCATCTTTTGCCGCAGGCTGAAAACCCACCTCTTCAGGAAACACTACCCTTCCTCTTTGCCTTGCCTACTTGTTGTCAATTATTTGTACAAGCTCTTGTTTTATTGGATCTTGTTTATTTGATACACTTATTTGTTTTAGCTCTTGCTCATTTGATTTTCCTATTTGTCTCATCTGTTTAAGAAAGTAAGTAACTTATATATTGCACTTTTACCTTAGCGCTAGGTATACTCTTAGTTGCTGGTTTTAGAAGAGAATGCACTTAAGACTTCTGGTGATTAGTAGTTTCCTTGCCTACCTATGTTGAATGCACTTATTGTAAGTCGCTTTGGATAAAAGCGTCTGCTAAATGACTGTAATGTAATGTTTGACGATTCGGACGGCTAGGACGTAATTGAACGTGAAAATATAAATACAAGATAGCGTAAGTCACAGAGCTCGTGGCAAAGTATTCATTCGCGTGGGTACCTTTTGGTGGGGTTTTCCTCTCGGCTCATCCGTGACGGGTGGCATTCTGGAGTTTAATGGATACATTGTGGGGTCACGAAACATTAAAAACCACACAACAAAACATCCCCGTTTCTCAAGGTTTTTTTTTGCGAAGTAGCGCAGTGAACGCGGGCAGATGGGAACGTATGGAAGAGTGTGTGAGTGTGTGCGTTTTAAAGTGAAATAGGGTCTAATCATCTCGTATAGAAAACAGCCCGAGGCGTCTGAGAACAATGCTGGAGACCTAAGGAGAGAGTTGGAGTGAGTTAAACACTATCAGCTGTGCTCACACTGTCAGCTTGTTCTACCACTGTTCTCTCCCCCAAATCTGGCCTCTCTCTCTCGTACTGTCTCCCGCTTGCCCCTCTCTCTCTTCCTTGATTTGCGACTCTCTCTTCCTTGATTTGTGACTCTCCCTCGTTTGATTTGTGACTCTTCTTTCTTCCTCTCCCTCTCTCTCTCCTTGTGACAGCATGCATATTTGCCTTTGGAGAAAGGTGTGAAATGCCACCCTCACTTGTTGGTAAATACAGGCCTTGGACTTATCAGAGAGCAAGAGCAGTTTATTACAGGCGAGAAATGTGGCAACAACACACACTGTCTTCTGGAGAAAAAGGGAGAAAAGCGGAGCCGAGTATAGGCGTAGTCGTAAGAAAAGTTGTGAACTATTTAACATTTTTGTGCTAATTTGAATGGGGTGGCAATTACTGGCGCAACATCTACGAGGAAACGTAAGACCTTTACATTGCCAGCATTGTTTTCGATGCCTTCGTCGTAAAACACATGCGGCACACATGTCCAGCAGCGTAAGCGCAGGAAGGTTGAGGAATCTCATTTTGATCATGAGATTTAGGAACCTTAATGTATGCTCCTTTGAGGCAATTTAACATACTTAAGTGCTCCCAGCTGGAAAACTACTGATGTTTCTTAAAATGCAAATAATTTAAGGCGGTCGTTTGACCGTATATTTTGTATGGCACTGCGGTTACCTTCGTTGTGCCTCGTTTCTCACACAGCACATCAGCGGGAAATAATTTGGGGCTGAGAGGAGCCAGGAGTTACCACACACTGAGTAATGTTTCCTAAGTGGACTTGTGGACAGATTTGTGGACCGTCAGCGACATGGTGAAATCTAACGTCACCGTTTATTAAATATGAACAAACAGCGTCAGATGACAGAACCAACTCTGAGCTGTACAAACAAATGCCATTCAAAGAAGTTCATGCAAAACCACGCAATACATAACTCATCTCTGTCTTCTTGCCAAATGCATCTCTGACCACCTCAGGAGGTGGTTTGGGTTATCGAATCTTCACTACGTCACTTCTCCCCCATGTATCGCCCCTGTGACTGCCAGGCCGTACTGTTGGTATGGGGAAGGTCTACTCTGATACACATTACGTTTCCAGCCCTTTCTTTTCACTGTGATGTTGAGGAGTTTCACGGGTAGGATGCATAATGCATGTGGAGGAACACACTAGTGACAGAGAACGCCTTCTTCCCCTGCTGGCTTTCCATACCTGAAGCGCCCGGCCAAGCCGGAGCCACCTTCGGAGAAATCAAGCCGCCTTACGATCCGATAACTAGGACACGTGTTAATAATGGCAGGCCTTAAACTTTCAGCGGTTCAGCTAAAGTCTCTCCTCAGTAGACTACAGCTATAACAATGTCCTTACCTGTCCGTAGATGATTAGACTTCAAGCAGACTCTCTGATCTGACCTCCCAGGGTTGAGTGCCAATGTTGACAACATTAGCAGTAATTATTAGACCCCTCTTGTACTTTATTAGGCCTGTCAGTGACCAGGCACGAAACCACTCTGCAATCACCGCGATGCTCCGTAATTAACATGCATGCTAAAGAAGCTATGAAAAGGTTGGGCTCATTCGTTCCATTGTGACTGCGGAGGCCAGTATTTTAGTGTCAACTCAAGTCACTTGGCTTCTTGTTGGTCATTAGAAAGAATGGAACCTGGCTGTCACAACGCATTTTTAGAGGCTATTTTTGAAGTGAGCAAGTACCAATTTAAAAGTAAAAAAGATGAAAAGAAAACCACACAGGCATCTTGTGTTGTGACATATTGAACCATATTGTCTGCCAACATTTTCCCTTGAAAACAGTTAGTGGGTGGACGTGGACCTCAGTGCCACATTTTACCTAAATGGAATAGGCTACACCCAACACACGTACACTACAACACTTTAAACAACCAGAGCAGTCTTATTTTGACTTCTCACCGCCAGCACATACTGCCCGTCTTCAAAAAAATGGTTGTGTATATATATATATGCAGTGTATACTTAGTTCTCAGCCTACATTTTTAAATGTCATTCGCTGTCACTGTTGAAACTGTGTGGGAAAACAATCTACAAGACTAAAGCTGTTGCTACGAGGTAATTCACCCATTTGAAAGTCACTACACTATTTTATCTAAGATTACTGTCTTTCTCCAATATAATCAGGTTCAGGTACATTCTGTAACATATTGAATATGGGCAAAACTTAAACAAAAATAATATCTCAAGTCTCTGCAGAGTGCATATCTCCTCCTGTCTGGGTGGCCTACCCAGGGCTGTGTTAGTCGTGGGTTGCAGCCCTCAGGACCTGAGGAAGTTGCTGGGGGAAATAGACGTTCTATGACATATACGGTTAAACTTTTCAGACTATGGGCAGAAGTGAAAGTGTTTTTGAAGGTGTGCTCTATAGAGGCCCCTCAACATGGATTCAAAGTTGGGGTTGATTGGATGTTGCAAATCTGCTTGATCAAGATTGCCTTAGGCTACTGTCTGGTAAACAATCAAGTTCAGTCTCACTTGATTTTGCCAGGATGGCCTATAGCAGGCTGACAGAGGAACTCAGGAAAAAGGTGCAGCAGCAGGTGTCTCAGAATAAACTGGTTGGGGTGGTAATGGACACGGTTTCTCTACCACTAGAGGCCGGTCAGTGTGTCCCATCTTAGACTCTCGAATAGTTCATTGAATAGTCAATAATAGGGCCCCCAACTATTTCATTAACAAATTGCCCTGATTAGAAGAAGCCCGGAGCCACATAACCAGATAAAGCCATGGAAACTACTCCCAAAAAAAGTGCTGAATATCAGGTGCAGGATGTAACTCTTGCCAAGTGCTGTGGCTGCAATACCTTATCGTGTATCGAGAGAATGGTTATGGTTAAGAAATGGCTTGTGGAAAAGGTCCCAGAGTAAAATCAGAGACAGGGATCAGTGAACGTGACAATGAAATAACACAAGCACATATACAGGTATATTCATGTCCGTCTGTCTGGAATGCAGAGATTTTTTTGCCCTGTGTGTCTGTCTGTCTGTCTGTCTGTCTGTCTGTGCAAAAATAATCTCACATACCATTGGACCGATTGGCATCAAACTTTGCATGCACACTCATAGTAAGCCAAGGCTTCTTTTTTTTAGCTTGTAGATCACAACATAAAACACCTTTTCTGTAGATTGGCTATTTTTGGCAAAGTGATTTGGTGTAGAGTGAAAAACAACTTGTACCAAGTACAGTTGCAACTCAGGTCCGTTTTACTAAGAATAGACTTTTTTTTCTTTTTTTAAGTGGCTAAAATCGGAGCCCTGCCTTCTTGACTGACAGGCTCGGCCCTCCCACAGCTTGCTCACATGGGGTATAATGGGCTCTCAGTTGGTTTAGTCCTGCTGAGTCGTTCTCCGAGGGGTGCCACACTCGGACGCCCCCTCACAATGACCACACAGACAGGGGCATTCCTTCAGGGGCATTCCTTCTCTCCCCCCCAAAAAAAACTCCAAGGGAATCACTACAACAATTAGGCTGCAATTGACTTAAGGTCTCAAGAGACCAAGGCATTCCATGCTTTGAGATAGATGCGTTGAGCTCATTTGTATATTCTAGTATTATTCTTTTTTGTATCGTTGTGTATTGTTTGTCTAGTTGTTTGAGTGTTTTAAGTGGACCACAATGGAAACATGCCTCTGGATTCTTTGTGTTTTTATCCATTTGGGTTTTTTTTAAATGTCAATTATAATTTTCAATTAAAAAAATATTCAATTCAATTCACATCTGCGATGAAAGATAAAGCACTAAAAAAAAGGAAAATAGTTCAGCCTCCGTACTTTCCTCCAAACTGACGCGATACATATGAGGCATCGCTGATGATCAAGTGATCTCTTTTTTTAACCGTTGAGGAGGTGTGGTTTGAAGGTTGAAGGTGACTGTCTGTGGCGTGATTTATAGCTGCCTGACCTGCAGTACACATGGATCTGAGTTGGACACAGCCTACACACACACACAGACACACACACACATACACACACACACACACACACACACACACACTCGCTCGACGGATTCACATCAAAACAAAAGCTGGGTTTCACGGGCAGAACAGATTGGTTACCTTGTCCCTCGGTCAGAGGTGAGGGGGTCAGGACGAGAACCAATGAGAAGCTCCGAAGCTGTGGCAGAGCGAATGCTTCTTTAAGGATCTCTTAAGCTCCAATAATTGTGTATTAGACAGGAGAACAATCGTGATTTTAATATGTCTCATTTCAGGGACATTATACTGTTGGAGTGAGTTTGACATTTGCCTGACCCATGCTCATGCCCCGAACCCCACGAAAGTACTAGAAATATCCACTGATCATCGGAGTCAGCTACAGGTTTTAAAAATGCAAACACGTGCTATCCTTGTTAAATGTGTGAATTGAATATTTCACAAAGACAAACGTTTTTGTTCCCTCCCACCTCTCTATTCCCTCCATGTGTGACAATAACATTTTATGCCTGGCTGGCGGAACACTAGGAGCGACATTGCTGGCATCTGCGTAATTGATAGAAAATAAGTAATTTTTTGGGTGAACTACTCCTTTAATGGAATACTTCTCGCCTTTGTACCTGTTGGTCTGTCTGTCTGCCTCTCTCTCCCTCTCTCTCTCTCTCCCTCTCTCCCTCTCTGTCTGTCTGCCTCTGTCTGTCTGTCTGTCTGTCTGTCTGTCTGTCTGTCTGTCTGTCTGTCTCTTTGTAGTGATCATCAGAATCAGAATCAAAACGGTCCTGAAAATCCATATTACAGGAGACCACATGGGGAGGTAAACTCATTTTTCCCATAAAAAGGAGGTGACATTCACTTCCGAAAAAGAAAAAAAAAACATTTTTCTCTCTCTTTGTACATATAATGTTTTATATTTGTTGATAATATGTATTTTTTGTTATTTTTATGCTATGTTGATGAATTGAATACATGGGACCACAATGGAAACAAGTCCCGAGAACTTTTTGGTGTTTATCCTGTCACGTCATCAAGTTCTGGTTGGAGACACAAAGAGTCTACCGGAACCGCTGGCTACCGTTCCGTTGGTCATCAAATTGGTTTAGGAATGCGACAAAAACAAGTCTTCATTGGGTGACTAATCGATAGAAAAAAATATTTTTGGGGGTGAACTGTCCCTTTAAATGAGTTATCCTGCTATGCCACAAAATGTGGAACTCCATACCAACAGGCGCAAAGGAGTGTAAATCCCTACTCTCCTTCAAAACCACTCTAAAAGAGCACTTACAGGTGGCTGCAATTCAAAACTGGCCCCTGTAAAAGTCAAAGTCTATGAATTTGAAAATACTCCAGTAAAGTAAAATCAATCCATCAAAATGGTAGCAAACTTGAGTAAATGTACTTAGTTACTTTCCACCACTGGTCTTCATGGTGCTGCTGTCTTCCTGCTGCTACAGTAAAAAGAAAGCTGTACATCGATGCATGATTAAACTAATGTCCCCTGAGCATCATTTTAAAATGACAGCATAAGCCTCTGCTGTGAAAATTATGCATGATATTTAGATCAAAGTAGACCATAAGCTATTGTTTACATTTCTTTGAGTCTTTGTTTTGTGCTATACGTACACTATTTGTTGTTTTGAGAAATTCTCCAAATTACACGTTTAAAGTTTGTAAAATGAGCTGGGGAAATGTGACATCTAACTAATTCACTCATTCTATAATCCTAATATAGAGTAGAGTCATCTTATCATCTTAAATCAATATAATGTCACATTACATTACATTACATTACAGTCATTTAGCAGACGCTTTTATCCAAAGCGACTTACAAGAAGTGCATTCAACATAGTTAGGGAACAAAACTACTAATCACCAGAAGTCTTAAGTGCATTCTCTTCTAAAACAAGCAACTAAGAGTATACCTAGCGCTAAGGTAAAAGTGCAATATATCAGCTACCTACTTTCTTAAACAGATGAGACAAATAGGAAAATCAAATGAATGTTAAGATTGTTTGTTCTTGCTCGGCCATAAAATACTATATGAGGCACCTTGAGGTGCGTGGTCACAACTTAGCTCAAATAACTGATGATTTGCTGACTGTGCTCTTCATGCCTTTCAAAGTAAAAGTCCACGATTTAACTCTTACCAAAATTGGGTGGAGGGGGTGTCCCCTGTTTCCTATGCCCCTGGCCCTAATTATTGAGATGTTAAAGAAATGAAAACTGTGCATAAGTAACATTGCTTTGAAGCCGCAAAGCCACAAATAGATATCGTCTCTGCCAGGTGAAAACCTCATATGTCCAAAACTGTTACTTTTCACGATTTAAATTCAAAAATAGCAAAATTAGCAGATCTACAAGCTCAAAACGCGGCACGTCGCGTCGCGTTTCAAGCTTGTAGATCTGCTATTTTTGATACATTTGTGTGACGCTGTAGTATGATCAAGTAAGGCATTTTTTTCTATCGATTGGTCACCCCATGGAGACTTGAATTCATGGATATTTCTTTGTTTTTAACGCATTCCTAAGCCAATAATTTGATGACCAGTGGACCGGTAGGAGACACAAAGGAGACTCTTTGTGTCTCCTACCGGAACCACTGCCTGGGGTCTGCTGGTCATCAAATTTAAGTCACCCTTTAATTTACAAAAAAAAACACAAAAAGCTAAAATATGAAGATAGGAGGTTTCTGCCTGACAGCAACGACATAAGAGTCCTATGTTTTGGCATACACAGTGACCTCAGGTCTCTAGACTTGTATTATTATGAAGCACACATATTCACACACGTACAGTGTTACAGTGAGGACGGGTGGTTGAGCATAAGCACCACATGGGTGGCGGGGTAAATTGGCTCGTTAAAGACAATAGAGAAGTAAAATATTTTGACTGGTATCTGGACAGTGACTATAGAGCAAGATGCACATCCATCTGCCTCAGTCTCATGTGTTGCCATGGAAACTTCCTCTGCTCTGGTACCAAGAGCCGGCTGTCTGGTGGTCACGTGACCCGCTGAGGAAGAAAAAGAAAAAAAAGAAAAGAGAAAAAAAACACAAGGGCTACCAGTGCCACACAGAAAACCATATGGCAGTGCATGTGCACTGACAACCAATATGCCAATGGGAATTCACTGTAAAAACGACAATTACAAACATTCCGTTGCCGTACGTACCGGGAGATGTTGGGGGGGGAGAAGGAGAAGATTTTTTTTTGGAACACTTGGAGAAGACACAGATGGATATGAAGGTGGGATTCTTTAAAGTAAAAAAAAAATGGTGTAAAAAACAAAACAAAATGGGTGTACATCCTCCTCAGAGGATATGCTGCATGGGTCTATCATCGCATCGGCGGTGCAATTTTGTAAGGAATTAACAAGAGTCAGACGTGAAGGCAAGGGAAAGCGTGTTTAATTTACTGAGACAATAATCTATATTTTTTGAATATGAAGAGTTTGTATCTTGATTATGGGAACAGAAATGTAGTCACACAATTATTCCGACATGGCCAACTTTAGAACGACAAAAAAAGTATACTTCCTAACAAGTATATTATCTGTGCATGCTTCTTTTTATTTTCTCCCAAAACCAATGTGCACAACCCACAGAACATAGCACTGGCCAATTACCCACCTAATCACGTTTATGGATTAGAGGGAAAAAATACAAACCTACAGTATGACACCTAGCCACAGCTATAACAATGCAGCATTTTGAGTCCAACACAAGTCTCTATTACGAATCACATATGATGATGCTCTGTCCTGAAATGTCCACTCTGGTGGTGGATTCGGCTCTTTGCCCCCCTCCCCGGGGCCCCCCAAGCAGTGTTGCCAGATTCTGTGAGAGAAACAAGCAACCAGGTCTAGGAAAACCAGCCCAAAAGAAGCAATTATGGGCCACATGAGCACTTTAACATATGCATTAGCTATTTGAAAACAGCAGATCTACAAGCTCACAATGCGTCGCGATGCGACGCGCTGTGAGCTTGTAGATCGGCTATTTTCAAATACAATCTTGCGGGGACATTATAATAAGCAGATCTGGCAACCCTGCCCCCAAGGGCCCCCTGTACCCTTTGGCCCCGTAGCCCCGTAGGGCCGGAGGGGGAGGCAGTGCGTGGCCGGTGTTTGTGAAAGAACCCTGAGCTGTCCAGCACCGTGGCAAATGAGACGCGTGACTCATCAGACCAAACAGGGGATTAGCCGGTAATGATCTGGCAAATGGTTTTGAAATTGTAATTATCTGCCCTGTGCTGTGACGCCCCGGATCTACAGGGAGGGAGAGAGAGAGCGAGGGAGAGATGGGTGGTGGGGTGAACGAGAGGATGAGAGGGAGGGGAGAGAGAGAGAGAGAGAGAGAGAGAGAGAGAGAGAGAGAGAGAGAGAGAGAGAGAGAGAGAGAGAGAGAGAGAGAGAGAGAGAGAGAGAGAGAGAGAGAGAGAGAGAGAGAGAGAGAGAGAGAGAGAGAGAGAGAGAGAGAGAGAGAGAGAAAAGAATCCAAAGTTTTAATTCAAGTCTGATTTCATTTAAGTCTCTGAGTTTAATTAACGCTCTAATTGTAGCGTGCAGAGTTGACACAGAGATAGATATAGGGATAGAGAAATCTTGAAGAGAGTCAGACAGATATAGACTATAGCAGTGGTTCTCAAACGTTTTCATGTCAAGGACCCCCAAAATGATATGTATTTCGCTGCGGACCCCCCATCTCCAAAAAATGTTTTGTGCCAGGATAAATTCATTGGTTATCTGTGCATAGATCCAGATCAATCTGGGTCAAAGCTCAGAGCATACACTCTTAGACAAGGGTTCCCAAACTTTTCAGGCCATGACCCCCCCAAATAATCACATTTTAACTGGGGACCCCCCAAAATAATCACATTTGAACAGGGGACCCCCCCAAAATAATCACAATTGAACTGGGGACCCCCCAAAATAATCACATTTGAACAGGGGACCCCCCCAAAATAATCACAATTGAACTGGGGACCCCCCAAAATAATCACATTTGAACAGGGGACCCCCCAAAATAATCACAATTGAACTGGGGACCCCCCTCAGATTTGAACAGGGGAACAGGGGATTTGAACCCCCCCCCATCCTGACAAGCACTTGGAATTGTAGGCATTACATTTAGATTGACTCGGTTCCACATGATAAATATTGCCGTACTACAAGCCGGATTATACAAGCTCACAACGCCTCCCACTGTGAGCTTGTAGATCAGCTATTTTCACAATGCTGTTCCTCTTTCTTACATACTATTTGGCAATTTTTGCCAATTTCGTATTAAAAGTCATTAAATTGTAACTTTAGAAATGTGATACCCCGTATACACTTACAGTGTACTGTATGTTGGTTTGTTTACTGTTGAGTGAGAAAGCAATGTTGCACATTAAGCTAATGGACCCCCCCCCCCCCCCCCAAAAGAAATGTTCTGGGGATCCCCCTGGGGGTCCCGACCCCCAGTTTTGGAACCACTGCTCTTAAGTGTAGTGGCAGCTACAATCATTGTAAGAACATGAAGTGCACAATACATTAAGGCCTGCTGTGCTGTGCTTGTGCTGGGCTTACATGGCCGAATGTGATCCCTAACATAATTTAGGGTATATTACAAAATGACAAACCTAACATGAAGATTAAATGCAAATAACTGTAACAAAACCAAATCAGCAAAAGTGCTTCCCTCCAAGACATTATTCAATAATTGTGAGATTTTGCTGCCATCTAAAGGGAGCTGCATAGAACTGCATGTTGTGTAAAGTGGCCTGACTAAGAGGCATTGAACTGAACAGTGGTGGTAAAAGTATTCAAATGTTTTACTTAAGTAAAAGTATCAATACTGCAATGCTGAAATACTCTGTTACAAGTATACCAGTATGTATTCAAAATGCACTTGAATAAGTACAAAAGCATTGGCATCAAAATATACTTAATTGCTAAAGGTAAAAGTACTGAAATGTTTGAAAAAAGCCGATCTACAAGCTCACAACAGAGTACTTCTATAGAAGTACTGGTGTTCAAATTTCTTTGTTTAAAAGTCTGGTGTTCAAAATTTACTAAGAGTACAAAAGTATTGGTATCAAAATGTACTTAAAGTACCAAAAGTAAAAGTACTGAAATGTTTGAAAGTAGCCGATCTACAAGCTCACAACGCGTCGCGATGCAACGTGTTGTGAGGTTGTAGATCTCCAAACCAGCTCAAACCCATCTCCAACCCACCTCCAACCCAGCTCCTACCCACCTCAAGCCCCAACACAGCTCCAACCCAGCTCCAACCCACCTCCAGCCCACTTCAAGCCCCAACCCAGCTCCAACCCAGCTCCAGCCCACCTCCAACCCAGCTCCTACCCACCTCAAGCCCCAACACAAGTCCAACCCACCTCCAGCCCACCTCAAGCCCACCTCCAGCCCACCTCAAGCCCCAACCCAGCTCCAGCCCACCTCCAACCCAGCTCCTACCCAACTCAAGCCCCAACACAAGTCCAACCCACCTCCAGCCCACCTCAAGCCCACCTCCAGCCCACCTCCAGCCCCAACCCAGCTCCAACCCACCTCTAGCCCACTTCAAGCCCCAAACCAGCTCAAACCCATCTCAAGCCCACCTCCAACCCAGCCCCTACCCACCTCAAGCCCCAACACAGCTCCAACCCACCTCCAGCCCACCTCAAGCCCACCTCCAGCCCACCTCAAGCCCACCTCCAGCCCACCTCAAGCCCCAACCCAGCTCCAGCCCACCTCCAGCCCACCTCAATCCCCAACCCAGCTCCAACCCAGCTCCAGCCCACCTCAAGCCCACCTCCAGCCCACCTCAATCCCCAACCCAGCTCCAACCCACCTCCAGCCCACCTCAAGCCCCAACCCAGCTCCAGCCCACCTCCAGCCCACCTCAAGCCCCAACCTAGCTCCAACCCAGCTCCAGCCCACCTCAAGCCCACCTCCAGCCCACCTCAAGCCCACCTCCAGCCCCAGCCCACCTCCAGCCCACCTCAATCCCCAACCCAGCTCCAACCCAGCTCCAGCCCACCTCCAGCCCACCTCAAGCCCCAACCCAGCTCCAACCCAGCCCCAGCCCACCTCCAGCCCACCTCAATCCCCAACCCAGCTCCAACCCAGCTCCAGCCCACCTCCAGCCCACCTCAAGCCCCAACCCAGCTCCAACCCAGCCCCAGCCCACCTCCAGCCCACCTCAAGCCCCAACCCAGCTCCAACCCAGCTCCAGCCCACCTCCAGCCCAGCTCAAGCCCCAACCCAGATCCAGCCCATCTCCAGCCCCAACCCAGCTCCAACCCACCTCCAGCCCACTTCAAGCCCCAAACCAGCTCAAACCCATCTCCAACCCAGCTCCTACCCACCTCAAGCCCCAACACAGCTCCAACCCACCTCCAGCCCACTTCAAGCCCCAACCCACCTCAAACCCTGCTCCAACCCACCTCCAACCAACATCCAGCCCATATCAAGCCCCAACCCAGCTCCAACCCACCTCCAGCCCACCTTAAGCCCCAACCCCAAAAATGTACCAAAAGTAAAAGTACTGAAATGTTTGAAAGTAGCCGATCTACAAGCTCACAACGCGTCGCGATGCAACGTGAGGTTGTAGATCTCCAAACCAGCTCCAGCCCACTTCAAGCCCCAACCCAGCTCCAACCCAGCTCCAGCCCACCTCCAACCCAGCTCCTACCCACCTCAAGCCCCAACACAAGTCCAACCCAGCTCCAGCCCACCTCAAGCCCACCTCCAGCCCACCTCAAGCCCCAACCCAGCTCCAACCCAGCTCCAGCCCACCTCCAGCCCACCTCAAGCCCCAACCCAGCTCCAACCCAGCTCCAGCCCACCTCAAGCCCCAACCCAGCTCCAACCCAGCTCCAGCCCACCTCCAGCCCACCTCAAGCCCCAACCCAGCTCCAACCCAGCTCCAGCCCACCTCCAGCCCACTTCAAGCCGCAACCCAGCTCCAACCCAGCTCCGGCCCACCTCCAACCCAGCTCCTACCCACCTCAAGCCCCAACACAGCTCCAACCCACCTCCAGCCCACCTCAAGCCCACCTCCAGCCCACTTCAAGCCCCAACCCAGCTCCAACCCAGCTCCAGCCCACCTCTAGCCCACCTCAAGCCCCAACCCAGCTCCAACCCAGCTCCAACCCAGCTCCAACCCAGCTCCAGCCCACCTCAAGCCCCAACCCAGCTCCAACCCAGCTCCAGCCCACCTCCAGCCCACCTCAAGCCCCAGCCCACCTCCAGCCCACCTCAATCCCCAACCCAGCTCCAACCCAGCTCCAGCCCACCTCAAGCCCACCTCCAGCCCACCTCAAGCCCACCTCCAGCCCACCTCAAGCCCCAACCCAGCTCCAACCCAGCTCCAGCCCACCTCAAGCCCCAACCCAGCTCCAACCCACCTCCAGCCCACCTCAAGTCCCAGCCCACCTCAATCCCCAACCCAGCTCCAGCCCACCTCAAGCCCCAACCCAGCTCCAGCCCACCTCAAGCCCCAACCCAGCTCCAACCCAGCTCCAGCCCACCTCAAGCCCCAGCCCACCTCAATCCCCAACCCAGCTCCAACCCAGCTCCAGCCCACCTCCAGCCCACCTCAAGCCCCAACCCAGCTCCAACCCAGCTCCAGCCCACCTCAAGCCCACCTCCAGCCCACCTCAAGCCCACCTCCAGCCCCAGCCCACCTCCAGCCCACCTCAATCCCCAATCCAGCTCCAACCCAGCTCCAGCCCACCTCCAGCCCACCTCAAGCCCCAACCCAGCTCCAACCCAGCTCCAGCCCACCTCAAGCCCCAACCCAGCTCCAACCCGGCTCCAGCCCACCTCCAGCCCACCTCAAGCCCCAACCCAGCTCCAACCCAGCTCCAGCCCACCTCCAACCCAGCTCCTACCCACCTCAAGCCCCAACACAGCTCCAACCCAGCTCCAGCCCACCTCCAGCCCACTTCAAGCCGCAACCCAGCTCCAACCCAGCTCCAGCCCACCTCCAACCCAGCTCCTACCCACCTCAAGCCCCAACACAGCTCCAACCCACCTCCAGCCCACCTCAAGCCCACCTCCAGCCCACTTCAAGCCCCAACCCAGCTCCAACCCAGCTCCAACCCAGCTCCAGCCCACCTCAAGCCCCAACCCAGCTCCAACCCAGCTCCAGCCCACCTCAAGCCCACCTCCAGCCCACCTCAAGCCCACCTCCAGCCCACCTCAAGCCCCAACCCAGCTCCAACCCAGCTCCAGCCCACCTCAAGCCCCAACCCAGCTCCAACCCACCTCCAGCCCACCTCAAGCCCCAACCCAGCTCCAGCCCACCTCAAGCCCCAACCCAGCTCCAACCCAGCTCCAGCCCACCTCAAGCCCCAGCCCACCTCAATCCCCAACCCAGCTCCAACCCAGCTCCAGCCCACCTCCAGCCCACCTCAAGCCCCAACCCAGCTCCAACCCAGCTCCAGCCCACCTCCAGCCCACCTCAAGCCCCAACCCAGCTCCAACCCAGCTCCAGCCCACCTCAAGCCCACCTCCAGCCCACCTCAAGCCCACCTCCAGCCCACCTCAAGCCCACCTCCAGCCCCAGCCCACCTCCAGCCCACCTCAATCCCCAATCCAGCTCCAACCCAGCTCCAGCCCACCTCCAGCCCACCTCAAGCCCCAACCCAGCTCCAACCCAGCCCCAGCCCACCTCCAGCCCACCTCAAGCCCCAACCCAGCTCCAACCCAGCTCCAGCCCACCTCCAGCCCACCTCAAGCCCCAACCCAGCTCCAGCCCATCTCCAGCCCCAACCCAGCTCCAACCCACCTCCAGCCCACTTCAAGCCCCAAACCAGCTCAAACCCATCTCCAACCCACCTCCAACCCAGCTCCTACCCACCTCAAGCCCCAACACAGCTCCAACCCACCTCCAGCCCACTTCAAGCCCCAACCCAGCTCCAACCCAGCTCCAGCCCACCTCCAGCCCACCTCCAGCCCACCTCAAGCCCACCTCCAGCCCCAGCCCACCTCCAGCCCACCTCAATCCCCAATCCAGCTCCAACCCAGCTCCAGCCCACCTCCAGCCCACCTCAAGCCCCAACCCAGCTCCAACCCAGCCCCAGCCCACCTCCAGCCCACCTCAAGCCCCAACCCAGCTCCAACCCAGCTCCAGCCCACCTCCAGCCCACCTCAAGCCCCAACCCAGCTCCAGCCCATCTCCAGCCCCAACCCAGCTCCAACCCACCTCCAGCCCACTTCAAGCCCCAAACCAGCTCAAACCCATCTCCAACCCACCTCCAACCCAGCTCCTACCCACCTCAAGCCCCAACACAGCTCCAACCCACCTCCAGCCCACTTCAAGCCCCAACCCAGCTCCAACCCAGCTCCAGCCCACCTCAAGCCCCAACCCACCTCAAACCCTGCTCCAACCCACCTCCAACCAACATCCAGCCCATATCAAGCCCCAACCCAGCTCCAACCCACCTCCAGCCCACCTTAAGCCCCAACCCAGCTCCAACCCACCTCCAGCCCACCTCAAGCCCCAACCCACCTCAAACCCTGCTCCAACCCACCTCCAACAAACGTCCAGCCCACATCAAGCCCCAACCAGGCTCCAACCCACCTCCAGCCCACCTCAAGCCCCAACCCACCTCCAGCCCACCTCAAGCCCCAACCCAGCTCCAGCCCACCTCCAGCCCCAACCCAGCTCAAACCCATCTCCAACCCAACTCCAACCCAGCTCCAACCCTCCTCCAGCTGTATCTTACAGTACCTGTATATTTCCTGTGTTTCATGCCTGCAGTGCTGATATGACACCTGAATTAGTATTTATTTAAATATGTATGTATGAATACAATTCTGACATTATGACCTTATTGTTTTCCAAAAACTGAAAACTTCCAGTTTTCAGTACTTTTACTTCTTCTCCACTACATCTCAGAGGCAAAAATTGTACTTTTACTCCACTACAATTATTTGAAAACTTTAGTTGCTAGTTATTTTGTAGATTTAGATTATTATTACAAAACAATATATTAACTACTTTAGCCCTATTTAAATTTTGGCTAAAAAGATTTTAATACATTTTATACATATGATACCTTGTGAAACGGGACATTCCACATAATGAGTACTTTTACTTTGGTACTTTAAGTATACTTTGATGCCAATACTTTGTACTTTTACTAGAGTAAATTATTTCTACATTGCTATATTGTTACTTTTACTTAAGTAAAACATTTTAGTACTTTTTCCACCACTGCCTATCTGTAGCTTACATTCTCTTCCATCCCTGCTGTGTCCATATGCTGCTCTCGTCAGCAGAAGTTCCCCACCATTGCTGACCAGTCGACCCCTTCCATTCAGCAGCCCCACTGCAAGTGCTGTGCATGTGTGAGCAAAACCTTGAACGAGAGCGGTACTGAACTTAAGTACAATTTTAAGGTATTTTTACTTTACTGGAGTATTTCCAATTTTCAGTACTTTTACTTCTACTCCACTATGTTTTGTGCCAGGGACCCCCAGAAAATGTATGTCCAAATTTAAATTAAAACAAAAAAGTATTCAAAATGATTATGTTATCATTATTACTTTTCAAACATTTTCGATATTTTTCTAAAACTTTCAAAAATAGCAGATGTAAAGCTCTCAGCATGGCATGAAGTGACTCGCTGTGAGCTTGTACATTTGCTATTTTTGAATAGCCAACATAAATGGCTAAAATGTGGTTAAAATGATTGTGATTTGTGATGCTACATGATCTACTTTAGCTGGGGACTTTAGCCCCCCCCCCCCCCCCCCTCGAGGATCCCCTGGGGTTCCCAGGAGGACCCCACTTTGAGAACCACTGCTATAGACTACTGTACTGCACACAGTCAACAAGTTGAGAGACTTTTATTTTGAAGAAATGGGCTTGACCCCTTCACACAGAGGGAAGTGTCATCCTCTTAGTGTCATTCCATTAAGCAGGCTAAATGTGCCTTCAGAGCAGCCAGACAGAACTGGCTGCCTGGCTGTTAGCACAAAGATGTGTTCTTCTACTCCAGAATGGATCCATGTAAACAGTGAAACAACTTGTGAACTTTGATACAATGTAGGGTGTAGGCCTACTAGGTAGGCACATGGCTTTATAATATAGTTTTTAATTTTTCTTTGCCTATTATAGGCCTCTGTTTCAGGTGGTTCTATTTCTATTGAGCGAGCACCTGTCCATTGTGTGAAGCAGAGACTGTATACTACAGCATGTCTGATGAGGAGGAGACTGACTCTGAGGATGAGGATGAGAGAAGAGGCAAACTTTCGTCTGTGACCAGTTTTTTCAGTGGTGTCATTTCAGGTGGGACCAAATGATGTTGCAGTTGGAAGAGAAATATTTTTTCTTGCTTAGTTTATTACATGAAATGAACTGGATCCTCTCCAGTGCTAGTTTAGTGGGATACAGGATAGGTGGGCACTATAGGGACATCTAGGCACCTCGATGTAAAATTGTCTATTTTGTCCAAAATATTAAAAATATATACATATTTGAAAGGCCTTAAGTAAAGTAAATTATACATGATGTGAACATGCACGGTACATCATGTCATTATCAAACTTAATTTTATCCCCAAGAGAAGTGTTCAAGTTTTTCAAAATTATTCAAATGTGTACGTATGAAGGTCTACAAACTATTGTGCTTGTAGATCTGCTATTTTAAAACAGCCTACTTATAAAATAGGAGTAAAGTATATTAACTCATTTTGCTGGGAACCCCCCCCACAAGGACCCCACGGGGTCCCCGAACAGACCCCACTTTAGAGCAGTGGTTCTCAACCTTTTTAGGCTGTGACCCACCAAAATAATCATATTTGAACAGGGGACCCCCCACCCTGACAAGCATGGACTTGTAGCAATTTGTAGGCATTACATTTAGTTTAACTCAGTTCCCCAGATAAACATTGTGAAAATAGCCGATCGGCTATTTTCACAATGTTTGCCTCTTTCTTACGTAATATTTGACAAATTGGTCAATTTGGTATTAAAAAGGTCAATTCTGTATGTTGGTTTGTTTACTGTTGAGTAAGAAAACAATGCTGCACAGTGCACATTAAGCTAATCATTTGGGGACCCCCCAAAACTATTTGGGGACCCCCTGGGGGTCCAGACCCACAGGTTGAGAACCACTGCTTTGGAGAACCACCGGTCTAAAGTTTAGACTGTAAACGACTCACGATATGAACACTAGATGGCAGTGCTTTGAATTTCTGGCACTCCATAGACGGTCGCAGCTTGGTGACGTGATAATGTTGTTGTTACATGTGATAATACTGCGACATCATCATGAGCAACATATATAACTCAACTCTATGAACTCAACACACAAGAAGGCGTTATGACTGCTAATAATATAAGGCAGCTAGAAACGTCTAACATTACGGTCCGCTAATAGTGTTCCGCTAAAATGTTTTTTAATTATAGGAGCGTGTAATCATAGAGTTATGTAATAATGGAGAATAACGTTAGCATGGTGCAGTGTTGCCAGACTTTGTGAGAGAAATGAGCAACCAGGTCTATGAAAACAAGATCAAAAGAAGTGACTATTAGAATTTAGGCCAAATGAGCACTTTTAACCTGTCCTACCGGCTACCGATATATACATTGGCTTTTTGAAAATATCCGATTTACAAGCTCACAACGCGTCCCGTTGTAAGCTTGTAGATCGAGTTAACATCCGGGGCAACTGGGTGAGCCCCTTCTGTTTTGCATTTCTACATATAGTATATATGTTCGTAGAAATACGGGATTTACTGGTGAAAATAACCCTTCCAAGGCTAGATAAATACATATGAAATTGGGGGTCCATGACATGAACAACTTTGACAACCACTGGTTCAAATAATAATAAAACAATTATTAGGAAACAAGGCCAAATAAGCCAATATTTACAAGCAACTTTACTGAAAAAGAAGCCGAATAAGTCGCTTATAATAAGCGGACCTGGCAACACTGGTGTTCGTCACGGTGTTGTTAGCATGTAGCTACTGTTAGCTCAGGGTTGGGTTGCTAGTCAGTCAGTCCTCTATTGCTCAACCCTTATTGAAATGTCAAAACCACGGAAGAACCCTCAACCCTGTGTGTAGCTGAAGAACCTCTACTGGCGCCTGTTGGTGGTTGTTTAGTGTGGGTCGGTTGAGGAGGGGTGTAAAAAAAATACCCCCCATACGACCATTTAAGTCATTCCTGTGACAACATACAGGGTTTGTAAGAAGTTGTCGCTGCTTCAGAAGAGTGCCTCGGATCATGTTGAACGTCCCGACCCAGCAGTCCTTCCCGGCGGCGGGCTCCCAACAGCGGGTGGCCCCGGCGGGACAGTCCGGGAGGAACAAGGTATAACATCATGGATCATTATTATAGGCTCTATGCACAGCAGCCATAGTGTGAAGACATTCAAACTGGTGTTACCAATGATACTAATAAAGGCTCTGTTCCATTCTGGTCAAACAGAGTCAGGGTGCTGAGAGTGTTTATGTTGGCTCACTGGACACACTCTGCTACACCAGTGGGACTAAAATTTGGGTCCAGGGACCCTCTCATGGTTCCTTATTAAGGGGTTTCCAAATGGCTCCTTATGGGTGTGTAGCTCTGAGAGTGTCCAAATGGAACCAAATGGTTCCATTTGGACACTCAGAGTTATGGGGGTCGTGGAAATTGAAAAGTATGAGAACCACTGTGCTACACTAAATGGAACAGAGCCTTCATTAGTATCATTGGTAACACCTGTGAAGGAAATGATAATATGGCTGCTGTGCATAGAGCCTATTATTATGACTCATGCATGACATTGGAAGATCCAACAGAGCAGTGGTTACTGGTTATTATAATGTGCTTGTACACTCACTGTAACATCCTCGGTGTTCATTGTACTCTTGGGAGTGTGCAAATGTAACCAAGTGGAACCTTAAAGGGTCCCGTCCATTTTGTTCCATTTGTACACTCCCAAGAGTTACAAATGGATACATTCACTGAGGTAACATATGGATCATATTAATGCATCCATGACATTGGAAGATCCATCTCAGAGCAGTGTTTTTTTTTAATGTAATTACACTGTAACATCAGTGTTCAATGTTCAACAGTGTTCATTTAACTCTACTTGAGAGTGTACAATTGTAACCAAATGGATCGGTCCATAACTATGAGACACATTTGTACACTCTCAAGAGTTACAAATGCATACATTTACTGAGGTAACATGGATAGGATCCATGACCATGACATTGGATGGTCCATCTCAGAGCACTGGTTATTACTTTGTTACACTGTACAATCTTCAGTGTTCATTTAACTCTTGGGTGTGTACAGATGTAACCAAAATGACCCTTAATGGGTCCATTTGGTTACATTTGTACACTCTCTGTCAAGAGTCAAGAGTTAGAAATGGATACATTTACTGAGGATTTGACTGTCACTGTATCAATAACATAAAATGTATTATCATCAATGTCATTTACACACATCAATTTGTACACATCAATTTGTACATCAGGAACCTGAAGCAACCTTTTGAAAGTATTCCACTCTTTCTTCGTTTAAGTGCCTATAAAGAAAGTGGAACCGAATCTACAGTAACATGGCACCACTTCTCCATTGAACACAATGGACGCAGCCGCCCGTTCTTTTCTGTCGCCATATTACTTTGAATGGTGTCTCAAGCTCTACAGGTTGTCTCCAAGTGATGCTGCAGCTTTGATGGCTTTATATTAGTTTGACAGCACTCTGCTAATAATATGCTGGATTCATATTGTGCATATTCAGACATTATAAACATTTTTTTTTAAATAAAACACAATTTTCCTATTGCACAAAAATTTGCCGGCTGCCCTGTTGTAAACTCTTAGGGGTCCCCGTCCCCCAGTTGAAGACCCATGATCTAACCTCTTATGTTATCATTACAACTCTGCAATTGTTTCATCATCAGGTGGCCTTGAAGCCAGGCCACAGTCTCATGGACTGGATCCGTTTTGCCAAGAGCGGACGAGACCTGACCGGGCTGAGAGGGCGTCTGATCGACGTGACCGAGGACGAGCTCAAGAAACACAACACGCGCAGTGACTGCTGGACGTGCATACGAGGTGACACCGCCGGACAGTCTGACAGTGTTGTACCGTACACACATACGGTAGTGTGTACACCAGTCCATTTCAACCACTTAAACTCATTCAATCCGGGAACGCATCTATGTCACTTTAGATTTGAGCTATAACCATTTTTTCATACTTTGGGCTATTCAAAAATAGCAGATCTACAAGCTTGTATGAGCTCCTATGAGCTTGTAGATCTGCTATTTTGTTTTTAAATCGTGAACATTTGTGCAAATCTTTGAATATACAGTATATATATTATTTTTAAACAACATTTTTTACTCAGATAATTGCTTCTGGAGGTCCCTGGAACAAAATATTTTACAAATGTTCGCTTTAAAAATATATATATATTCAAAGAATTGCAAAAATGTTTTTTCAATGTTTGTTTTTTCAAAAAAATAGCAGATCTACAAGCTCACAGTGCGTCACTCAGTGCCACACTATGACCTTGCAGATCTGCTATTTTTGAATAGCCAAAGTATAAAATAATGGTTAAAGCGGTTAAAATCTAAAATGACAGATACTTTCCGGGTCTTAATGGGTTAAACCCTATATACTTTGTTGACTCCCCCCCTCCAATCTTTTCACTGAAAATAACCGATCAACTAGCTCACAATGTGTGGAGTTGCGACACATTGTGAGCTTGTAGTCTATTTAATTTTTCACATTTATGACATGCCCAGAATAAGGATGCTAGTGTTCATGTGGTTATTAGTGGGGATGCCCTGGTGGGATTCAAACCTCTAACCATGGCTGTGTTACTAATGCATACAAATTACATTATATAAGTATACATGTACTGCTAATATTTCTTGAAGTTTGGGGGGAAAAAGTCCTTTTGTCCTTGGGTCTTTGTTGTGATAAGCCTTTTTTGAGGAATGGTCATCAGGTGCACACTGAGGGCCCTATTCTGGGCGCCGCCTTACCCATTATCCCTAAACTTCTTTGCCATTTTTTACTCTTTTGAAAAACATTTTCAAATAGTTCAAAAATCCAATCTACAAGCTCACAACGTGTCGATGTAGATCTGCTTGTTGAACTATTTGAAGATGTGCCCAGAATGCGCCCAGAATATCTCCTACCCTTTCACTTATATCAATACATTTTCAATCAATACATTTTTTGGATTGGATTTTCTTCTTCAATAGATAATTTTTTTTATATCACTCGTTCATATTGATTTCTATCAGCAGAGGGCGCTGGTTGCATTTCCCTTGTAGATTAAGAGTGAAAGCCATGAAGTGCAGATTTTACCTAGTGCTTTGTTAGGCTTATTTTGTCCGTATTCTCTTCAAAAAATAACATTATTAAAGAAATTAGGTGAAGGGCCTTTAGAGTACTCTTTATAATGAGTTGAGCTAGAATAGACTGCCATCCATTGCAACACTGTTCCTTTCAAGGGAAGAGGAAGTTAATCAGTAAGAGGAAATAATCAGGCTGTGGTGCTGTCTGTGTCTCTGTGACATGCTGTCCATTATGAGGATGCGTTGGTTATGGTATCCATAGTAATTACTGATAAGGGTTGTCAGGTGGCTGAAAACATGGAAGTAGAGTGCTTATTAAAGGAGAAATCCGGTCATTTTAAGTGTTATGTTTGATGTGTGTCAAATCACTTACCAACGTATAAATGAAAATCGCGTAAATCCACAGAGCCCCCTATCGACCCCCACCGTTGTCATTGTAGGAGGATATAGAATAGCCCAAATTCGCCTATTTTAACCAATGCAAAGTCTGTTTTTTTGCTTCTAGTACTCATTGTTGAGTCCCATGATAATGTAACAGGCGCTAAAACTCCCGACAAGCTAACGGCTAATAACAGAACGAGCTAATGCTGGTTGCTGGTTTCTCTCCCGACCTGGCAACCTGGGGCTGCCATTCAGAGATAAGCAGCCCCAGCGTTAGCTCGTTTGTTATTAGCCGTTAGCTTGTCGGGAGTTTTAGCGCCTGTTACATTATCATGGGACTCAACAATGAGTACTAGAAGCAAAAAAACAGACTTTGCATTGGTTAAAATAGGCGAATTTGGGCTATTCTATATCCTCCTACAATGACAACGGTGGGGGTCGATAGGGGGCTCTGTGGATTTACGCGATTTTCATTTATACGTTGGTAAGTGATTTGACACACATCAAACATAACACTTAAAATGACCGGATTTCTCCTTTAAATATGACCCGTCTGTTCTTTTATATCTTCGCTGGAGCCACAAGGCTGTTCTGAATGTCAGGAATGACGTATTTATTAGAGTAGTGATTCTCAAACTTTTTCAAGTCAAAGACCCCCAAATTGTATTTGGCCGCGGACCCCCATCTGAAAATATTTTGTGCCAGGGACCCCCAGAAGAGAAGATTTGTATTTAAAAAAAGCAAAATTATTCTCAAGTTTCCAAACATTTTCCATATTTTTCAAAACATCTTCAAAAGTAGCAGATCTACAAGTTGATCTGCTATTTTTGAACAGCCAACATATAACTGGATAAAGTGGTTAAAATGATTGTGATGCTACATTAACTACTTTTGCTGGGGACCCCCTAGAACCCCCCCAAGGACCCCTGGGGGTCCCCGGACCCCATTTTGAGAACCTATGCATTATATAGGATAGATATGGATAGCCATCCTATTAACTCCTTAAACCCTATGCTAAATTGATCGTGGTCCTTCAAGGGTCTATACTTGGCCCCCTCCATTTTTCACTCTACACCAAACCTTTTTGCCGAAAATAGCTGATCTTCAACCTCAACGCAAGCTTGTAGATCCGCTATTTTTGCTGAAAGTTCTCAGCAGAATTGGGACGCTATACTGGTAGGTTTCCTGTGGTTAACCATTTAAACCTTATACTTCGGTCATCATTAGCAAAAATAGCAGATTTAGAAGCATTTTCACCCAGTGTTTGACTATTTTAGCTTTAGGATTTTAACTATTGCTGTTCCTTAATGATTCCCTCTAAATGGTCCTATTTCTTAACGGTTACCTTTAACGATTCCGATAGGGGGTTCCAAATGGACCCTTACAGGGTCTGCAACTCTGAGAGTGTACAAATGGAACCAAATGAACCCTTACGGGTCCATTTGTACACTCTCATAGTTATGGTGGTCCTTGAAATGATACAGGTTTATAACCACCGGTATTGTAATTGTTCAGCAGACGTGAAGTCCACATATAAACAGCTCTGACAGTGTGATAAAAAACGGTTCCTTGAAACGGTTCCAAATGTGATGGAACCGATTCCGGTTCCTTTAATGTTGGATCCGGTTCCTCCTGTGTTCCGCATCCCAACCCTACGATCTAACCATGTTCCATCTGTTTACCAGGCATGGTGTACAACGTCAGCCCCTACATGGACTACCATCCTGGGGGAGAAGAGGAGCTGATGAAGGCGGCTGGGATAGATGGCACAGACCTGTTTGATCAGGTACGGTTGTCCAGCCATGATGATGCATGTATTTTCAGAGACAAATATTAATAATTAGAATATTGCGTCATTTTTTAATATTACTAAAATGATATTACTTTACTTTATGTGTTTATTTACAGGACAGTGAGCGTTAATGAACATTCAATACCTGTGCAAGAATTCAATCAATTGAACATGAATATCACAACAACATGACGAAAACAGAAAATACTACATACATAGGGGGCGACAGTGGAGGTAGAGCGGCCGCTTGGGAACCGGGAGGTTCCCAGTTCGGTCCCGGGTGCTTGCAGTGTCTTGCTTAATCCATAAAGACCAGGAACGCATCTGTGTCATTTTAGATTTCTTTGACTATTCAAAAATAACAGATATACTGTACAAGTAATAGTGCAGCACCGAGTGCCGTGCTATGAGCTTGTAGATCTGCTATTTTTGAAAAACCATGAAAATGTGTTGATCAAATCTTTGCTTCTGGGAGGGCCCTGGAACTAAATATTTTGAGATGGGGGTCCGCGGCCAAATACATATAATTTTGGGGGTCCTTGATATGAAAAAGTTTGAGAATCACTGATATAGCAGCATACGTTTTTTTTTCAAACAACATTTGTAGAATCGGCCTCAGGTCTTAAAGGGTTAAGTGTTCTTGAGCAGGACACTGAACCCCTAAGTGCTAATGAGCAGATTGGTGCCTTGCATGGTTTCCTCCGCCGTCGGTGTGTGAATGTGTGTGTGAATGGGTGAATGTAATACACATTGTGAAGCGACTTTGATAAAGGCGCTATAAAAATGCACCATTTACCATTGTACATGGTAAATGTTTGTTCTTCTTAATTTGTAATTCTGTCAATAATAATGACAGAATTACTATTCTTATTTACTATCTCTCCATTGTTTTCCCATTTAACCTGTGGGAAATCTTAGTACATAAAGATATGGGGCTACTTTGTATGATTGTTGGAACTGTATCCTACCTCACATTTTAGCAGCATCTACAACAGTGAATTGAATACATGAATTCATATTTTGTCTGGTTGACCTTTTAACTGACAGGTGAAAGTCAAAGATGGTTAAACCTTTATCTTGCACCGGTTCCCCCCAGGAGGGTGTATAAAGTATGAGGTTGCAGGCACAGGAATGTGAATGACCTCATTTAAAATGTACAAAGTCAGAGCAACAAGTGAAAGCCCAGTGAGCCAGCCCATGCTGCTGAGGGCCTGACGCCTGTCACCCACTCAGTGAGTTCAGGTTGCTTCCATCTGGTCGCAGATAGAATCTGCCAAGGTGCAGGACTAATAGATTTTATAACTCATTTTGTCCCTGCTGCTATTTAAACCTGACTCCACCGGATGGAAGAAGCTTGCGACACACATTTTGTTTCACAGCCTAACTTACATCTGGGACCCCGGTAGCAGAACCGCTGCAAGATGGTAATCCATTTCTTTCAAGCTAACTTGGCAGGTGATAGACAGACGGGACCGTCTGTCTATCACCGTCTATCAACCAATCATATTGACGTGTCTTCATAACGTATAGTAGCTGCGCCGGCAGTAGTTCTTTTGTATACTATTCAACCATGATGATTTGTGAAAGAACTACAACGCAATAAGCGCTTCTCGATGGCGTCACATCCGGTCTCGCCAAGATCCCGCCCCTAGCAGCCGCTGATTGGTTGGCGGAGTCAGGTTAGCTGCTATTGGCCAACACTGTGAAATTATGTTTGTGTGTGTGTGTGAGAGAGAGTTGTTTTGATTGATTGAATATTTTATTAGACAGAAATGTAAAACAGCACGAGTAACAGTCAAGCACTTTGTCTAAAAGGATAACACCAAAAAAGTCCCTGCGGTCTTGTTTCCATTGGGGTCCTAGGTATTCAATTCATCAACATATCAAAAATAGCACCAACCATTCAATATCATCACAAATATTAAACACTATATGTACAGAGTACATAAAGCGGGTGGTTGCCTGTCTAAGGGAGAAGTGATAACTACCCCCCCCCCCTTTGGCCTCCTGAAAGGTGAATTTTCAGGGCTGTTTCAAACAGGAAACAGATTGTTTCCTTGGTTGCTCTCATACATAGACTGGGCTGGCTGAAAACATACGCGCTGAGGAGGGTTTGACCCCGAAATGCGTCCGTGTATGCCTGTGCCTTAATTGATTAAAATTACCACAAGGACTTCAGAGTGCTGGCTATTATTGTGTGCTGGTTTTTGTTTCTACTTTGGCTGCAAACCTTTGCCCAAAAACAAAAAGCCCATATCTGAGCAATGAATGACTTTGTCCTTCAATAAATAGCCCTACTCCTGCACACTCACTCACACTCATAGCCCTACTCCTGCACACTCACTCACACTCACACTCACACACAGGCAGGCAGACACACACACACACACACACACACGCGTGCGCGCTAATTGTTGTTTGTCTCGTTTTGTGTTATCTCCCCTTATTTATGGTTTTCCTCCTCACCTGCACACAGCGCTGTGTATGTATATTAATGCCAGCTGTAAAGGTCTTGTAGATCTGCTGTTTTCACTGTATATCTTTTTGTAGTTTTTTTTAATAATCAAGGTAAAAGGTTTGAAAAATAATGGTGATATTGATTAGAAGCCCCAGTAATTGCATTCAGGTGGATGATGGTTGTCCATGTCGTCCGTGTGTCTCCTCAGGTGCACCGCTGGGTGAACTATGAGTCCATGCTGAAGGAGTGTTTGGTTGGAAGGATGGCCGTTAAGACCAGCTCTGCAAAGAAAGGTAGGTACACACACACACACACACACACACACACACACACACACACACACACACACACACACACACACACACACACACACACACACACACACACACACACACACATCTTTCCTGGCTCTCGGATGGCGCAGTGGTAACCATAGACATAGAAACCTAGATACCTCATTGGCCTCTGCAGTTCGTTGGAGCGACCTGTTTCGTATGGTGGCCGCCATATTTCCGGGGGGCACGGGCACTGGCCAATCACAGCGTGTTGACTACTGGGCAATCACAGCGCGTCTTTTCCAGGACTTGTCAGAATCTAGTTGTCCCGCCCCCACCTGCCTCTGATTGGCCTACTGAACGCCCCTTCTGTGACGCACGCGGAAATTTCCAGCTGCCCTCCAAGGAAGCGGAAACGTGCCCGCCATACAGACGCTTCAGAACCAGAGGAGGCGTCTACCTTTTATATGTCTATGGTGGTAACCCCCATCTTGGGGTTGCAATCCACCGCGTTCGGCGTCCGGCTTTGTCAAGCATCTACACCAGGGATGGGCAACTGGCGGCCCGCGGCCCGCATGCGGCCCGCACCGTCACTCAATGCGGCCCCAGGCCAAAATCAAAAAAAAAAAAAAAAAAAACTTTTTTTTTTTTTTTTTTTTTTTTGGGCCAAAAAATGTTTTAAATTGTTTTTTGGCCAAGTCTACACCTGCAACCACACGTAACTTCTACTTTATTTTTCTTATTCCTCGTCTTTGTATTGGTATTGTTTGTGTTGGAGCACCTCAGTGCGGCTGCAGAGTTCATGTGCAACCTCTTCTAGCTCTGGTTCAGAGCTAGAAAATACACTTTTTGGGCAGAAAATAAAATATGTCAGCGAGACGGACATTTTGGTTAATGGTAAGTCCCCAAATCCTCCAGATCTGTAGAGGGCACTGTGGAGTAAATACAAATAATGTCCGTCTCGCTGACATATTTTATTTTCTGCCCAAAAAGTGTATTTTACAGAGTAGGTGGGGTGCGTTTAGGCGTGCGCAGTTGGAGAATAGACATTCAACAACCCAAAACAGCCTTTGCTTCGGTGAGTAGCGAAATGGTTTAGTTTATTTTCACTATAGTTGAGCGCTGGCGGCGCAGTGGAATTCCTTGTACATGGCCAGAGCGAGGGGTCTTCCAGAGCGTTAGAGGGAACTCACTAACGCTCTGAACCAGAGCTAAACCTCTTCCAGAGAGAGATAGAGACACTAGAAACTCTGCTGGAGACACAAAACAAACTGTGTAGACTTGGCCCTTTGAAATAAAATGTATTTTGGCCCAAAAAAAAAAAAAGTTTTCTTTTTTTTTTGCATTAGTCGACTGCCAGTCGACTATTGGCAATTAGTCGCCAATTAGATTCGACTAAACAAATCCTTAAATAAAAACAAAGTTATAACAAATAATAATAGTTAATATCCCTTATTTATCACATATGTGACTATTATGGGCTTTTTGAGTAATGGGGTACTACTGGCGAGAGTGCCGATAAACGGGCGGGCTGGGACCAAAATCCAGCCCTGGCATTTTGGTCCGAACCGGCGCACCGCCCCCGGACCGTTTTGCCAACGGGAGGGGTTTTGTCAAGGGGGGGGGGGGGTCCCTGCCGATAAACAATGCGGCCCCCCCGCCGATAAACAATGCGGCCCCCCAGAGTGATTGAGGAAATTTTGTGGCCCTCACCATCTACAAAGTTGCCCACCCCTGATCTACACAAACACAATTGGCCCGTGTTCGGGGGAGGGAAGCCGGGCGGGAAGGAGGGTGACATTTGTCACTGCACTTAAAGGGATAGTTCACCCCCAAATCGATTACTCCCCCCATGGAGACTTGAATTCATGGATTTATTTATTTTTTGTCGCATTCCTAAGCCAATAAATTGATGACCGGCAGCGGGTTCGAGTATCCTTTGTGTCTCCTACCGGAACCACTGCCTATCTGTCCGCAGGTCATCAAATTATTGGTTTAGGAATGCGACAAAAAAAAAGAATGCATGAATTTAAGTCTCCATTGGGTGAATAATCGATAGAAAACAAATATTTGTTTTGGGTGAACTATGCCGTTAACTCATTGAGTGCCATTCACGTGTTTCACGTGTTTTAACTGGGGGCGGCACCTGTCAGCAGCAGGGAGTGTTGTGCGGGAGGAGTAGGACGGAGGCTCTACGCGGCCTCCTGGTGGGGGCTCCTCACCATAGACATATAAAGGTAGACGCCTCCTTCGGCTCTGAGGCGTGCGTATCTCGGCCGTGCTTCCACTTCCTTCCGCTTCAGCAGGGCAAGCTGGAAACTTCCGCGTGCGTCACAGAAGGGGGCGTTCGGCAGGCCAATCAGAGACAGGTGGGCGGGTCTTTTCTTAAGAGGCAGCCGCACAGCAACTAGTCAGTTAGACGCGCTGTGATTGGCCAGTAGTCAAGTAGCCCTGCGGAAGAGCCTTGTATTGAGATACCAGTCGCTCCAATGAACTGCAGAGGCCAATGAGGTATCTAGGTTTCTATATCTATGCTCCTCACTGGCAGGTGATGACGATGAGTAGGATACAATAGCAGTTACGACACACAGAAATGTGTGTGGAGAGGAAGTAATTGGCATGACAATATTCATGCCAATTCAAGTGACTTGACTTTGCCAAGTAATCCTCAGACACCTTTTTTTGTTTTCACAGCTCCAGCACTGAAGAAAGAAGGCAGCACTAACTTAAACGGTATTCATTTTCAGCAGCCTTTCATTGAGAGTCACACATATTAAGGGTTCTTTTCAACACTTTTTTAATGCATTTGGGAAATTATTTAGCCAACTGAAATTCATCAGTTAGTATTTCAGAAACACTTCAATCGATTTCTTCAATCGTTCTGTACTTTTAACAGTAACCTTCCTTTTATATTATGCTTTATTTACTTGCATGGCAGCAGTAATTGCCTGATAGGTTGCATCCACTATGAGATTGTACCCTGCCTTCTCAGAATTCAAACAATTTACAGACCAAAAGCTAATAGAGCATAGCACCAAGCTTTTGACGCAACGCATAATGGAAAAGAAAAAGAAAAAACGTTAAATACACCATTAAAATGAAAGCTATTAAAGGCTCAAGGACATGAAGACATACTGTACAGTAAGAAACATCTAGCTGCTTTTAGCCTGCAAGGTACAGCAAAATAAGCAAAGAACGAAATGTTTTGTTAAAAGGGAAGGTTTTTAGTCCTTTTATAGAAACATGGACAGTCTGTGGTGCTCTCAGGCGATCAGGGAGAGTGTTCCAGCTTCACGCGTCTCTTGTCTCACTCTTCTTTCTGGACAGGTCTTGCTCCACCTCCACCTTTTCTTGCACCACCTGCGGGCCCTGCCACTCTCTCACCCTCCTCATCTCTCTCACCCTCCTCCTCCATGCTACTGCCACCCTCGGCAGCCCCTGCACCAGCCAAAGACACTCGTCCGAGGTAAGACAGACACATATGCAGTTCAATTCAAAAGGGACTTTATTGGGAGATGAATGCAAACATGAGAAAACACGTGTTTACGTTGCCAAAGCAAATATGAAACAAACCAAATAAAAATCAAGACTAAGAAATGTATGTTCAATTAAAAGGGAATAAGCAGATGTGCAAACCGAGCTGTGGCACATTGTATTAGACAAAACTAGCAGTTATACATAAGCAGGGGTAAATTGGTATAAAGCTTTTGGGGGGGGGGGGGAAATTGCAACATTTCAATATTTAGATGTCACTTGGTATAAAACCTTTCTATTCACATACACCAAGAGCAGTTATGTTTGATTATATATATACAATAGAATCCTCAGTGTTCATTCAATTCTAAGAGTGAACAGATAAACAATAAATCTCTATAAGAGAATACCAGCACTCACAACGCTGATGAAGGCTCGACGCTGAAACGTGTACGTTGTTCTGTCTGCTCTGCAGTATATCATGACAAAACTTAAATGTAGAAATAAAAGTGCCTTAACCCTTTGAGACCGGGTACGCATCTGTATGTCATTTTTTGATTTCTTTGGCTATTCAAAAATAGCAGATATACAAGCTCATAGTTTTTTTGCGAATCTTTGAATTATGTATATGTTTTAAAGCGAACATTCTTAACTCCGATCTGCTTCTGGGGGTCCCTGGAATAACATATTTTGAGATGGGGGTCGGCGGCCAAATACATATAATTTTGGGGGTCCTTGACATGGAGAAGTTGGAGCACCACTGATATAGCGACATAAGTTTAAAAAAAAAAAAAGAAAAGACTTTGTAGAATATATATTCAAAGATTTGCACACATTTTCATGATTTTTCAAAAATAGCAGATCTACAAGCTCATAGTGCGGAACTCGGTACCACGCTATGAGCTTGTATATCTGCTATTTTTTATTAGCCATAGAAATCTAAAATGACACAGTATGCGTTCCCGGAATGAATGGGTTAAACGACAGTTCTGTGAGTGCTGGTATTCTCCTCTCCACTCGCACCCTTGATGTAAAGTGTACAGATGAAACCTGGTCTCCTGCGTCTTAACTAATCTCCTGTTTCCTTCAAGGTATGACTGGTTCCAAACAGATGTGGCTATTAATGTGGTCATCTACACCAAACGGAAGGTATAACCTCTCTACTGTCAAAACTGTAAGATCTAATGAGACGGAAAGATAAGACCCCAATATACCAATACAATACACAATACCCTGAGAAAAAAAATAATGCATTTACAGTACATGGTTTCTGTTATAGATTCTGGTGTTCATTTAGTCTGGCAGACTAGTCTAGTGTCATATATCCCTTTTGTTTAACCACGTAAACCCTATACTAGTTGACCAGAGACCCCCACCATAGTATCCCCCCCCACCATTTTGTCCCTCTACACCAAATATCTAGGGATGTCCGATTTTATCGGCCTCCCGATATTATCGGCCGATATTAGCATAAAAATTGATATCGGGAAAATATCGGTATCGGTTTTTGAAAAAAAAAAATTTTTTTTTTTTTTTTTTTTTTTTTGCTTTATAAATAAGTTACAGGAGTTCTTACTGTATATGGTGTGTGTGATATGAAATTTGAGCTTACCCTAATCACAATAATCCCCGCATATATCGGTATCGGTTGATATCGGTATCGGTAATTAAGAGTTGGACAATATCGGTATATCGGTTATCGGTAAAAAAGCCAATATCGGACAACCCTACAAATATCTTTGCCGAACGTAGCCCATTTACAAGCTCACATTTTGTACATATAGTGTTTTGTATTTGTTGATGACATGTATTATTGTGCCATTGTTTTAAATGCTATGTTGATGAATTGAATACATAGGACCACAATGGAAACAAGTCCCCAGGACTTTTTTGTGTTTATCCTTTTAGCCTAAATGTCTGACTGTACCTTGTGCTTGTTTACATTTCTGACTAATAAGTATTCAATCAATCGATCGGTGTGCTTGCCACAGAAAAGGGAGGCTAGGTTTTTTAAAGTGGTTAAAATTCAACAAACTACAGTACTCTACTAGTGACGGCCATCACCCCATATAGATCTGGAACATTCCAGAAAATGTCACCCATCTCTGTCTTCTCCCGTTAGATCCCCAGCTCCGGCTGTGCCATTGTTGACCTTGATGGGGGGGTGTTGCGAGTGGAGGTGCTGCTGGGGAAAATGTCCTACATGCTCCATTTACGTGAGTAGACATTCTGTTTTCATTCTTTTTTCGTATGTGAATACAAAGATAGGTCTGCAATTTTCGAATCCGATGAGTTCCCAAGATTGGCAATTTTCTAACACAAACAACATAAGTGACCACAAGTAAAAGAAAAAAACAATACTGACTGACTGAGATGAAATGTCATTTACAACTCGGCTACCAATATTAAGAAAACAAGTGCATCTGTGTCTGTCTGTGTCCGTGTCCTTTTTGTGTGGCTGTGTGTATTCCGAGCAGGCGCGCTAAGGTTTCAGACCATAGAAGCACACGCAGTAGCGCTTTAAATGCGTAAGTGTTGCAATCCCAGATTTGACCACCAGGCGGCGGCAGCTTCACTGTTCTGCCATGGTTCTGAAGGCTTGGTTCAGAATATGGGAAGCCAATAGGGAGAAAGTGAAAAAGTGACGACTAGTTGCAGGGTCTATTTATTGACAGCTTTGCCAAGCTGTAAAAACAGAAATAAAAACAAAAAACTAATGGGATTAAAATAGGTCCAATCTCACACATTCAACCCAGGGTAATGAAGAGGGGGAGGGAAAGCACTGAAAGGGGTGGGTGAGAGGCTCTACAGTACACAGACATTCTGATTTCTGCTCCAAAATGACACATCCACCATTGGATAAAGTGGAGTGTATCTAAAGTTGCATTGTCATATTTCCATGAGCCATAACATATTTTCAAGGGCTGTCCTTGACTAAAGAAATTATTTGTTGAGTAGTATATATAGACCAGGGCCGCTGGAATGGAAAATGACCTGGGGACGCACGCACACATTTCAGTTTTTTTTCCCCGGATGGTTTTGTTAACACATTCCATGCCAGCGTTTAATCTCATAATGTACTCACCAGTGCCAGCGTTTTATTGTTGTTTTTTTGTTTTTTTCACGTCGCCATAGACCTCGTTAAAATCCTTAAGATTGAGCTCTAAACTGTTTGTAATCACAGTAGATCCGACTGCGTCGACCAGTGAAAACCCCAATTCAAAATGGAATCGCCATCTTGTAGTTAGAACGGTTTATGTTAAACAGTGATCAGCGACGAGAAAAACTACAAAGAGAAAATGGCGTTTTGGTGTCCGCTTTAGAATGGAGGCCGATGGGATCGGCAAAACCGGATCCCGGATAATTCCGTTTCCGGTGGTGCTACAATGAAATGTGTCGTGTCGAACAAGGCCTACAATGCAATGTGAACTTTTTTTTGAAAAAAGAAAGAAAAAAAGACCACTTCGCGTAGGTCTACGACGCGATTGGCACGTGGCGGCTTTAAATAGATTGGCACTCAATGTGTTAATGTTTTGGGGGTTTCTGCTACTTTATTTCGGTTAATTCGGTTAAAATGTACTCCATGAAGTGTAGATGTCAGAGGTGTTTTTCTTTTTCCTTTTTCTTCATTCCAAAAGTCAGCTTTAACCAAATGGACTCCTCTGTTTAATTAACTATACAATAATATAGTCTCCCCCCATAGTCTCCCCCCACGGTGGGGATACCCAGCCTGGGTCCCCCCACCTCGCGATGGTCGCGAGGTGCGGGGGACTGGGCAGATATTTTTTTTTTCTTCCAATTATCATTATTCTTTTTTCAATTTTCTTTTTTTTTTCAATTTTCTTTTTGTTGACTGGACTGAATTGTGCAGGGACAAGTGTATTTTAATTAAACAGGCGCCGGCGCCACAGACATAGGCTAATACAAAAAAAAGAATGAAATGCTAATACCTCCCACACACATGTTGAACCTTTAGAATCTAAAGGTCATCAGGTCTCAAGTTTAGATGATTTATTAACACATTACCTCCCAACAACGAGTATAACCGTTGTTGAAAAAATACCCCGTTTCCTGCCAGCCACGAGTATAACCGTTGTTGGATTTTTTTTCTTTCTTTTTTTTTCAATTTTCAATTTATCGACACAGAACCAGAGATATAGCCATCCAAAGATTTCTAGCTCCATTCACTCCTTTGTTAACTTATTACTTTAAAATCCTGTATCTCGGCTCCTGTGTTTTTTGTTTTTAACATTGGCAGTGGGGGAAGTAAAAAAAAAAAGAAGACCTCTGGCATTAAAGCGCACCACAGTAGTCCAAGATGAACATATTCCCTCTTTAGATGATGTATTAATGCACACAGCAGTCAAAGATGAACACACATTTTATGCTAAAGCCTTCAGCACATCAGCATATTTTGCTACACCTAATTGTAAATAAAAAATATATGTTTTGGATTGGTGTCACCAAAGCTCTGAGTAATGAGAAATATCAACAAGGTGGATCTTTCATTGTGAATAACTGCACTATAACTGCCTCTATATGAGTGAGGCATCATCACCAAATTAATAGTTTGATGTGAAATGCTCACTTACGCTTTTTAAGATCGCATATTTCTCACACTCCCGGTGTGTAAGGACCTGAGGGGTCAATGACACATCTGTCCGCTGAGTCACTGGTACAGTATGTGACTCAGCGAAGTTGGGCGGGTGCTGAGTGAAGGACAGACTTAAAGCAATAAAGTGCTCGCACAGTGTTGGGCATAATTTGAAAAACAAATATTGATTGCACCCACTAAGTGCTGTGACATTTCGATCTTGCGTTCCTCATCAGACCTTGCCCTCATCTTTTTCTTCGATGGAGCTTTCACAAAAACACATTTCTGAAAGTGTATAATAAGAGAGACACCCTCCGTTTGCAACGATCACACCTTTTGACACCAGAATTCACTTCAACACAGACAGTTCAAAAAGCAATACACACTCCACCGTCAGGCTGGCAGGCCATCATTAAGTGTGAAGCAATAATGAGACACCTCGTTTCTACAAAAGTGCAATATTGAGAGCAAGAAAAACAGCAGAGCAGAGACACAGAGAGCCGGGGGAATAACATTTTCAGACATTTATCCACTGTAAACTTGACTTTTCCCTCTGCACTGTTAAACCAATAGTGTCCTATCATTATCTAATGATATGAATGAGACTAAATATAAAGGCTATAATAGTTGATTTTATGGATTTATACCTTTTATTGATCATTCGATATATTTCACACTGATGCCAAGCCTTTTACATAAAATGTATTATCTACTATGTCAGTGGTTCTCAACCTGTGGGTCGGGACCCCCAGGGGGATCCCCACATGATTGGGGGGGGGGGGGTCCCCAGATGACAGTGAAGTGACAATTTAAGTAACCTTTTTAATACCTATAATATATAATAATAATAAAAATAAAATAATTACTGCATCAAAAGTAATCAACAAACTATACTAAAAAACTGGTCAAATGTTGGCCAAATTGCAAAATAATATAAGAAAGAGGCAAAAATAGCCCATCAAGGCGTTGTGAGCTTGTTGATCGGCTATTTTCAAAATATTGATCTGTGGAGTCAATTAAAACTAAATGCCTCAACTCCTACATTACAAGTGCATATTAGGGTTGGGGTCCCCAGTTCAAATATGATTATTTTGGGGGGTTGTGGCCTGAAAAGGTTGAGAACCACTGTACTATGTAACATGTTTTAATATGTTTGCCGAAAATAGCCGATCCACAAGCTCGCAGCGCGAGGCGTTGTGAGCTTGTAGATCTGCTATTTTTGGCTAAAGTTCTCCTCAGACTAGGGATGCTAGGGTTCAAGTGGTTAATGTAAAAATAAATATTTCCTAACATACCAAGATTTGGCGTCCCGGACCCCCTGTTTTAGACCTTTGGTGACATGAATTTGGGTTGTTTTAGTTTGTTTTGTGAAAGCACAATAAAGTTTCAGTTGGCTCTCGTTTTTGTGTAAAACCTTTTTTTGGTTAACTGAAATGATTTATTTATTTATTTATTTATTTTTCAATTCTAGGTTTCGTTATTTTGTTAGTTGTTGTTAACTATAATAACACTGGCTCACAATGAACGTTTTTCAACCTCTCCTCATAAGGAATATGAGAGTGGTGAACATCTAGCTATTGTCTTAACACTCTGAGCCACAACAGTTGCTGTTCGATCACAGGGTGAAAGTGTCTCCTCCACTATGAATCATTGATTTGACCAAGATTCAAGGCCCTTGGCTGGCTAATACAGAAGGTTGTTCCATGTCTAAGGAAGAGTAAGAGCTGGGATTGAACTGTGTATCAGTTTAGTACAGTGGTTCTCAAAGACCCCCATAACCATTTTTCTTCAAACTTTCTCTTGAATAAGTTGACCCTCTATTAGGCAACTAGGGGTTTTCAAAGTAGAAGTTCATTGAGAAACCCTGAATTCTGTCACAAATCTGTGATAGTTCTTATTGAGTACTGTCTGTCTGGGATTGTCTGTCTGGGATATATCCGTCAATAGGTCAATGGGATGTACATTGCCTCACATCAAATCAAAATAATAACAGATCAAGAAGAATTGCACCTCAATAGTGCACGGAATGTCTGGGGGGAAAGGAATTGAATTGAATTGAATGAAGTAGTTGGTGTGAGTGGAAGAAGAAAACTTGAATAATGATCCATCCTGTAGGCCAATAACTGTCTGTTAGGATAACAGACAGTTGTTTACCTACAGGATGGATCATTTATTTGATGTTCTTTTGCTGTACTTAGGATAGGAGAGGTAAACTCTGTGAGTGTGAGTTTTTGAAACAGACAAACGGGTACAGACAGAATGGTTTGAACTGACCTCCATTTGATACAATTTATATCTGTGGGACCTCAGTCTACACTGTAAAAAACTCAATGTGAATTTAACCCTGGCTATGTTTATTCATACAGTAACTGCTAATGTCTCTATGATGCAACTTTTTACAGGTCTAGCTGAAGAGGTAGAAGACGGCGTGACAGGTAAGGATAACATTTACAGCCAGCTTGAGATTCTAATTTATATCCCAAATGTCTTTACACGGTGTCATCATCAATCATCTCTGTTTGCCTTCACTTGAACAGTCCACACAGCGTCAGCCGTGGGGAAGATCCAGGTCAGCGTACGGAAACTGGCCAAAGGGAAATGGACGGATCTGGGTCAGACGCTGGAATTACACAATACCATTATTCGTCAAAAAGATCGAGGTAAGAGCGACGATTACGCTTTGTGCTCTTTTGTGTTTTTTCTTTCTCCCCACTCTCTTAACACATTGACTGCCAGCATTAAAACATCGTTTTTCATCCCCATACCAGCGTTTTTTTAACCTTATATTGAGGATCCACAGAGACCCACGGGAGCCGCGGTGTGTACACAGATGTAAACAAAGGGGGGGTGGGGGAGGGTCTCCTCTATCCACCGGAAACAAATCTTTTTTTACCGCGATCGGCCATTTTTTTGCTACCGGCCGTTGAATAAGGCTTGTTTTCACCAAAAAAAGAAGAAATCCGAGCTAGGTGTGTTTTTCTACAACTGATAACGTAGGAGTGGACGGAAGTGTCATTTTTTGGGATGACGTCACATCCGTCCATTCCTTCTCTCAGAGTCAAGGGATCATTCCTAAGTTTTGTTAGAGCGCCCTCTTGTGGAATTTAAAAAATAAATGCTGATTTATTCAGACAAGAAATGCAACATTTTGTGATTATTTTTGCTCTTTCCTCCAGCACTCCATTATCGAGACTGCAAGTTGGTCTCAAAGACGGAGGTCAACCACAACACACAGCTGTTCCAGCTCCAGATGCCACATGGGACGGCCATGCATGTGCCTGTCGGGAAGCATGTCTACCTCAAAGCGCTCATCCACGGTAAGGACTCCAGCGCGGCCAGTTTGAAGTCCATCGGCCGGGTGGTTCTCTAGATAATGCTGGTGGCACCCTCACACACACACACACACACACACACACACACACACACACACACACACACACACACACACACACACACACACACACACACACACACACACACACACACACACACACACACACACACAGATTTTGTGAATTTATAGGACTGTTGTTGAATAATAATTTAGTAATAATACTCTCTAAGTCATCTGAGGACAACCTAGACTAGAGAGAGACAGATTCTAAAAAGGTTTTCTACATACTACTCTTGGCCCTAATTAAAAGCTTGTGAAAAGAGATATGCTTTTAGTCTGCTTTTAAAAGAAGACACTGTTTTAGCGGACTTCAGTTCCTTTGGTAGAAAATTACAGAGAGTAAGACAGTAGACTCAAGGCACCGTAATCTGTTGAATAATTATTATTCTAGCTATAGTTTGGAGACCTTTTTTCTGAGGGGGTTATTTTCTTTGTACTGACGTACACTACATAGAATGTAGATAGGACTTTCAAAATGCTGCGCGAGAAAAAGGGACGCTTCACCGGCGCGTTTCAATGTTGTAGCGCCCTGCTTCTAAATTCTGCTTTTTCGCCGTTTTGTTTTCTTCGCAGCCTGTGCTGACATATTTTGCACCATCACGGTGCGTTCATCATCGGTGACGAGTGTCTGTAACACAGCCAGCACCTTGCTGCGTGCGAGTCGCGCGACTGACTGTGTGTCAGGATTCGAGGCCACACTCACACAATCACGTGCAGCATGCGTCCCCTCCCCCTCCGCCTAATGGCTGTGTATGGGGCCGATACGTGCTTTAGCGTGATTGTGTGAGTGTGTCTTCAGGAAGTAAATTCCTGTCCCAGCGGTCCCAGCTGTTGGTACGCGAGAGCGCTTCCCTTCGTCTGATGTGCTGCGCAGCATGCATTTTGACAACGCATGCGCACCAGTTATGTGCACCCCTGAGCATAAGACATTGTATGACATTGTCTAGACTCTAGAAGACTTCAATGATGTGTGTCTAATATGCAATTAGCCTACTGAGACAAGTTTTGCTTCGTTTAAATACTAATGACTAGGGGTGTGCCGATACAGTCATTTCACAAAACAATACGATACGATATTGGGCTCACAACATCGATACGATACGATATATGGCACTTTTTTAATATGAAAATATATGGGGGGGGAAGCAAATGCAAACAAATACTTCTGTTTTTGCATTATTATTATTGCAAAACAAAAAAAAGAAAACGTATCGATATATCGGCACACCCCTACTAATGACCCATTAGCACTTTGAGATTTGTTTCAAATATAAAGTGCGTTACAAATAAAATGGATTATTATTATTAATGACCCATAGAATAATGAATAGACACGAAATAAGCGGCCCTTCTTCCATAGTTTCATCAGATGTACCGGTAGACCCCTCAAGGACACATCAGTTGGCTGAACAGAGATGATGTGTATGTGGGTGGTGGTGGTGACAGACTGGCAGTTGAATAAAAAAGTGATACAAAAAAGTGAGAAAAGTGTAGGAGTCATCTCCGTTCTCAAGATAAAGTTTTATGCTGCAATATCTTTCATGATTCCATATCTAGTTATAATTAATTGATTCGCTAGGATACATAAAAGCAGAAAAAGCCAGTTCCCTGTTATGTAATACATTCCTTTTATATTTACATTTCATTTGTTGGTATTGAAAATCCTATACCTTCATACTCTGATACCACCTACGCCTAATTATAACTCCAATCTACTCTACACTGTCAAATTATAATGTTATTGGAAAAAAAAGTCTTACGCCTAGAATCAAGCCATTCAGGCTCCTAGTGAATTTGACCATAAAACATTTGATTCTGTGATTTTTTTTTGAAAACCGCAAAACAAAGGGTAAATATAGTATATCATATAATTAAATATTCAAATTATTTTCACAGAATCGAATGTTTTATGGTCATGATTCACCAGGACGCTGGATGGCAAATAAAACAATGAAGTGCTACAAAGTAACTAGAATACCAGGTGAACATGTAAATAACATGCTATATTTGTACTTTTTACCGTGTCACATACATGAACCTCTAGTAACATGCATGGTTACCGCAAAAAAGACAAAACAGAGGTCATGCGTGTGCCACACATTGTCTTCTCATGTCACAGCAGCTCTGTCCTCTCTGTCCTCCGTGTCCAGACGCTGTAGTGGTGAAGCCGTATACTCCTGTGGAGGAGACGCTCGTACCTGTCGCTCCGCCAGACTCCACGCAGGACTCCCACCTCTTTCTCATGGTCAAAGTCTACCCTGACGGTGTCTTCACCCCTCATCTCAACAGCCTGAACATTGGTAAGAGTCACAGTTTATTGGTTGTTGGTTTTTTTATGTGTCTTCCTGTCTGTGTTTGATTCATTGTTTGCTGCCGCTGTTGTATTTTGTTCACTCGTCGCCACTGTAAATGGGGGTAACCTCAGGGCCTTTCGAGCATGAATAAAGGTTTGAAATGAAATGGAAAAAAGACAGTTGTTGTCTCCGCCAGGCCGAAAGGCATGGTCGAGACTTATGTTTTGCACCCTGTCCGTCCATCCGTCCGTCCGCGTGTCCGTCCTTCCATCTCTGAACAGCTAATCTCCGGCTAATCTTGGCTTTATCGCAGCGAAACTGTGCACACACACTCCCTGGATGCCAGAGCAGAACCTCTGCCCATTTTCATATTTCCTGATTGGCTAAGATTGACATCTAAAGTTTGCAGGAGTGGCCCGTTTTGAACAAAATGCCGCAAATCATGAACACAGCAGCGTTCGATTGTGGTGAAAAATGTGCACGCGCATTCGCACTACGTTGAGGAACTAATGCCACTCTTTCAACGTTATTATTATAGCGCCACCTGGAGGCCGATTTTTGCAAATCGGTACACATTATCTCTATAGTCAAGTGATCAAGACAGACCCGTCCGATTTTTCATATAGGCGATTTCAGAACATTACCGGCCCACAATAACCTACCTGACCTGGTGGAAACCTTTGCTCCGAGGAGCACTTTTTCGAGTTAAATTAACATTCAAGATATTGCAGTGCATTTTTCCAGATTATGTGCATGTTATTTAGTGAGTTGATTTAAGCATGCTTTTGTGTGTGGGGGGAAGACCTTTGTTTTCTTTCAGTGGCTAGTGGGCGACAATTCAGTGCTGGTGCCAATAATTGGTCTCATATGTCTGTGCTTATCAAGAGGCTGTGAAGTTTATTCATAATTAATTTCCATCATTCCTGTGGCAGCTGTGGGCAGCAGCGACTGCTGCCAAGGGAATGGAGAGACAACACCGTTTGTCCATATTTATGAGAACTAGAAAAAGGCCCCTTCCTACCTAAAAGCCCCCCCCCCCAATAGCCTATCACGACAGTGGTCTATACTCAAACTTTTCATCGAATTTGCTTGAGATGTATGACACATACCGATGAGTCTAATGGTTTTCGTGTGTGTGTGTGTGTGTGTGTGTGTGTGTGTGTGTGTGTGTGTGTGTGTGTGTGTGTGTGTGTGTGTGTGTGTGTGTGTGTGTGTGTGTGTGTGTGTGTGTGTGTGTGTGTGTGTGTGTGTGTGTGTTTCTGAGAGAGTCTAAAATGGTGCATTTTTAAATGGTGCATTTACTGTATATAGCGCTTCACAATGTGCATTACATTCACCCATTCACACACATTCCAACAACAACAACAGAAAAACGGTGGAGCTTGCACAAAATTCCTATTGAAACCCATTGTAAACACCCATCCTTGGTTCTGGTGACTGATATTGGCCTTCTAATACATGAGGGGCCGTGTTTTTTTCATGCATATTTAATTATTTTAATTTTCCAAAAGAATTATAGGAAATCAATGAAAAAATGTATTGAAAAAAAGCACGGCCCCCTCACGCATTAGAAGGACAATATCAGTCACCGGAACCAAGGACGGGCTGCCCCGCCCCCACCTATTCATTTCAATGAAGTTGCTCACCCAGCGCGTAAAGCCCCCGCAAGTACCCTCTTCTCCCTGGAAGTACCCTCTTCTTCCGCTTTTGAGCACCAAGGTGCGACGGCAGCAGCTTCACTGTTCTATCGCGGTTCTGGGGGCTTGGGTTGTTTACCAGAGAGGCCGTATGAAATCTAAAAATGTGAGCTAACGGTTGCTACGTGGGCTGATTAGATACAATGATTTATTCCCTACTTTCTCTTCCTCTCTCTGTCCCTTCTTTTACTGGGTTAATTTGCACCTGCCCCTCTCTCTCTCTGTGTATAATGAAAAGCCCCTGTCCTATGTCTCAGCCAGTGCACTTGCGCTTGGCATTTCTGTTTGTCTCCCAACCTGCGTACATCGGCCCTAATCTCCTCTCAGACGGTATTCTGCCGTTTTTAATAATCACTCATGGCCTCCCACTCCCTTCCTCCTCGTTCATCAGCCCAATGACACACGCTGCTCTCCGTTTACGTAAATCAATTACGAGGCGCAGACCCCAAGCATGAAGGATGGTGTAATTAGTTCACTAATAAACAGACCTTTTCTATCTGATCACCCATCAGGCAATATATATATATATATATTGCCATCAGGCTCGCTCTCTCTCTCTCTCTCTCTCTCTCTCTCTATATATATATATATGTATAATATATATATATATATATATATATATATATATATTCTTCATCATGGCAGCCTCGAAAACGTGGTTTTCTCATCCATTATTTTGCTCTCCTTTTGAGCTAGCTGAACTCTCCGTCTGTGTGCCTGCTGCTGACTGTGGAGGCCATGATGTTAGTAGATGAGTCTGGGGGCAGTCTGGGCACGGACGTGTTGGAAGTGGACGGGGTAAACGTAAGACGCTGGTGTCTTTGTTGTGTCGAGCTCTCTGACCCGTAGAGAAGGGTTGGAAGCACAACAGCTCTGTAGACACTGATCTTGGTTTGTGCTGACGAGCACTCTCATAGACTCCTGTAGGTCAGCAGCGTAGGAGGCCGGGGCACAGCTATAACACCTGAAAATGATCCACGGTACACAGACAGGAAGCTGAGTGCAGAGAGAGGGAAGGGCGTGTCCGTCCGGTATCAAAGGCAGCGTGCCAGGGACATTGCGGTTCACGTACGACTGGGAAATTAACTAAATAATGTATCGCTACCAACATTTAACACATCCACTGCCAAAGGTTAATCTCATAATGTACTCACCAGTGCCAAGGTGTTATTGTTGTTTTTTGTTTTTTTCACGTCGCCATAGACACCGTTAAAATCCTTTAGAATGCTCGATGCACTGTTTGTAAACATCGTGCACATGTCCCTGTGTCTACTAGTGCAGACCACGTGTCAAACGGGGCAGCCATGTTGTAGTTAGAACGGTTTATGTTAAACAGTGATGACCGAGGAGAAAAAACTACAAGGGAGAAAATGGCGTTTTTGTGTGCGCTTTAGAATGGAGGCCGACGGGAACGGCAAAACCGGATCGCAAATAGTTCCGTTCCGGTGGTGTTACACTGAAAATGGTCCGTGTAGAAAATGAAAAAAAAAATATATATATATCGAGAAAAAGCACCCGGACCGTAGCACTACGGTCTCGGCACTTAACAGTTGGATTTAATGGACCGTAGGACTACGTTCTTGGCAGTCAATGTGTTAAGAACCATTAACCGACTTAATACTCAATAGAAATATACATAGCGTTGCCGTCGGGCAGAAACCTCTTATCTCCATGTTTTCACTTTTTTTTTGTCCTACTTGATCATACTACAGTGTCACACAAAGTAGTAACAAGCTCGAAACGCGGCGCGAAGCGACGTGTTTTGAGCTTGTAGATCTGCTACTTTTGACTAACCTTTGAATAATCGACAAGAAGATAATGGATATAATATAGTATAGTTACAGCCCTAATCTGTAGTGATGTTGTGTGGTGATGTTGCCCATTTGACGGCCGTCCCATAACTTCTCTTTCACGGTTGCCTAGGTGACCACGTGTCCGTCAGCAGTCCAGAGGGTCCGTTCAGTCTCCGCCCCCTCCGCGAGGTCACACACCTCTACCTGTTGGCCGCCGGCACGGGGTTGACGCCCATGGCTCGACTGATCCGACTCACCTTACAGGACCTGGGCACAATAAGGTGGGTGATGACTTCCTGCATTTTGTTCGGTGGTGGAAGAAGTGCTCAAAACGTATACTTCACCCATTTAGACCGGGAAAGCATCCGTGTCATTTTTTGATTTCTTTGGCTATTCAAAAATAGGCACAGAGTGCCACGCTATGTAAGCTTGTAGATCTGCTATTTTTTTTTAATCTTGAACATTTGTGCATATCTTTTAATATATATATATATTTTTATAACATTATTTTGTAACTCAAATCTTTGCTTCTGGGGATTCTACAAATGTCTTCTAAATATATATTCATATTGTTATATAAATATATATATATATATTGTTCCAGGGACCCCACAGAAACAAAGCCTTGAGTTAAAGATGTTCGCTTGAAAAAACATATATATATATAGAGTGCCGCGCTATGAGCTTGTAGATCTGCTATTTTTGAATGGCCAAAGTATAAAATATTGGTTATACATATATATATATATATATATATATATATATATATATATATATATATATATATATATAAATCTAAAGTGACACAGATGCGTTCCTGGATTGAATGGATTAAGTATCAATACCGCAATGTAAAAAATACAATTAAAAGTTTGGTATTAAAAATCATTTGAGCAAAAATGCAAAAGTGTTGGCCTCAAAATAAACTTAGCAGATCTACAACAAGCTCACAACGCGTCGCATCACGGCGGGTTGTGAGCTTGAAGATCGGCTATTTTCCATTAGCCAAAGTTTAGATAGGGCTGAAGTGGTTAATGTGTTTTGTTATAAAAATCAAAATCCACAAAGTAACTAGTAACTAAAGTTTTCAAATAATTGTAGTGGAGTAAAAGTACAATATTTGCCTCTTGAGATGTAGTGAGGTTGAAGTAGAAGTATAGAAAAATGTAAAGTAAAAGTACCTACACGTTTTACTTAAGTACAGTACTTGAGACATGTACTTGGTTACTTTCCATCACTGGTGGGTGATGACTTTATGCATTTTGTTCCTGTCAGGCTGAAACCAATCATATCTCCATATTTCACCTTTTCAAAACGTGGGTTTTTCAGTGAGACTTAACGTGGTAAAATTCTTATTTTAAGTTACAATGGGTTTATATAGGAAGGGAGCGTGTCTGATAAAATGAATATCAAATATCTAAATATTGAATCAAGCAACTTAAAAACTGTCTTGGGTGCACACAGAGTGCACCCTGTCTTGGGTGCAAACAGAGTAGATGTTAAAATGACTTAAAAATATGTTTTTGAAATGAAAAGCCTCTTTAAACATGTGTGATTGTTACAGTGCTGTGTCATTACCGGCCCAGGGGTCGCCAGTTTGCCAGCCTCGACAATAAAGGGAACTGGTACATGCTGTTATTTGTATCTATTACTGCTCTGAAGGGCATGTTGTGTTTGTCATTCAGAGTAATCAAGCTGCTGTTTTTCAACCGACATGAGAGAGACATTCTGTGGCGCTCTCAGCTGGATGACCTGGCTGCTAAAGATGAGAGGTAATGTGTTGTGTGCTTCCTTTTTTGTATGCGTGCATGTGTGCCATCTAAGGCAAGGCTTATTTGTATAGCTCATTTCAACAACAAGGCAAATACACACGTTGTTTGTGTGTGTATGTGTGATGTTGTTTGAACATTGTGATTCCAGCCTGATCTTTCCTGTCTCTTCAGAGACTGTTTGACGTCATCTGGTTAATCTGACCCTCCTTGCAGACTCACAACAGAACCCTTGCTTAATCCATTAACACCGGGAACGCATCTGTGTCATTTTAAGATGTCTTTGGCTATTCAAAAATAGCAGATATACAAGCTCATAGCGCGGCACCGAGTGCCGCGCTATGAGCTTGTAGATTTGCTATTTTCTTTAAATCGTGACAATTTTGTGCAAATCTTTGAATATGTATTTTTTAAAGCAAACATTTGTAACTGTCAAATGTCTCAACAAATGTCTTCACTTTTCTGAAAAACTATTGTTGCTATATCAGTGGTGCTCAAACCTCAAGGACCCCCAAAATATTTTTTTAGGCCACCGATCCCCATCAAAATATGTTGTTCCAGGGACCCCCCAGAAGCAAAGATTGGAGTTAAAAATGTTGTTTCAAAAAAATATATGTATTCAACACAAATGTTCAAGATACAGATATTTTTTAATAGCCAAAGTATAAAATAATGGTAAATAGCTAAAATCTAAAATGACACAGATGCGTTTCCGGATTGAATGGGTTAATAGAGATGTTTGTCTTTCTTTCCTCGCCAGTTCTTTGTGTTCTTATGAAAAGCGCTCCCATTTGCATAATATTGCTGTCGGGCAGAAACCTCTTATCTCCATATTCTATAACTTTTTGTCTTTTTTTTTCATAAATTAACGCCCCTACTTGATCATACTACAACGCCACAGCATCAATAGTAGATCTACTACATTTGCTGTTTTTTTTATTTGAATCCTGCAAAGTAACTGTGGATATGAGGTTTCCACCCGACCGGTGGAAACCTCATATACTTTTCAGGAAATGGAACGAAAATGTTCAGAAAAATAGTAAAAAATAGCAGATATAGATCGGCTATTTCCACCACTTTTGCTTTACACTCTCGTATGAAGAAGTAGGGCATTAAATGATGAAAAAAAACATACGTTTAAATTGGAAGATACAAGGTTTCTGGCTGACAGCGACGATATGCTCTTTTCAGTGACTCACCGCACGTGTCATTTCCTGTTCAAATCTCTGATAATGATATTAAAGAAAAGGACCCGCACACTGTCTGGAATATGCAAAAAAAGGTTGCTCTTTATTCAATGACTCACCACACGTGTCATTTCCTGTTCAAATCTCTGATAATGACATTAAAGAAAAGGACCCGCACACTGTCTGGAATATGCAAAAAATGTTGCTCTTTATTCAATGTTTCGGTCGTTAGACCTTCATCAGGACAGACAATACAGGGCACAACAACCACCAAACATTTAAAAGGATAATTCACCCAAAAAAAACTTTTTTTCTATCTATGAGTCACACCATGTAGATGGTGATTCATGGATATTTCTTTGTTTTTGTCGCATTCCTAAGCCAATAATTTGATGACCGGCAGCAGTTACGGTAGGAGACACAAAGAGTCTCCTTTGTGTCTCCTACCGGAACCGCTGCCCACATATTGGCTTAGGAATACGACAAAAACAAAAAGATATCCATGAATTCAGTCTCCATGGGGTGACTAATCGATAGAAAAAAAACCTAACAAACAGAAAGACCGAAACGTCGAATAAAGAGCTTTTTTCTTTTTTTTGCAAGTTCCAGACAGTGTGTGGGTCCTTTTCTTTGATGTCATTATCAGAGATCCCCTGAACATATGCACTTCTTGTCCTACGCACCGTTTCAACCTAACCTGAAGACCTGTTAGGTTGAAACGTGTCCGTTGTGCTGTCTGTGGGGAAGTAAATAAACTATGTGAAAAGGACATTTACTGTGTGCTGGCTATTTTCTCACTTTAATGATTGTTGTTGAGCCTTGCACAGGCCCGGATTGGACGGTCTGGCACTTCTGGCCGATGCCAGAAGGGCTGGGCAGTCTGAGGCCGCGGCCAAGCCAAGCTAAAAAAAAAGAAAAGAAAAACACCCAGCCCTGCACAGGGTCCAGCCCCGGCTTAACGCAAGGGCTTTAGGTGCTGAAGCACAGGGCACCAACCTTGGGGGGGGGGGGGGGGGGGGGGGGGGGGGTGAAAGAAGACAGACAACTATCGGCGAAAAGCGCCGACATTTAGATGCAGCGGCTGTTGAAGGAGCGCTAAAACAGTGAAACGGGCCGGTGAAGCGTCATTTTGTTTCCGCGCTGCAAACTTACAAAAATGTATTATGAATGACCCAACACTTCAGATTGATAGATACCTTTATTGATCCCAAGAGGAATTTAATTCGCCCAGAGGCAGCACAGCAGTTAAGAGTTACAGGTACAGAGTAAGGAAAGTGCTGTCGTATACAGCAATACAAAGGCAAGAAAAACAATAGGAAGCACCGTCAATACAGAACAACAGTATAGAATAATATACAACTATCCATCTACACTATATGCAGTGGTGTAAAGTGACTAAGTACATTTACTCAATTAATGTACAATTTTGAGGTACTTTTACTTTACTGGAGTATTACCAATTTTCTGTACTTTTACTTCTACTCCACTACATCTCAGAGACAAATATTGTACTTTTACTCCACTCATTCTTTTTTTTAAACTTTAGTTACTTTTTAGATTTAGATTATTATTACAAAACACACATTAACCACTTCAGCCCTATATACGAACATTTTGACCATTTGAAAATAGACGATCTACAAGCTCACAAGCTCTTGTAGATCTGCTATTTTCAAAAGATTTGTATACATTTTATCATTTGAAAAGTTGTGAAATGGGACATTCTGCATGATGAGCACTTTCTACTTTTGGTACTTTAAGTACATGTTGATGTACTTTTGTACTTTTACTCAAATAAATTTAGAATTCCGGACTTTGGGCGCGCTCTCACCAAAAGTTGGCTGGCTGCTGTTAAACGCAGGTTGTGCGCGGCCACAGTTTTTTGCAGCCAGCGGATTCTAAAAAAACGCTGTGACGCACCTGTCACTCACATTCAAGACCGTCCCCGTAGCCCGCACCGCCACTAGACACTAGCCACTAGACAAAAAAATGTCTTTGCACTTTCACACTTGGGGTTTGTACATCTACATACACATTCAAATTTAAAATATAAAATACTTGGCCATGGCCACGGATGTTACAATCATGTACAGGTCCTCATAAATATCCGTATCTTCCGTATTGTTCAATAAAAAGCATTTTAATCCAATCAGTGGTCATTTTCTCCGTATGCTTTCAACTGCGCGACCCTAGCGGTTGAGAGGTGTATTGCACTGTTGGTACATTATAACTCTATGGGAAAATGGCCACCAATCGATTAAAATGCTTTTTATTGAACAATACGGAAGATACGGGTACTTCTGAGGGCCCGTACATGATTGTAAAATCCGTGGCCGTAGGGTAAGCACTTTATATTTTAAATCTGAATGTGTATGTAGATGTACGAACCCCAAGTGCACAAATCATAAAGTACTGGGTGAGATGCAACAGCTACAACCAGTTGGTCCACTGAGAGCACCATGTTGCTTTCTGAGTCTTGGGACGGTCCGCCTTCGACTCACCCGATTGGACAGAGGGGGGAAATCAGCTCTTGCCTCCAGCAGATTTATGCTTCTTCGTGCAGAGCGGATAAACGCAAGGTCTGCGCGACAAGCGGAAAAATCTGCTCTTGCGTGAATCCACGCATTTGCATTGACAAAGCATTGGCAGATTCTGCCCCAGAGGTAAAATAAAAGTGCGGTGGGAGCGCGCCCTTATACTGCATTATTATATTGCAGTATTGATACTTTTACTTAAGTAAAAAATGTGAGTACTTTTTCCACCACTGACTATATGCAGAAAAACTAAGTTTGCAGCGTCCTCACCGTATCCTCGCCCCCCAAAACAAATGAAAGTGTCCATTACAATCAGTGCAAGGCGAAAGAAGAGTGACAGTGTTCACAGTGCAATCAGTATACATTCAGTCTCTGTTTAGATTGGAAAGACGCAACAAGCATCCTGTGTTTGTTTGTGCCTCCAGGTTCCAGGTGGAGTACGTGCTGTCGGAGGCGTGTGACCCGTGGACGGGCAAGACGGGCCGGGTGGAACAGGACATGCTGCTCGAGTTCCTCCACAGGCCGGAGGACTCGAAGTGCTACGTGTGTGTGTGCGGTCCCACTGCCTTTACGGAGCTGACGGAAGGGTGTGTATTATTACATGGATTAAAGTTCTCTGTCGCCACGACTTGATGTCAGTCATTTTGGAGTCAATAGAAGCCAGCATGTCTTCTATGGAAGCATGTTGCGCAGGGAAAATAGCCGATCTACAAACTCTCAATGCGTCTGAGAGCTTGTAGATCGTCTATTTTCAGTTATTTTAACTCTTTAAGTGTCAATGACATGTAACACGTCCAAACCGTGTTTCCAGTGTTTATGCTAGATGGCGCTCTCGGCTAACGTATGATACACCATTTCAGTGGTGTATCTCGCCTCCTGTGTTTTCCTCTGCATTTTTTTTGGTGAGACATGCTATGTTCAACGGCCAATAACTAGCGAACGGAGGGTCGAACATTTTTCGCGGAAGCACAGAGAAAACCTCCATGTTTAGCAACAATCAGGGGATCGATCGTACGGGAAATAAATATTCTGTGACTTCTTGGAAAGGTAAGAAATACGAAACGTTGCTGGCACTATTGGCAATTATTTATTTATTTACTTGGCACTGAATGAGTTAAGATTAGACCTTTTTGAAGTGGTCAAACTGAATAAGCATATTTGCCGTTATATCGACGGAAGTCCTTGTCCAGAAACATGGATAAAAGAAGTTGTAGGGCTAACAGCTCTGCCCTCAAGTGAGGTTTTATCTTCCGTTACTGTTCCGTTACTGTTCTTCTCAATGCTATTGGATTTTTAAGATGATGCTGATATGAATTTAATGTGACATTTGCTGTGATGTTAGCTGGCTAACAAACCGCTCTATGAAACAACCCCACTTTTAATTGCCCCATACAAATAGATTTGCCAAAAATAGGCGATCTACAAGCTCACAACGTGTTGCGTTGCTATGTGTTGTGAGGTTTTGGTTTGAGTGGTTCCCATTGGAAATGAGGTGAAGCATTACAGATCAACAAGCACAAACTCAATGCCACTAAGATACTTTATGTGTAAAAACTCGGTCAAATCTTTTTCTAGCAATGCCAGGGTGAAATTGTAACATTTCACAATGTATTCTTAATACGCTCACTTTGTTGAAGGATAACTCCAGATGTGACTTCAATAATTCACCTCACAGTATACTGAGTTGCAAGGTTGTTTTTTTTTCAAAATACAAAATTAATCGATATAAATGCAAATCATTTTCAGGCACCAGCAAAGTGATGCTAATCTTACCTAGACCATTCCAGTTTTTTTCTTTTCTTTTTCTGACAGATCAACTACAATTGATTTTTGATTTATCTTTAACCCCCTGATCTCTTACCCACTGTGTTTTTCTCCTCTACACAGATTGGTAAAGCAGCAGGGTTTCAGTGTGGATGATATCCACGCTTTCCAGGGCTAATCAGTGACCGTCACCTTGGACATGACTCATAACGAGAGAGAGAGAGAATCAATTATAGATAGCCAACCTCTGCACTGAACGATAAGTGAAAGGAACTTTTCTATGCACAGTGGAGTGAAACGTCAGGCAGAATGGAGATCCTACTGCAGGCCAATACCGAAAACATCACAACCACGAAGACTGAAGTATTACAGAGCAAGGATCCACCATACATTAGGGAGCTACTAAGCCTCACAAAGCAAGATGAAGGCAGGACCATACTCATCCATGTTATCATGAGATAAGCAATCTCTCTGAGAAATCAATAAGGCCCGGGAGCCTGGTTTTGTGGACACATCGGAAGGGCCAACAGTGACCTTTCCAGGGATCAAGGGTTCGTATTTACAGACAATGACAATAAAGATAATTTGGTTCAGACAAGCCTTCTGACGCCACACTTAGCCTTTGACTCATCAAACTCGTTCCTCGATGACGTGGTTGTTTAGAGAGAGAGCCTGCCTCTCTCATTTCCGGCTTCCCAAAAGCCAATAATGTTTTTCAGCTAATCTAAGGTTGAGCTGTCCCAGAGTGATGTTGAAAGTGGGTTTTTGTGGCATACTGATTACCTCCAAGTACCTTTCAATTTCCTTTCCAGATGCTGAAAGAACAACTGCATGAATACCACAGCAGCTGACTCATGCTCACAGAAATCAATAACATACTCAGTCTACTCAGGTTAGAGTGATACAGGTCACGGTTATGGTAGCTTTTGTAGCTAGCTCCTCTGAGCACACGGATATTAGGAATGGTGGTGGTCTTTCTTTTTTCCCCTGTCAATATTTTACCAAACCTCCCAACATTTGTTCTGTTATCCGTATTTAATGCACGCATCATGACCCATGCAGTCATTCCATCCACCATGTCACACTTAACTCATTGACTGCTAATGACGTGTTTTGACGTATGTCAATCCAAAGCCCACACCGCCAATGACGTCTTTTGACGCATGGTGTGTGTTTTCAGTTTTTAAACTCTTTGCTAACCTATGAGTCACCATTTGACTCCCACTGTAGCAGAAAATCACGCGATCGCTGGCAAGGTCGGCTATAGACGTTGTGTTACTCTGGTGGTTAATGAGTTAACGGGCGATTTATACTTAGTTTGCACTGACAGCCGATCTACAAGCTCACATCACGTTGCAGCGTGACAGCCATGTGTGAATCAGGCATTACTGCCTGATTAGTCAGGCGCTCTACAAAAGGCCCTTCAGGTGCGTTTCTTCAGGAAGTCATTAGAGTCGAGAGCTGTCCACACCAAGAACCAAGAGCTACAACGATGAATACAAATATATTGTATTTTGTTTTATAATCGTTCCATCTCAAGTGGATCCACACCACACACCACAACCACAACGACAGTGGTGAGCCATATCGTTGGGATCCCTTTCAGAGGGATTTGGTGAATGATAGAAAGTGGCATCCCATCAAAATCCATCTGAATATACAGGGTTTCATGTTCTACAAGAATCAAGACATGTTTACAGAACATTATCATTCATCAGTGTGGATGCTCATATCATAATATTATTAGAAAATCAGAGAGTGGATGCTTTTGTCTCCCTCAGAGACAGACACATTTTTTAAATATTTTTTTTAATGTCCCAAATACACAACGAGGATGCTTTCAGAGAGGCGTATCTAGAGTTTGCACTCATCTGTTAATCGGGTTCCGCGTCATTTCGAGCATCATTTGAGACGTCTGAAGAAGGCTTCTGTAATGTGTGAAGAAGTGCATGATTTACTACCAAATTATTATGATTTTATTTTTATTTTTTTCAAGAAAGAATACACCAGCCCTATGGCAAATTTCTAACTCTCAGAGAGTGCCTTCCGGTTGAGGGAATTCCAACTTTCAACTCTTGCTAAAAGAATTTCAGTTTTATCCCAATGAGAGGCTGTCTGCATTCATGTAATGGATGGACAGGACATTGCAGTAACCGTGGTTTAACTTGATAACTGCATGCATTTACAAATGTAAAGCACTTTGTAGTCAGGCTGTGTGTTTTGTGCCCAGAGAGATCCACATAGTGGAGGTTTTGAGGGGGTGAAGAGATACATCTCTATCCTCATACTGTATTTAAGTTTATAACAATGCTAGAGCTGGGGGAGGGTTATTTATCAGGACTGCCATGTAAGTTCACAATTTATTTCTGTTAGAATCTTCCGTTACTGTTCTTCTCAATGCTTTTGGGTTTTTAAGATGATGCTGATATGAAACTAATGTGACATTTGCTGTGATGTTAGCTGGCTAACGAACTGCTCTATGAAACACCCCCACTTTTAATACAAATAGATTTGCCAAAAATAGGCGATATTCAAGCTCACAACGTGTTGCGTTGCAATACGTTGTGAGCTTGTAGATCTGCACATTTCTGGCGGATCGAAACGTTCCCCCCAGAATAGGGATTCCGGGGGTTCATGTGGTTAATAAAAGTGTCATTTTAAGTTGTAAGCATATTTTCTGCCACAATTATCGTGACCTGTCATTTTCATATCATCCCATCCCTAGATGTATGTGATGATAAACTTGGAGCCCGAGACACACTGAAAAAATTATGATCTGATCAAACAATAAAATGTGTGACTGATGTACCAGCCCTGTGAGTTCTCTCTGAGTTAAACCTAACACATGGCGCATCTCCTCAGTACCCTCCTGCTTCTACTATCAGTGGTTTTCGACCCTTCTCATCAGGGCCGGCCGCTGCTAAAAGCAATATAAGCGGTCGCTTAGGGCCACAACCACTAGGGGGGGGGGGCACATAAATAAATAAAAAAATCCAACAACTAGCGCTATCATTTTAATATTCAATTAAAAAAGTTATCTCATGACATAATGATTTTATAATGGGGGTCTTTTGAGGGGGGTGCCCCAGGGCCACGAAAAGCCTATGGCCGGCCCTGCTGCCTCTTTCTTAAGCTGCTTTACTTCTCTTTCTAACAGATTTCTCTCCAGGGTGAGGTTGTTATATTTGTTCAGAAACAGATCTCTCTCCAATGGCAGGTTGTTGTTGTTGATATCTAACAGATTTCTCGGTAGCACTTTACAATAATGACCCGTTATAAAGCATTTATAAACATTTATAAGTAGTTTGTAGACTATTAACAAATCATTAACAACCTGTATATTGACATTCGTAAATGATTACTAAAACCTTTATAACTACGGTTACAAATCATCTATAAAGGTATTAGTAACTATTCATGAATAAGCCATGTATAATACATCTGTAAATGATTATTAAATCATTTGTAACTGATGTTACATAATATATACAAGCTATTGGTAGCTTGTTCATGTTTAACATATGCTTTGTTAAACATTCCTAAAGTATCTATAAATCCTTAGTACATGTTATTATGTGCCCTATAGTAAAGTGAAGACAGTTCATCATTTACAACTGTCTGTTAATGTGTTTGTTCATGTTTAACATGCTTTGTAAAACATTCCTAAAATATCTATAAATCCTTTGTACATGTTATTATGTGCCCTACAGTAAAGTGAAGACAGTTCATCATTTATGACTGTCTGTTAATGTGGACTTTCTCCTTACCTGTTGCAAACTACCTGGCTTTCATGAATGCAGACACCAAACAATTATCATTCATGTTAAGCAAATGATGCGTAAGACATTCGTAAAGAGTATGTAAACCATTTGTGGTGTTAGGAACCAAAAAAGTCACTACAAAGTACTACCAATCAACTCTAAATTGCCTGAAACGTACTCCTAACAGGTTTTTGGGGGGACGATTTTGGCCTCCACACTTAGTGATTATTTCGGATTTAACTTTCGTTTCGGTGGTGACCAACTTTCGTTTCGGTAGTTTGATTACAAAATGTAAGTTGTGTAAAAAATAATCTGACTATACTAAGTTGTTATTTGTTTAAGTCAGGCTATACTCTACTCAGAGTCATACGTTTACAAAATGCACTAAAGTACAGTGAACGTCTGTGCGGTTTGTCTTCATCACTGAAAATAACGTACATGTAAACTGATGTCATGTGCAGTTGGGGTGAAGAAACACAACCATTTCACTCCTAATAGTACCTATTTGATTTGACATCCTGACTTGCTGCTGTAACTGAGGCTTGAACCTGTTACCTGCGGCTCACTAGTCAGTGACTCTATCCATTCACCTACAGCTGTTTCCTTGGAATCTGTGGTTCTGAAACGTTTTGTTGTCAACCCCCCAAATTGACATGTATTTGGGCAGTGGACCCCAATGTGAAAAGATGTAGTGTCAGGGCCCCCCATGAAAAAGATTTATATTTATGCTGTAACACATTTTTTTTAAAGTTATTTGTCTTGTTTGTTGTTCAAGTCAAAGCACCAGGAAGGCTGTACTTGTCAGCCATCTGTTAGCTCAATGGGTTGAGACGCAGTATTCGTGATCCAGAGGCCATGAGTTCAAATCCCATTGATGTCTTTCCTATGATTCTTTCCTTTGCAGACTGGCTTCCAGAAGATCAACTGAAAACTACCAGGAAGGCTATATTTGTCATCCAACTGTTAGCTCAATGGGTTGAGACGCAGTATACGTGATCCAGAGGCCATGAGTTCAAATCCCATTGATATCTTTCCTATGATTCTTTCCTTTGCAGACTGGCTTCCAGAAGATCAACTGAAAACTACCAGGAAGGCTGTACTTGTCAGCCATCTGTTAGCTCAATGGGTTGAGACGCAGTATTCATGATCCAGAGGCCATGAGTTCAAATCCCGTTGATGTCTTTCCTATGATTCTTTCCTTTGCAGACTGACTTCCAGAAGATCAACTGAAAACTACCAGGAAGGCTGTACTTGTCAGCCATCTGTTAGCTCAATGGGTTGAGACGCAGTATACATGATCCAGAGGCCATGAGTTCAAATCCCACTGGTGTCTTTACTGTGATGCTTTCCTTTGCAGACTAACTTCTAGAAAAACAAGTTAAAACCACCAGGAAACCTGTAACTATCAGCCAACAGCTTAGCTCAACTGGTAGAGCGTCTGTCCAATAACATGACTTGACCTGACTTGAGTGGGTTCGATTCCCACTCTTAGTCATGTGTCCCCGGTAACTTGGGGCAACGGATACATTGACTGATATTCTTCGTGATGCTTCCCTTTGCAGAATAACTTCTTGAAAAACAAGTTAAAACCACCAGGAAACCTGTAACTCTCAGCCAACAGCATAGCTCAACTGGTAGAGCGTCTGTCCAATAACATGACTTGACTTGACTTGAGTGGGTTAGATTCCCACTCGAGGCAAGTGTCCCCGGTAACTTGGGGCAACGGATAAAGTTACCTGGGACACTTGACTCGAGTGTCCCAGGTATGCTGTTGGCTGAGAGTTATAGGTTTTCTGGTGGTTTTAACTTGTTTTTCTAGAAGTTAGTCTGCAAAGGGAAGCATCACTAAGGATATCAGTCAATTTATCCTTTGCCCCAAGTTACCGGGGACACTTGACTCGAGTGGGAATCGAACCTACTCAAGTCAAGTCAAGTCAAGTCATGTTATTGGACATACGCTCTACCAGCTGAGCTAAGCTGTTGGCTGAGAGTTACAGGTTTCCTGGTGGTTTTAACTTGTTTTTCTAGAAGTTAGTCTGCAAAGGAAAGCATCACTAAGGATATCAGTCAATTTATCCTTTGCCCCAAGTTACCGGGGACACTTGACTCGAGTGGGAATCGAACCTACTCAAGTCAAGTCAAGTCAAGTCATGTTATTGGACATACGCTCTACCAGCTGAGCTAAGCTGTTGGCTGAGAGTTACAGGTTTCCTGGTGGTTTTAACTTGTTTTTCTAGAAGTTAGTCTGCAAAGGAAAGCATCACAGTAAAGACGCCAGTGGGATTTGAACTCATGGCCTCTGGATCATGTATACTGCGTCTCAACCCAATGAGCTAACAGATGGCTGACAAGTACAGCCTTCCTGGTAGTTTTCAGTTGATCTTCTGGAAGCCAGTCTGCAAAGGAAAGAATCATAGGAAAGACATCAATGGGATTTGAACTCATGGCCTCTGGATCATGAATACTGCGTCTCAACCCATTGAGCTAACAGGTACAGCCTTCCTGGTAGTTTTCAGTTGATCTTCTGGAAGCCAGTCTGCAAAGGAAAGAATCATAGGAAAGACATCAATGGGATTTGAACTCATGGCCTCTGGATCACGAATACTGCGTCTCAACCCATTGAGCTAACAGATGGCTGACAAGTGCAGCCTTCCTGGTAGTTTTCAGTTGACCTTCTGGAAGCCAGTCTGCAAAGGAAAGAATCATAGGAAAGACATCAATGGGATTTGAACTCATGGCCTCTGGATCACGTATACTGCGTCTCAACCCATTGAGCTAACAGTTGGATGACAAATATAGCCTTCCTGGTAGTTTTCAGTTGATCTTCTGGAAGCCAGTCTGCAAAGGAAAGAATCATAGGAAAGACATCAATGGGATTTGAACTCATGGCCTCTGGACCATGAATACTGCGTCTCAACCCATTGAGCTAACAGATGGCTGACAAGTACAGCCTTCCTGGTGCTTTGACTTGAACAACAAACAAGACAAATAACTTTAAAAAAATGTGTTACAGCATAAATATAAATCTTTTTCATGGGGGGCCCTGACACTACATCTTTTCACATTGGGGTCCACTGCCCAAATACATGTCAATTTGGGGGGTTGACAACAAAACGTTTCAGAACCACAGATTCCAAGGAAACAGCCGTAGGTGAATGGATAGAGTCACTGACCAGTGAGCCACAGGTAACAGGTTCAAGCCTCAGTTACAGCAGCAAGTCAGGATGTCAAATCAAATAGGTATTATTAGGAGTGAAATGGTTGTGTTTCTTCAACCCAACTGCACTTGACATCAGTTTACATGTACGTTATTTTCAGTGATGAAGACAAACCGCACAGACGTTCACTGTACTTTAGTACATTTTGTAAACTTATGACTCTGAGTAGAGTATAGCCTGACTTAAACAAACAAATAACAACTTAGTATAGTCAGATTATTTTTTACACAACTTACATTTTGTAATCAAACTACCGAAACGAAAGTTGGTCACCACCGAAACGAAAGTTAAATCCGAAATAATCACTAAGTGTGGAGGCCAAAATCGTCCCCCCAAAAACCTGTTAGGAGTATGTTTCAGGCAATTTAGAGTTGATTGGTAGTACTTTGTAGTGACGTTTTGGGTTCCTAACACCACAAATGGTTTACATACTCTTTACTAATGTCTTACGCATCATTTGCTTAACATGAAGGATAATTCTAGTAATTGTTTGGTGTCTGCATTCATGAAAGCCAGGTAGTTTGCAACAGGTAAGGAGAAAGTCCACATTAACAGACAGTCATAAATGATGAACTGTCTTCACTTTACTGTAGGGCACATAATAACATGTACAAAGGATTTATAGATATTTTAGGAATGTTTTACAAAGCATGTTAAACATGAACAAACACATTAACAGACAGTTGTAAATGATGAACTGTCTTCACTTTACTATAGGGCACATAATAACATGTACTAAGGATTTATAGATACTTTAGGAATGTTTAACAAAGCATATGTTAAACATGAACAAGCTACCAATAGCTTGTATATATTATGTAACATCAGTTACAAATTATTTAATAATCATTTACAGATGTATTATACATGGCTTATTCATGAATAGTTACTAATACCTTTATAGATGATTTGTAACCGTAGTTATAAAGGTTTTAGTAATAATTTATGAATGTCAATAAACAGGTTGTTAATGATTTGTTAATAGTCTACAAACTGCTTCTAAACGTTTATAAATGCTTTAGAATGGGTCGTTACAAATGATTTAATAATCTTTTACAGATGTATATAAATGGCTTATTCATGAATAGTTCACTACTTACTAATACTTTACAAATGATTTGTAACTGTAGTTATAAAGGTTTTAGTAATCATTTACGAATGTCAACAAACAGGTTGTTAATGATTTGTTAATAGTCTACAAACTACTTTTGTACTTTTGTATAAAAGTTTATAAATGCTTTATAACGGGTCATTATTGTAAAGTGCTACCAAAAATGTTTCCCCCAAAAACCTGTTAGGAGTACGTTTCAGGCAATTTAAAGTTGATTGGTAGTGACTTTTTTTTTGGTCCCTAACATTCATCGAGCTCTGGACTTAGTAATTTTTTTACCGTTTCGGTAGTGACACTACCGAAACGAAAAAAAGATTGTTCCCCAAAAACCTGTTAGGAGTACGTTTCAGGCAATTTAAAGTTGATTGGTAGTGACTTTTTTTTTGGTCCCTAACATTCATCGAGCTCTGGACTTAGTCATTTTTTTACCGTTTCGGTAGTGACACTACCGAAACGAAAAAAAAATTGTTCCCCCAACAACCTTTTAGGAGTACGTTTCAGGCAATTTAAAGTTGATTGGTAATGACTTTTTTTTTCGGTCCGTAACATTCATCGAGCTCTGGACTTAGTAATTTTTTTTCCGTTTCGGTAGTGACACTACCGAAACGAAAAAAAAAAGTGTTCCCCCAAAAACCTGTTAGGAGTACGTTTCAGGCAATTTAAAGTTGATTGGTAGTGACTTTTTTTTTGGTCCCTAACATTCATCGAGCTCTGGACTTAGTAATTTTGTTTCCGTTTCGGTAGTGACACTACCGAAACGGAAAAAAAAATGTTCCCCCAAAAACCTGTTAGGAGTACGTTTCAGGCAATTTAAAGTTGATTGGTAGTGACTTTTTTTTGGTCCCTAACATTCATCGAGCTCTGGACTTAGTAATTTTTTTTCCGTTTCGGTAGTGACACTACCGAAACGAAAAAAAGATTGTTCCCCCAAAAACCTGTTAGGAGTACGTTTCAGGCAATTTAAAGTTGATTGGTAGTGACTTTTTTGTGATTTTTTTTTTCCGTTTCGGTAGTGACACTACCGAAACGGAAAAAAAATTGTTCCCCCAAAAACCTGTTAGGAGTACGTTTCAGGCAACTTAAAGTTGATTGGTAGTGACTTTTTTGTGATTTTTTTTCCCCGTTTCGGTAGTGACACTACCGGCAGTGTCACACGCTGGTGACGAAAAATGACAAAAAATGCTGGTGACAAAAAATGACGAAAAATGCTGGTGACGAAAAAATGCTGGTGACGAAAAATGACGAAAAATGCTGGTGACGAAAAAATGCTGGTGACGAAAAATGACGAAAAATGCTGGTGACAAAAAAATGCTGGTGACAAAAAATGCTGATGACGAAAAATGCTGGTGACGCAAAAATGCTGGTGACGAAAAATGACAAAAAATGCTGGTGACGAAAAAATGCTGGTGACGGTAAATGACGAAAAATGCTGGTGACGAAAAAATGCTGGTGACGAAAAATGACGAAAAATGCTGGTGACGAAAAAATGCTGGTGACGAAAAATGACGAAAAATGCTGGTGACGAAAAAATGCTGGTGACGGAAAATGACGAAAAATGCTGGTGACGAAAAAATGCTGGTGACGAAAAATGACGAAAAATGCTGGTGACGAAAAATGACGAAAAATGCTGGTGACGAAAAAATGCTGGTGACGAAAAATGACGAAAAATACTGGTGACGAAAAAATGCTGGTGACGAAAAATACTGGTGACGAAAAATGACGAAAAATGATGGTGACGAAAAAATGCTGGTGACGAATAATGACGAAAAATGCTGGTGACGAAAAAATGCTGGTGACGAAAAATGAGAAAAAATGCTGGTGACGAAAAATGACGAAAAATTTCCAGAGCTCGATGAATGTTAGGGACCAAAAAAAAAGTCACTATCAATCAACTTTAAATTGCTTGAAACGTACTCCTAACAGGTTTTTGGGGGAACAATTTTTTTTTCGTTTCGGTAGTATCATTACCGAAACGGAAAAAAAATTACTAAGTCCAGAGCTCGATGAATGTTAGGGACCAAAAAAAAAGTCACTACCAATCAACTTTAAATTGCCTGAAACGTACTCCTAACAGGTTTTTGGGGGAACTTTTTTTTTTCGTTCGGTAGTGTCACTACCGAAACGGAAAAAAAATTACTAAGTCCAGAAAAATGCTGGTGACGAAAAATGACGAAAAATGCTGGTGACAAAAAAATGCTGGTGACGAAAAATGACGAAAAATGCTGGTGACGAAAAAATGCTGGTGACGAAAAATGACAAAAAATGCTGGTGACGAGAAAATGCTGGTGACGAAAAATGACAAAAAATGCTGGTGACGAAAAATGACGAAAAATGCTGGTGACCAAAAATTACGAAAAATGCTGGTGACGAAAAAATGCTGGTGACGAAAAATGGCAAAAAATGCTGCTGACGAAAAATGCTGGTGACGAAAAAATGCTGGTGACGAAAAATGCTGATGACGAAAAATGACGAAAAATGCTGGTGACGAAAAAATGCTGGTGACGAAAAATGCTGGTGACGAAAAATGACGAAAAATGCTGGTGACGAAAAAATGCTGGTGACGAAAAATGACGAAAAATGCTGGTGACGAAAAAAAGCTGGTGACGAAAAATGACGAAAAATGCTGGTGACGAAAAATGCTGGTGACGAAAAAATGCTGGTGACGAAAAATGACGAAAAATGCTGGTGACGAAAAATGCTGGTGACGAAAAATGCTGGTGACGAAAAATGCTGGTGACGAAAAATGACGAAAAATGCTGGTGACGAAAAAATGCTGGTGACGAATAATGACGAAAAATGCTGGTGACGAAAAAATGCTGGTGACGAAAAATGACAAAAAATGCTGGTGACGAAAAATTTCCAGAGCTCGATGAATGTTAGGGACCAAAAAAAAAGTCACTATCAATCAACTTTAAATTGCTTGAAACGTACTCCTAACAGGTTTTTGGGGGAACAATTTTTTTTTCGTTTCGGTAGTATCATTACCGAAACGGAAAAAAAATTACTAAGTCCAGAGCTCGATGAATGTTAGGGACCAAAAAAAAAGTCACTACCAATCAACTTTAAATTGCCTGAAACGTACTCCTAACAGGTTTTTGGGGGAACTTTTTTTTTTTCGTTCGGTAGTGTCACTAAAGAAACGGAAAAAAAATTACTAAGTCCAGAAAAATGCTGGTGACGAAAAATGACGAAAAATGCTGGTGACGAAAAAATGCTGGTGACGAAAAATGACGAAAAATGCTGGTGACGAAAAATGACAAAAAATGCTGGTGACAAGAAAATGCTGGTGACGAAAAATGACAAAAAATGCTGGTGACGAAAAAATGCTGGTTACGAAAAATGACGAAAAATGCTGGTGACCAAAAATGACGAAAAATGCTGGTGACGAAAAAATGCTGGTGACGAAAAATGACAAAGAATGCTGGTGACGAAAAATGCTGGTGACGAAAAAATGCTGGTGACAAAAAATGCTGATGACGAAAAATGACGAAAAATGCTGGTGACGAAAAAATGCTGGTGACGAAAAATGCTGGTGATGAAAAATGACGAAAAATGCTGGTGACGAAAAAATGCTGGTGACAAAAATGACGAAAAATGCTGGTGACGAAAAAATGCTGGTGACGGAAAATGACGAAAAATGCTGGTGACGAAAAATGACGAAAAATGATGGCGACGAAAAAATGCTGGTGACGAAAAATGACGAAAAATGCTGGTGACGAAAAATTACGAAAAAATGCTGGTGACGAAAAATGCTGGTGACGAAAAATGCTGGTGACGAAAAATGACGAAAAATGCTGGTGACGAAAAATGACGAAAAATGCTGGTGACGAAAAAATGCTGGTGACGGAAAATGACGAAAAATGCTGGTGGCGAAAAATGACGAAAAATGCTGGTGACGAAAAAATGCTGGTGACGAAAAATGACGAAAAATGCTGGTGACGAAAAATGCTAGTGACGAAAAAATGCTGGTGACGAAAAATGCTGGTGACGAAAAATGCTGGTGACGAAAAATGACGAAAAATGCTGGTGACAAAAAAATGCTGGTGACGGAAAATGACGAAAAATGCTGGTGACGAAAAAATGCTGGTGACGAAAAATGCTGGTGACGAAAAAATGCTGGTGACGAAAAATGACGAAAAAAGGTGGTGACAAAAAAATGCTGGTGACGAAAAATGACGAAAAATGCTGGTGACGAAAAAATGCTGGTGACGAAAAATGACGAAAAATGCTGGTGACGAAAAAATGCTGGTGACGAAAAATAACGAAAAATGCTGGTGACGAAAAAATGCTGGTGACGAAAAATGACGAAAAATGCTGGTGACGAAAAAATGCTGGTGACGAAAAATGCTGGTGACGAAAAATGACGAAAAATGCTGGTGACGCAAAAATGCTGGTGACGAAAAATGACAAAAAATGCTGGTGACGAAAAAATGCTGGTGACGGTAAATGACGAAAAATGCTGGTGACGAAAAAATGCTGGTGACGAAAAATGACGAAAAATGCTGGTGACGAAAGAATGCTGGTGACGAAAAATGACAAAAAATGCTGGTGACGAGAAAATGCTGGTGACGAAAAATGACAAAAAATGCTGGTGACAAAAAAATGCTGGTTACGAAAAATGACGAAAAATGCTGGTGACGAAAAATGCTGGTGACGAGAAAATGCTGGTGACGAAAAATGTCAAAAAATGCTGGTGACGAAAAAATGCTGGTTACGAAAAATGACGAAAAATGCTGGTGACGAAAAATGACGAAAAATGCTGGTGACGAAAAAATGCTGGTGACGGAAAATGACGAAAAATGCTGGTGACGAAAAATGACGAAAAATGCTGGTGACGAAAAATGACGAAAAATGCTGGTGACGAAAAATGCTGGTGACGAAAAAATGCTGGTGACGAAAAATGCTGGTGACGAAAAATGCTGGTGACGAAAAATGACGAAAAATGCTGGTGACGAAAAAATGCTGGTGACGGAAAATGACGAAAAATGCTGGTGACGAAAAAATGCTGGTGACGAAAAATGCTGGTGACGAAAAAATGCTGGTGACGAAAAATGACGAAAAATGCTGGTGACGAAAAAATGCTGGTGACGAAAAATGACGAAAAATGCTAGTGACGAAAAAATGCTGGTGACGAAAAATAACGAAAAATGCTGGTGACGAAAAAATGCTGGTGACGAAAAATGACGAAAAATGCTGGTGACGAAAAAATGCTGGTGACGAAAAATGACGAAAAATGCTAGTGACGAAAAAATGCTGGTGACGAAAAATAACGAAAAATGCTGGTGACGAAAAAATGCTGGTGACGAAAAATGACGAAAAATGCTGGTGACGAAAAAATGCTGGTGACGAAAAATGCTGGTGACGAAAAATGACGAAAAATGCTGGTGACGAAAAAATGCTGGTGACGGTAAATGACAAAAAATGCTGGTGACGAAAAAATGCTGGTGACGAAAAAATGCTGGTGACAAAAAATGACAAAAAATGCTGGTGACGAAAAAATGCTGGTGACCGGAAAATGACGAAAAATGCTGGTGACGAAAAATGACGAAAAATGCTGGTGACGAAAAAATGCTGGTGACGAAAAATGACAAAAAATGCTGGTGACGAAAAAAATGCTGGTGACGAAAAAAATGCTGGTGACGAGAAAATGCTGGTGACGAAAAATGACAAAAAATGCTGGTGACGAAAAAATGCTGGTGACGAAAAATGACAAAAAATGCTGGTGACGAAAAATGCTGGTGACGAAAAATGACAAAAAATGCTGGTGACGAAAAATGCTGGTGACGAAAAAATGCTGGTGACGAAAAAATGCTGGTTACGAAAAATGACGAAAAATGCTGGTGACGAAAAATGACAAAAAATGCTGGTGACGAAAAAAATGCTGGTGACGAAAAAAATGCTGGTGACGAGAAAGTGCTGGTGACGAAAAATGACAAAAAATGCTGGTGACGAAAAATGACGAAAAATGCTGGTGACGAAAAAATGCTGGTAACGAAAAATGACGAAAAATGCTGGTGACAAAAAAATGCTAGTGACGAAAAATAACAAAAAATGCTGGTGACGAAAAAATGCTGGTGACGAAAAATGCTGGTGACGAAAAATGCTGGTGACGAAAAAATGCTGGTGACGAAAAATGCCGAAAAATGCTGGTGACGAAAAAATGCTGGTGACGAAAAAATGCTGGTGACGAAAAATGACGAAAAATGCTGGTGACGAAAAATGACGAAAAATGCTGGTGACGAAAAAAATGCTGGTGACGAAAAAATGCTGGTGACGAAAAATGACAAAAGATGCTGGTGACGAAAAATGATGGTGACGAAAAAATAATGGTGACGAAAAATGCTGGTGACGAGGAATGACGAAAAATGCTGGTGACGAAAAAATGCTGGTGACGAAAAATGCTGGTGATGAAAAATGACCAAAAATGCTGGTGACGAAAAATGACGAAAAATGCTGGTGACGAAAAAATGCTGGTTACGAAAAATGACGAAAAATGCTGGTGACGAAAAATGACAAAAAATGCTGGTGACGAAAAAAATGCTGGTGACGAAAAAAATGCTGGTGACGGAAAAAAATGCTGGTGACGAGAAAATGCTGGTGACGAAAAATGACAAAAAATGCTGGTGACGAAAAAATGCTGGTGACGAAAAAATGCTGGTGACGAAAAATGACAAAAAATGCTGGTGACGAAAAAATGCTGGTGACCGGAAAATGACGAAAAATGCTGGTGACGAAAAATGACGAAAAATGCTGGTGACGAAAAAATGCTGGTGACGAAAAATGACAAAAAATGCTGGTGACGAAAAAAATGCTGGTGACGAAAAAAATGCTGGTGACGAGAAAATGCTGGTGACGAAAAATTACAAAAAAATGCTGGTGACGAAAAAATGCTGGTGACGAAAAATGACAAAAAATGCTGGTGACGAAAAATGCTGGTGACGAAAAAATGCTGGTGACGAAAAATGCTGGTGACGAAAAATGACGAAAAATGCTGGTGACGAAAAATGACAAAAAATGCTGGTGACGAAAAATGCTGGTGACGAAAAAATGCTGGTGACGAAAAATGCTGGTGACGAGGAATGACGAAAAATGCTGGTGACGAAAAAATGCTGGTGACGAAAAATGCTGGTGATGAAAAATGACGAAAAATGCTGGTGACGAAAAAATGCTGGTGACGAAAAATGCTGGTGATGAAAAATGACCAAAAATGCTGGTGACGAAAAATGACGAAAAATGCTGGTGACGAAAAAATGCTGGTTACGAAAAATGACGAAAAATGCTGGTGACGAAAAATGACAAAAAATGCTGGTGACGAAAAAAATGCTGGTGACGAAAAAAATGCTGGTGACGGAAAAAAATGCTGGTGACGAGAAAATGCTGGTGACGAAAAATGACAAAAAATGCTGGTGACGAAAAAATGCTGGTGACGAAAAAATGCTGGTGACGAAAAATGACAAAAAATGCTGGTGACGAAAAAATGCTGGTGACCGGAAAATGACGAAAAATGCTGGTGACGAAAAATGACGAAAAATGCTGGTGACGAAAAAATGCTGGTGATGAAAAATGACAAAAAATGCTGGTGACGAAAAAAATGCTGGTGACGAGAAAATGCTGGTGACGAAAAATGACAAAAAATGCTGGTGACGAAAAAATGCTGGTGACGAAAAATGACAAAAAATGCTGGTGACGAAAAATGCTGGTGACGAAAAAATGCTGGTGACGAAAAATGCTGGTGACGAAAAATGACGAAAAATGCTGGTGACGAAAAATGACAAAAAATGCTGGTGACGAAAAATGCTGGTGACGAAAAAATGCTGTTGACAAAAAATGCTGGTGACGAGGAATGACGAAAAATGCTGGTGACGAAAAAATGCTGGTGACGAAAAATGCTGGTGATGAAAAATGACGAAAAATGCTGGTGACGAAAAATGCTGGTGACGAAAAATGCTGGTGACGAAAAATTACGAAAAAATGCTGGTGACGAAAAATGCTGGTGACGAAAAATGCTGGTGACGAAAAATGACGAAAAATGCTGGTGACAAAAAAATGCTGGTGACGAAAAATGACGAAAAATGCTGGTGACGAAAAAATGCTGGTGACGAAAAATGACAAAAAATGCTGGTGACGAAAAAATGCTGGTGACGAAAAATGACAAAAAATGCTGGTGACGAGAAAATGCTGATGACGAAAAATGACAAAAAATGCTGGTGACGAAAAAAGTGCTGGTGACGAAAAATGACGAAAAATGCTGGTGACGAAAAAATGCTGGTGACGAAAAATGACGGAAAATACTGGTGACGAAAAAATGCTGGTGACGAAAAATTACGAAAAATGCTGGTGACGAAAAATGACAAAAAATGCTAGTGACGAAAAAAATGCTGGTGACGAAAAAAATGCTGGTGACGAAAAAAATGCTGGTGAAAAAAATGACGAAAAATGCTGGTGAAGAGAAAATGCTGGTGACGAAAAATGACAAAAAATGCTGGTGACGAAAAAATGCTGGTGACGAAAAATGACAAAAAATGCTGGTGACGAAAAAATGCTGGTGACCGGAAAATGACGAAAAATGCTGGTGACGAAAGATGACGAAAAATGCTGGTGACCGGAAAATGACGAAAAATGCTGGTGACGAAAGATGACGAAAAATGCTGGTGACGAAAAAAATGCTGGTGACGAAAAAAATGCTGGTGACGAAAAAAATGCTGGTGACGAAAAAAATGCTGGTGACGAGAAAATGCTGGTGACGAAAAATGACAAAAAATGCTGGTGACGAAAAAATGCTGGTGACGAAAAATGACAAAAAATGCTGGTGACGAAAAATGCTGGTGACGAAAAAATGCTGGTGACGAAAAATGCTGGTGACGAAAAATGACGAAAAATGCTGGTGACGAAAAAATGCTGGTGACGGAAAATGACGAAAAATGCTGGTGACGAAAAATGACAAAAAATGCTGGTGACGAAAAATGCTGGTGACGAAAAAATGCTGGTGACGAAAAATGCTGGTGACGAAAAATGCTGGTGATGAAAAATGACGAAAAATGCTGGTGACGAAAAATGCTGGTGACGAAAAATGACGAAAAATGCTGGTGACGAAAAATGCTGGTGACGAAAAATGACGAAAAATGCTGGTGACAAAAAATGACAAAAAATGCTAGTGACGAAAAAAATGCTGGTGACGAAAAAAATGCTGGTGACGAAAAAAATGCTGGTGAAAAAAATGACGAAAAATGCTGGTGAAGAGAAAATGCTGGTGACGAAAAATGACAAAAAATGCTGGTGACGAAAAAATGCTGGTGACCGGAAAATGACGAAAAATGCTGGTGACGAAAAATGACGAAAAATTTTGGTGACGAAAAAATGCTGGTGACGAAAAATGACAAAAAATGCTGGTGACGAAAAAAATGCTGGTGACGAAAAAAATGCTGGTGACGAAAAAAATGCTGGTGACGAGAAAATGCTGGTGACGAAAAATGACAAAAAATGCTGGTGACAAAAAAATGCTGGTGACGAAAAATGACAAAAAATGCTGGTGACGAAAAATGCAGGTGACGAAAAAATGCTGGTGACGAAAAATGCTGGTGACGAAAAATGACGAAAAATGCTGGTGACGAAAAAATGCTGGTGACGGAAAATGACGAAAAATGCTGGTGACGAAAAATGACAAAAAATGCTGGTGACGAAAAATGCTGGTGACGAAAAAATGCTGGTGACGAAAAATGCTGGTGACGAGGAATGACGAAAAATGCTGGTGACGAAAAAATGCTGGTGACGAAAAATGCTGGTGATGAAAAATGACGAAAAATGCTGGTGACGAAAAATGCTGGTGACGAAAAATGACGAAAAATGCTGGTGACGAAAAATGCTGGTGACGAAAAATGACGAAAAATGCTGGTGACGAAAAAATGCTGGTTACGAAAAATGACGAAAAATGCTGGTGACGAAAAATGACAAAAAATGCTGGTGACGAAAAAAATGCTGGTGACGAGAAAAATGCTGGTGACGAGAAAATGCTGGTGACGAAAAATGACAAAAAATGCTGGTGACGAAAAATGACGAAAAATGCTGGTGACGAAAAAATGCTGGTAACGAAAAATGACGAAAAATGCTGGTGACAAAAAAATGCTGGTGACGAAAAATAACAAAAAATGCTGGTGACGAAAAAATGCTGGTGACGAAAAATGCTGGTGACGAAAAATGACGAAAAATGCTGTTGACGAAAAAATGCTAGTGACGAAAAATGACGAAAAATGACGAAAAATGCTGGTGACATAAAAATGCTAGTGACGAAAAATGACGAAAAATGCTGGTGACGAAAAAATGCTGGTGACGAAAAATGACAAAAAATGCTGGTGACGAAAAATGCTGGTGACGAAAAAATGCAGGTGACGAAAAATGCTGGTGACGGAAAATGACGAAAAATGCTGGTGACGAAAAAATGCTGGTGACGAAAAATGACGAAAAATGCTGGTGACGAAAAAATGCTGGTGACGAAAAAATGCTGGTGACGAAAAATGACAAAAAATGCTGGTGACGAAAAAATGCTGGTGACGAAAAATGACAAAAAATGCTGGTGACGAGAAAATGCTGATGACGAAAAATGACAAAAAATGCTGGTGACGAAAAAATGCTGGTGACGAAAAATGACGAAAAATGCTGGTGACGAAAAAATGCTGGTGACGAAAAATGACGAAAAATGCTGGTGACGAAAAAATGCTGGTGACGAAAAATGACGAAAAATGCTGGTGACGAAAAAATGCTGGTGACGAAAAATGACGAAAAATGCTGGTGACGAAAAAATGCTGGTGACGAAAAATGACGAAAAATGCTGGTGACGAAAAAATGCTGGTGACGGAAAATGCTGGTGACGAAAAAATGCTGGTGACGAAAAATGCTGGTGACGAGGAATGACGAAAAATGCTGGTGACGAAAAAATGCTGGTGACGAAAAATGCTGGTGATGAAAAATGACGAAAAATGCTGGTGACGAAAAATGCTGGTGACGAAAAATGACGAAAAATGCTGGTGACGAAAAAATGCTGGTTACGAAAAATGACGAAAAATGCTGGTGACGAAAAATGACAAAAAATGCTGGTGACGAAAAAAATGCTGGTGACGAAAAAAATGCTGGTGACGAGAAAATGCTGGTGACGAAAAATGACAAAAAATGCTGGTGACGAAAAATGACGAAAAATGCTGGTGACGAAAAAATGCTGGTAACGAAAAATGACGAAAAATGCTGGTGACAAAAAAATGCTGGTGACGAAAAATAACAAAAAATGCTGGTGACGAAAAAATGCTGGTGACGAAAAATGCTGGTGACGAAAAATGACGAAAAATGCTGTTGACGAAAAAATGCTAGTGACGAAAAATGACGAAAAATGACGAAAAATGCTGGTGACATAAAAATGCTAGTGACGAAAAATGACGAAAAATGCTGGTGACGAAAAAATGCTGGTGACGAAAAATGACAAAAAATGCTGGTGACGAAAAATGCTGGTGACGAAAAAATGCTGGTGACGAAAAATGCTGGTGACGAAAAAATGCAGGTGACGAAAAATGACAAAAAATGCTGGTGACGAAAAAATGCTGGTGACGAAAAATGACAAAAAATGCTGGTGACGAGAAAATGCTGATGACGAAAAATGACAAAAAATGCTGGTGACGAAAAAATGCTGGTGACGAAAAATGACGAAAAATGCTGGTGACGAAAAAATGCTGGTGACGAAAAATGACGGAAAATACTGGTGACGAAAAAATGCTGGTGACGAAAAATGACGAAAAATGCTGGTGACGAAAAATGACAAAAAATGCTGGTGACGAAAAAAATGCTGGTGACGAAAAAAATGCTGGTGACGAAAAAAATGCTGGTGAAAAAAATGACGAAAAATGCTGGTGACGAGAAAATGCTGGTGACGAAAAATGACAAAAAATGCTGGTGACGAAAAAATGCTGGTGACGAAAAATGACAAAAAATGCTGGTGACGAAAAAATGCTGGTGACCGGAAAATGACGAAAAATGCTGGTGACGAAAAATGACGAAAAATGCTGGTGACAAAAAAATGCTGGTGACGAAAAATGACAAAAAATGCTGGTGACGAAAAATGCTGGTGACGAAAAAATGCTGGTGACGAAAAATGCTGGTGACGAGGAATGACGAAAAATGCTGGTGACGAAAAAATGCTGGTGACGAAAAAATGCTGGTGATGAAAAATGACGAAAAATGCTGGTGACGAAAAATGACGGAAAATGCTGGTGACGAAAAAATGCTGGTGACGAAAAATGCTGGTGACGAGGAATGACGAAAAATGCTGGTGACGAAAAAATGCTGGTGACGAAAAATGCTGGTGACGAGGAATGACGAAAAATGCTGGTGACGAAAAAATGCTGGTGACGAAAAATGCTGGTGATGAAAAATGACGAAAAATGCTGGTGACGAAAAATGCTGGTGACGAAAAATGACGAAAAATGCTGGTGACGAAAAAATGCTGGTTACGAAAAATGACGAAAAATGCTGGTGACGAAAAATGACAAAAAATGCTGGTGACGAAAAAAATGCTGGTGACGAAAAAAATGCTGGTGACGAGAAAATGCTGGTGACGAAAAATGACAAAAAATGCTGGTGACGAAAAATGACGAAAAATGCTGGTGACGAAAAAATGCTGGTAACGAAAAATGACGAAAAATGCTGGTGACAAAAAAATGCTGGTGACGAAAAATAACAAAAAATGCTGGTGACGAAAAAATGCTGGTGACGAAAAATGCTGGTGACGAAAAATGACGAAAAATGCTGTTGACGAAAAAATGCTAGTGACGAAAAATGACGAAAAATGCTGGTGACATAAAAATGCTAGTGACGAAAAATGACGAAAAATGCTGGTGACGAAAAAATGCTGGTGACGAAAAATGACAAAAAATGCTGGTGACGAAAAATGCTGATGACGAAAAATGCTGGTGACGCAAAAATGCTGGTGACGAAAAATGACAAAAAATGCTGGTGACGAAAAAATGCTGGTGACGGTAAATGACGAAAAATGCTGGTGACGAAAAAATGCTGGTGACGAAAAATGACGAAAAATGCTGGTGACGAAAAAATGCTGGTGACGAAAAATGACGAAAAATGCTGGTGACGAAAAAATGCTGGTGACGGAAAATGACGAAAAATGCTGGTGACGAAAAAATGCTGGTGACGAAAAATGACGAAAAATGCTGGTGACGAAAAATGACGAAAAATGCTGGTGACGAAAAAATGCTGGTGACGAAAAATGACGAAAAATACTGGTGACGAAAAAATGCTGGTGACGAAAAATACTGGTGACGAAAAATGACGAAAAATGATGGTGACGAAAAAATGCTGGTGACGAATAATGACGAAAAATGCTGGTGACGAAAAAATGCTGGTGACGAAAAATGAGAAAAAATGCTGGTGACGAAAAATGACGAAAAATTTCCAGAGCTCGATGAATGTTAGGGACCAAAAAAAAAGTCACTATCAATCAACTTTAAATTGCTTGAAACGTACTCCTAACAGGTTTTTGGGGGAACAATTTTTTTTTCGTTTCGGTAGTATCATTACCGAAACGGAAAAAAAATTACTAAGTCCAGAGCTCGATGAATGTTAGGGACCAAAAAAAAAGTCACTACCAATCAACTTTAAATTGCCTGAAACGTACTCCTAACAGGTTTTTGGGGGAACTTTTTTTTTTCGTTCGGTAGTGTCACTACCGAAACGGAAAAAAAATTACTAAGTCCAGAAAAATGCTGGTGACGAAAAATGACGAAAAATGCTGGTGACGAAAAAATGCTGGTGACGAAAAATGACGAAAAATGCTGGTGACGAAAAAATGCTGGTGACGAAAAATGACAAAAAATGCTGGTGACGAGAAAATGCTGGTGACGAAAAATGACAAAAAATGCTGGTGACGAAAAATGACGAAAAATGCTGGTGACCAAAAATTACGAAAAATGCTGGTGACGAAAAAATGCTGGTGACGAAAAATGGCAAAAAATGCTGCTGACGAAAAATGCTGGTGACGAAAAAATGCTGGTGACGAAAAATGCTGATGACGAAAAATGACGAAAAATGCTGGTGACGAAAAAATGCTGGTGACGAAAAATGCTGGTGACGAAAAATGACGAAAAATGCTGGTGACGAAAAAATGCTGGTGACGAAAAATGACGAAAAATGCTGGTGACGAAAAAAAGCTGGTGACGAAAAATGACGAAAAATGCTGGTGACGAAAAATGCTGGTGACGAAAAAATGCTGGTAACGAAAAATGACGAAAAATGCTGGTGACGAAAAATGCTGGTGACGAAAAATGCTGGTGACGAAAAATGACGAAAAATGCTGGTGACGAAAAAATGCTGGTGACGAATAATGACGAAAAATGCTGGTGACGAAAAAATGCTGGTGACGAAAAATGACAAAAAATGCTGGTGACGAAAAATTTCCAGAGCTCGATGAATGTTAGGGACCAAAAAAAAAGTCACTATCAATCAACTTTAAATTGCTTGAAACGTACTCCTAACAGGTTTTTGGGGGAACAATTTTTTTTTCGTTTCGGTAGTATCATTACCGAAACGGAAAAAAAATTACTAAGTCCAGAGCTCGATGAATGTTAGGGACCAAAAAAAAAGTCACTACCAATCAACTTTAAATTGCCTGAAACGTACTCCTAACAGGTTTTTGGGGGAACTTTTTTTTTTTCGTTCGGTAGTGTCACTAAAGAAACGGAAAAAAAATTACTAAGTCCAGAAAAATGCTGGTGACGAAAAATGACGAAAAATGCTGGTGACGAAAAAATGCTGGTGACGAAAAATGACGAAAAATGCTGGTGACGAAAAATGACAAAAAATGCTGGTGACAAGAAAATGCTGGTGACGAAAAATGACAAAAAATGCTGGTGACGAAAAAATGCTGGTTACGAAAAATGACGAAAAATGCTGGTGACCAAAAATGACGAAAAATGCTGGTGACGAAAAAATTCTGGTGACGAAAAATGACAAAGAATGCTGGTGACGAAAAATGCTGGTGACGAAAAAATGCTGGTGACAAAAAATGCTGATGACGAAAAATGACGAAAAATGCTGGTGACGAAAAAATGCTGGTGACGAAAAATGCTGGTGATGAAAAATGACGAAAAATGCTGGTGACGAAAAAATGCTGGTGACAAAAATGACGAAAAATGCTGGTGACGAAAAAATGCTGGTGACGGAAAATGACGAAAAATGCTGGTGACGAAAAATGACGAAAAATGATGGCGACGAAAAAATGCTGGTGACGAAAAATGACGAAAAATGCTGGTGACGAAAAATTACGAAAAAATGCTGGTGACGAAAAATGCTGGTGACGAAAAATGCTGGTGACGAAAAATGACGAAAAATGCTGGTGACGAAAAATGACGAAAAATGCTGGTGACGAAAAAATGCTGGTGACGGAAAATGACGAAAAATGCTGGTGGCGAAAAATGACGAAAAATGCTGGTGACGAAAAAATGCTGGTGACGAAAAATGACGAAAAATGCTGGTGACGAAAAATGCTAGTGACGAAAAAATGCTGGTGACGAAAAATGCTGGTGACGAAAAATGCTGGTGACGAAAAATGACGAAAAATGCTGGTGACAAAAAAATGCTGGTGACGGAAAATGACGAAAAATGCTGGTGACGAAAAAATGCTGGTGACGAAAAATGCTGGTGACGAAAAAATGCTGGTGACGAAAAATGACGAAAAAAGGTGGTGACAAAAAAATGCTGGTGACGAAAAATGACGAAAAATGCTGGTGACGAAAAAATGCTGGTGACGAAAAATGACGAAAAATGCTGGTGACGAAAAAATGCTGGTGACGAAAAATAACGAAAAATGCTGGTGACGAAAAAATGCTGGTGACGAAAAATGACGAAAAATGCTGGTGACGAAAAAATGCTGGTGACGAAAAATGCTGGTGACGAAAAATGATGAAAAATGCTGGTGACGCAAAAATGCTGGTGACGAAAAATGACAAAAAATGCTGGTGACGAAAAAATGCTGGTGACGGTAAATGACGAAAAATGCTGGTGACGAAAAAATGCTGGTGACGAAAAATGACGAAAAATGCTGGTGACGAAAAAATGCTGGTGACGAAAAATGACGAAAAATGCTGGTGACGAAAAAATGCTGGTGACGGAAAATGACGAAAAATGCTGGTGACGAAAAAATGCTGGTGACGAAAAATGACGAAAAATGCTGGTGACGAAAAAATGCTGGTGACGAAAAATGCTGGTGACGAATAATGAAGAAAAATGCTGGTGACGAAAAAATGCTGGTGACGAAAAATGAGAAAAAATGCTGGTGACGAAAAATGACGAAAAATTTCCAGAGCTCGATGAATGTTAGGGACCAAAAAAAAAGTCACTATCAATCAACTTTAAATTGCCTGAAACGTACTCCTAAAAGGTTGTTGGGGGAACATTTTTTTTCTTCGTTTCGGTAGTGTCACTACCGAAACGGTAAAAAAATTACTAAGTCCAGAGCTCGATGAATGTTAGGGACCAAAAAAAAAGTCACTACCAATCAACTTTAAATTGCCTGAAACGTACTCCTAACAGGTTTTTGGGGGAACTTTTTTTTTTTCGTTCGGTAGTGTCACTGCCGAAACGGAAAAAAAATTACTAAGTCCAGAAAAATGCTGGTGACGAAAAATGACGAAAAATGCTGGTGACGAAAGAATGCTGGTGACGAAAAATGACAAAAAATGCTGGTGACGAGAAAATGCTGGTGACGAAAAATGACAAAAAATGCTGGTGACAAAAAAATGCTGGTTACGAAAAATGACGAAAAATGCTGGTGACGAAAAATGCTGGTGACGAGAAAATGCTGGTGACGAAAAATGACAAAAAATGCTGGTGACGAAAAAATGCTGGTTACGAAAAATGACGAAAAATGCTGGTGACGAAAAATGACGAAAAATGCTGGTGACGAAAAAATGCTGGTGACGGAAAATGACGAAAAATGCTGGTGACGAAAAATGACGAAAAATGCTGGTGACGAAAAATGACGAAAAATGCTGGTGACGAAAAATGCTGGTGACGAAAAAATGCTGGTGACGAAAAATGCTGGTGACGAAAAATGCTGGTGACGAAAAATGACGAAAAATGCTGGTGACGAAAAAATGCTGGTGACGGAAAATGACGAAAAATGCTGGTGACGAAAAAATGCTGGTGACGAAAAATGCTGGTGACGAAAAAATGCTGGTGACGAAAAATGACGAAAAATGCTGGTGACGAAAAAATGCTGGTGACGAAAAATGACGAAAAATGCTAGTGACGAAAAAATGCTGGTGACGAAAAATAACGAAAAATGCTGGTGACGAAAAAATGCTGGTGACGAAAAATGACGAAAAATGCTGGTGACGAAAAAATGCTGGTGACGAAAAATGACGAAAAATGCTAGTGACGAAAAAATGCTGGTGACGAAAAATAACGAAAAATGCTGGTGACGAAAAAATGCTGGTGACGAAAAATGACGAAAAATGCTGGTGACGAAAAAATGCTGGTGACGAAAAATGCTGGTGACGAAAAATGACGAAAAATGCTGGTGACGAAAAAATGCTGGTGACGGTAAATGACAAAAAATGCTGGTGACGAAAAAATGCTGGTGACGAAAAAATGCTGGTGACAAAAAATGACAAAAAATGCTGGTGACGAAAAAATGCTGGTGACCGGAAAATGACGAAAAATGCTGGTGACGAAAAATGACGAAAAATGCTGGTGACGAAAAAATGCTGGTGACGAAAAATGACAAAAAATGCTGGTGACGAAAAAAATGCTGGTGACGAAAAAAATGCTGGTGACGAGAAAATGCTGGTGACGAAAAATGACAAAAAATGCTGGTGACGAAAAAATGCTGGTGACGAAAAATGACGAAAAATGCTGGTGACGAAAAATGCTGGTGACGAAAAATGACAAAAAATGCTGGTGACGAAAAATGCTGGTGACGAAAAAATGCTGGTGACGAAAAAATGCTGGTTACGAAAAATGACGAAAAATGCTGGTGACGAAAAATGACAAAAAATGCTGGTGACGAAAAATGACGAAAAATGCTGGTGACGAAAAAATGCTGGTAACGAAAAATGACGAAAAATGCTGGTGACAAAAAAATGCTAGTGACGAAAAATAACAAAAAATGCTGGTGACGAAAAAATGCTGGTGACGAAAAATGCTGGTGACGAAAAATGCTGGTGACGAAAAAATGCTGGTGACGAAAAATGCCGAAAAATGCTGGTGACGAAAAAATGCTGGTGACGAAAAAATGCTGGTGACGAAAAATGACGAAAAATGCTGGTGACGAAAAATGACGAAAAATGCTGGTGACGAAAAAAATGCTGGTGACGAAAAAATGCTGGTGACGAAAAATGACAAAAGATGCTGGTGACGAAAAATGATGGTGACGAAAAAATAATGGTGACGAAAAATGCTGGTGACGAGGAATGACGAAAAATGCTGGTGACGAAAAAATGCTGGTGACGAAAAATGCTGGTGATGAAAAATGACCAAAAATGCTGGTGACGAAAAATGACGAAAAATGCTGGTGACGAAAAAATGCTGGTTACGAAAAATGACGAAAAATGCTGGTGACGAAAAATGACAAAAAATGCTGGTGACGAAAAAAATGCTGGTGACGAAAAAAATGCTGGTGACGGAAAAAAATGCTGGTGACGAGAAAATGCTGGTGACGAAAAATGACAAAAAATGCTGGTGACGAAAAAATGCTGGTGACGAAAAAATGCTGGTGACGAAAAATGACAAAAAATGCTGGTGACGAAAAAATGCTGGTGACCGGAAAATGACGAAAAATGCTGGTGACGAAAAATGACGAAAAATGCTGGTGACGAAAAAATGCTGGTGACGAAAAATGACAAAAAATGCTGGTGACGAAAAAAATGCTGGTGACGAAAAAAATGCTGGTGACGAGAAAATGCTGGTGACGAAAAATGACAAAAAAATGCTGGTGACGAAAAAATGCTGGTGACGAAAAATGACAAAAAATGCTGGTGACGAAAAATGCTGGTGACGAAAAAATGCTGGTGACGAAAAATGCTGGTGACGAAAAATGACGAAAAATGCTGGTGACGAAAAATGACAAAAAATGCTGGTGACGAAAAATGCTGGTGACGAAAAAATGCTGGTGACGAAAAATGCTGGTGACGAGGAATGACGAAAAATGCTGGTGACGAAAAAATGCTGGTGACGAAAAATGCTGGTGATGAAAAATGACGAAAAATGCTGGTGACGAAAAAATGCTGGTGACGAAAAATGCTGGTGATGAAAAATGACCAAAAATGCTGGTGACGAAAAATGACGAAAAATGCTGGTGACGAAAAAATGCTGGTTACGAAAAATGACGAAAAATGCTGGTGACGAAAAATGACAAAAAATGCTGGTGACGAAAAAAATGCTGGTGACGAAAAAAATGCTGGTGACGGAAAAAAATGCTGGTGACGAGAAAATGCTGGTGACGAAAAATGACAAAAAATGCTGGTGACGAAAAAATGCTGGTGACGAAAAAATGCTGGTGACGAAAAATGACAAAAAATGCTGGTGACGAAAAAATGCTGGTGACCGGAAAATGACGAAAAATGCTGGTGACGAAAAATGACGAAAAATGCTGGTGACGAAAAAATGCTGGTGACGAAAAATGACAAAAAATGCTGGTGACGAAAAAAATGCTGGTGACGAGAAAATGCTGGTGACGAAAAATGACAAAAAATGCTGGTGACGAAAAAATGCTGGTGACGAAAAATGACAAAAAATGCTGGTGACGAAAAATGCTGGTGACGAAAAAATGCTGGTGACGAAAAATGCTGGTGACGAAAAATGACGAAAAATGCTGGTGACGAAAAATGACAAAAAATGCTGGTGACGAAAAATGCTGGTGACGAAAAAATGCTGTTGACAAAAAATGCTGGTGACGAGGAATGACGAAAAATGCTGGTGACGAAAAAATGCTGGTGACGAAAAATGCTGGTGATGAAAAATGACGAAAAATGCTGGTGACGAAAAATGCTGGTGACGAAAAATGCTGGTGACGAAAAATTACGAAAAAATGCTGGTGACGAAAAATGCTGGTGACGAAAAATGCTGGTGACGAAAAATGACGAAAAATGCTGGTGACAAAAAAATGCTGGTGACGAAAAATGACGAAAAATGCTGGTGACGAAAAAATGCTGGTGACGAAAAATGACAAAAAATGCTGGTGACGAAAAAATGCTGGTGACGAAAAATGACAAAAAATGCTGGTGACGAGAAAATGCTGATGACGAAAAATGACAAAAAATGCTGGTGACGAAAAAAGTGCTGGTGACGAAAAATGACGAAAAATGCTGGTGACGAAAAAATGCTGGTGACGAAAAATGACGGAAAATACTGGTGACGAAAAAATGCTGGTGACGAAAAATTACGAAAAATGCTGGTGACGAAAAATGACAAAAAATGCTAGTGACGAAAAAAATGCTGGTGACGAAAAAAATGCTGGTGACGAAAAAAATGCTGGTGAAAAAAATGACGAAAAATGCTGGTGAAGAGAAAATGCTGGTGACGAAAAATGACAAAAAATGCTGGTGACGAAAAAATGCTGGTGACGAAAAATGACAAAAAATGCTGGTGACGAAAAAATGCTGGTGACCGGAAAATGACGAAAAATGCTGGTGACGAAAGATGACGAAAAATGCTGGTGACCGGAAAATGACGAAAAATGCTGGTGACGAAAGATGACGAAAAATGCTGGTGACGAAAAAAATGCTGGTGACGAAAAAAATGCTGGTGACGAAAAAAATGCTGGTGACGAGAAAATGCTGGTGACGAAAAATGACAAAAAATGCTGGTGACGAAAAAATGCTGGTGACGAAAAATGACAAAAAATGCTGGTGACGAAAAATGCTGGTGACGAAAAAATGCTGGTGACGAAAAATGCTGGTGACGAAAAATGACGAAAAATGCTGGTGACGAAAAAATGCTGGTGACGGAAAATGACGAAAAATGCTGGTGACGAAAAATGACAAAAAATGCTGGTGACGAAAAATGCTGGTGACGAAAAAATGCTGGTGACGAAAAATGCTGGTGACGAAAAATGCTGGTGATGAAAAATGACGAAAAATGCTGGTGACGAAAAATGCTGGTGACGAAAAATGACGAAAAATGCTGGTGACGAAAAAAGCTGGTGACGAAAAATGACGAAAAATGCTGGTGACAAAAAATGACAAAAAATGCTAGTGACGAAAAAAATGCTGGTGACGAAAAAAATGCTGGTGACGAAAAAAATGCTGGTGAAAAAAATGACGAAAAATGCTGGTGAAGAGAAAATGCTGGTGACGAAAAATGACAAAAAATGCTGGTGACGAAAAAATGCTGGTGACCGGAAAATGACGAAAAATGCTGGTGACGAAAAATGACGAAAAATTTTGGTGACGAAAAAATGCTGGTGACGAAAAATGACAAAAAATGCTGGTGACGAAAAAAATGCTGGTGACGAAAAAAATGCTGGTGACGAAAAAAATGCTGGTGACGAGAAAATGCTGGTGACGAAAAATGACAAAAAATGCTGGTGACAAAAAAATGCTGGTGACGAAAAATGACAAAAAATGCTGGTGACGAAAAATGCTGGTGACGAAAAAATGCTGGTGACGAAAAATGCTGGTGACGAAAAATGACGAAAAATGCTGGTGACGAAAAAATGCTGGTGACGGAAAATGACGAAAAATGCTGGTGACGAAAAATGACAAAAAATGCTGGTGACGAAAAATGCTGGTGACGAAAAAATGCTGGTGACGAAAAATGCTGGTGACGAGGAATGACGAAAAATGCTGGTGACGAAAAAATGCTGGTGACGAAAAATGCTGGTGATGAAAAATGACGAAAAATGCTGGTGACGAAAAATGCTGGTGACGAAAAATGACGAAAAATGCTGGTGACGAAAAATGCTGGTGACGAAAAATGACGAAAAATGCTGGTGACGAAAAATGACGAAAAATGACGAAAAATGCTGGTGACATAAAAATGCTAGTGACGAAAAATGACGAAAAATGCTGGTGACGAAAAAATGCTGGTGACGAAAAATGACAAAAAATGCTGGTGACGAAAAATGCTGGTGACGAAAAAATGCAGGTGACGAAAAATGCTGGTGACGGAAAATGACGAAAAATGCTGGTGACGAAAAAATGCTGGTGACGAAAAATGACGAAAAATGCTGGTGACGAAAAAATGCTGGTGACGAAAAATGACAAAAAATAATGGTGACGAAAAAATGCTGGTGACGAAAAATGACAAAAAATGCTGGTGACGAGAAAATGCTGATGACGAAAAATGACAAAAAATGCTGGTGACGAAAAAATGCTGGTGACGAAAAATGACGAAAAATGCTGGTGACGAAAAAATGCTGGTGACGAAAAATGACGAAAAATGCTGGTGACGAAAAATGACGAAAAATGATGTTGACGAAAAAATGCTAGTGACGAAAAATGACGAAAAATGACGAAAAATGCTGGTGACATAAAAATGCTAGTGACGAAAAATGACGAAAAATGCTGGTGACGAAAAAATGCTGGTGACGAAAAATGACAAAAAATGCTGGTGACGAAAAATGCTGGTGACGAAAAAATGCAGGTGACGAAAAATGCTGGTGACGGAAAATGACGAAAAATGCTGGTGACGAAAAAATGCTGGTGACGAAAAATGACGAAAAATGCTGGTGACGAAAAAATGCTGGTGACGAAAAATGACAAAAAATAATGGTGACGAAAAAATGCTGGTGACGAAAAATGACAAAAAATGCTGGTGACGAGAAAATGCTGATGACGAAAAATGACAAAAAATGCTGGTGACGAAAAAATGCTGGTGACGAAAAATGACGAAAAATGCTGGTGACGAAAAAATGCTGGTGACGAAAAATGACGAAAAATGCTGGTGACGAAAAAATGCTGGTGACGAAAAATGACGAAAAATGCTGGTGACGAAAAAATGCTGGTGACGGAAAATGCTGGTGACGAAAAAATGCTGGTGACGAAAAATGCTGGTGACGAGGAATGACGAAAAATGCTGGTGACGAAAAAATGCTGGTGACGAAAAATGCTGGTGACGAGGAATGACGAAAAATGCTGGTGACGAAAAAATGCTGGTGACGAAAAATGCTGGTGATGAAAAATGACGAAAAATGCTGGTGACGAAAAATGCTGGTGACGAAAAATGACGAAAAATGCTGGTGACGAAAAAATGCTGGTTACGAAAAATGACGAAAAATGCTGGTGACGAAAAATGACAAAAAATGCTGGTGACGAAAAAAATGCTGGTGACGAAAAAAATGCTGGTGACGAGAAAATGCTGGTGACGAAAAATGACAAAAAATGCTGGTGACGAAAAATGACGAAAAATGCTGGTGACGAAAAAATGCTGGTAACGAAAAATGACGAAAAATGCTGGTGACAAAAAAATGCTGGTGACGAAAAATAACAAAAAATGCTGGTGACGAAAAAATGCTGGTGACGAAAAATGCTGGTGACGAAAAATGACGAAAAATGCTGTTGACGAAAAAATGCTAGTGACGAAAAATGACGAAAAATGACGAAAAATGCTGGTGACATAAAAATGCTAGTGACGAAAAATGACGAAAAATGCTGGTGACGAAAAAATGCTGGTGACGAAAAATGACAAAAAATGCTGGTGACGAAAAATGCTGGTGACGAAAAAATGCTGGTGACGAAAAATGCTGGTGACGAAAAAATGCAGGTGACGAAAAATGCTGGTGACGGAAAATGACGAAAAATGCTGGTGACGAAAAAATGCTGGTGACGAAAAATGACGAAAAATGCTGGTGACGAAAAAATGCTGGTGACGAAAAAATGCTGGTGACGAAAAATGACAAAAAATGCTGGTGACGAAAAAATGCTGGTGACGAAAAATGACAAAAAATGCTGGTGACGAGAAAATGCTGATGACGAAAAATGACAAAAAATGCTGGTGACGAAAAAATGCTGGTGACGAAAAATGACGAAAAATGCTGGTGACGAAAAAATGCTGGTGACGAAAAATGACGGAAAATACTGGTGACGAAAAAATGCTGGTGACGAAAAATGACGAAAAATGCTGGTGACGAAAAATGACAAAAAATGCTGGTGACGAAAAAAATGCTGGTGACGAAAAAAATGCTGGTGACGAAAAAAATGCTGGTGAAAAAAATGACGAAAAATGCTGGTGACGAAAAAATGCTGGTGACCGGAAAATGACAAAAAATGCTGGTGACAAAAAAATGCTGGTGACGAAAAATGACAAAAAATGCTGGTGACGAAAAAATGCTGGTGACCGGAAAATGACGAAAAATGCTGGTGACGAAAAATGACGAAAAATGCTGGTGACAAAAAAATGCTGGTGACGAAAAATGACAAAAAATGCTGGTGACGAAAAATGCTGGTGACGAAAAAATGCTGGTGACGAAAAATGCTGGTGACGAGGAATGACGAAAAATGCTGGTGACGAAAAAATGCTGGTGACGAAAAAATGCTGGTGATGAAAAATGACGAAAAATGCTGGTGACGAAAAATGACGGAAAATGCTGGTGACGAAAAAATGCTGGTGACGAAAAATGCTGGTGACGAGGAATGACGAAAAATGCTGGTGACGAAAAAATGCTGGTGACGAAAAATGCTGGTGACGAGGAATGACGAAAAATGCTGGTGACGAAAAAATGCTGGTGACGAAAAATGCTGGTGATGAAAAATGACGAAAAATGCTGGTGACGAAAAATGCTGGTGACGAAAAATGACGAAAAATGCTGGTGACGAAAAAATGCTGGTTACGAAAAATGACGAAAAATGCTGGTGACGAAAAATGACAAAAAATGCTGGTGACGAAAAAAATGCTGGTGACGAAAAAAATGCTGGTGACGAGAAAATGCTGGTGACGAAAAATGACAAAAAATGCTGGTGACGAAAAATGACGAAAAATGCTGGTGACGAAAAAATGCTGGTAACGAAAAATGAAGAAAAATGCTGGTGACAAAAAAATGCTGGTGACGAAAAATAACAAAAAATGCTGGTGACGAAAAAATGCTGGTGACGAAAAATGCTGGTGACGAAAAATGACGAAAAATGCTGTTGACGAAAAAATGCTAGTGACGAAAAATGACGAAAAATGCTGGTGACATAAAAATGCTAGTGACGAAAAATGACGAAAAATGCTGGTGACGAAAAAATGCTGGTGACGAAAAATGACAAAAAATGCTGGTGACGAAAAATGCTGGTGACGAAAAAATGCTGGTGACGAAAAATGCTGGTGACGAAAAAATGCAGGTGACGAAAAATGCTGGTGACGGAAAATGACGAAAAATGCTGGTGACGAAAAAATGCTGGTGACGAAAAATGACGAAAAATGCTGGTGACGAAAAAATGCTGGTGACGAAAAAATGCTGGTGACGAAAAATGACAAAAAATGCTGGTGACGAAAAAATGCTGGTGACGAAAAATGACAAAAAATGCTGGTGACGAGAAAATGCTGATGACGAAAAATGACAAAAAATGCTGGTGACGAAAAAATGCTGGTAACGAAAAATGACGAAAAATGCTGGTGACAAAAAAATGCTGGTGACGAAAAATAACAAAAAATGCTGGTGACGAAAAAATGCTGGTGACGAAAAATGCTGGTGACGAAAAATGACGAAAAATGCTGTTGACGAAAAAATGCTAGTGACGAAAAATGACGAAAAATGCTGGTGACATAAAAATGCTAGTGACGAAAAATGACGAAAAATGCTGGTGACGAAAAAATGCTGGTGACGAAAAATGACAAAAAATGCTGGTGACGAAAAATGCTGGTGACGAAAAAATGCTGGTGACGAAAAATGCTGGTGACGAAAAAATGCAGGTGACGAAAAATGCTGGTGACGGAAAATGACGAAAAATGCTGGTGACGAAAAAATGCTGGTGACGAAAAATGACGAAAAATGCTGGTGACGAAAAAATGCTGGTGACGAAAAAATGCTGGTGACGAAAAATGACAAAAAATGCTGGTGACGAAAAAATGCTGGTGACGAAAAATGACAAAAAATGCTGGTGACGAGAAAATGCTGATGACGAAAAATGACAAAAAATGCTGGTGACGAAAAAATGCTGGTGACGAAAAATGACGAAAAATGCTGGTGACGAAAAAATGCTGGTGACGAAAAATGACGGAAATTACTGGTGACGAAAAAATGCTGGTGACGAAAAATGACGAAAAATGCTGGTGACGAAAAATGACAAAAAATGCTGGTGACGAAAAAAATGCTGGTGACGAAAAAAATGCTGGTGACGAAAAAAATGCTGGTGAAAAAAATGACGAAAAATGCTGGTGACGAGAAAATGCTGGTGACGAAAAATGACAAAAAATGCTGGTGACGAAAAAATGCTGGTGACGAAAAATGACAAAAAATGCTGGTGACGAAAAAATGCTGGTGACCGGAAAATGACGAAAAATGCTGGTGACGAAAAATGACGAAAAATGCTGGTGACGAAAAAATGCTGGTGACGAAAAATGACGAAAAATGCTGGTGACGAAAAAATGCTGGTGACGAAAAATGACGAAAAATGCTGTTGACGAAAAATGCTGGTGACGGAAAATGACGAAAAATGCTGGTGACGAAAAAATGCTGGTGACGAAAAATGACGAAAAATGCTGGTGACGAAAAAACTGCTGGTGACGAAAAAATGCTGGTGACGAAAAATGACAAAAAATGCTGGTGACGAAAAAATGCTGGTGACGAAAAATGACAAAAAATGCTGGTGACGAGAAAATGCTGATGACGAAAAATGACAAAAAATGCTGGTGACGAAAAAATGCTGGTGACGAAAAATGACGAAAAATGCTGGTGACGAAAAAATGCTGGTGACGAAAAATGACGGAAAATACTGGTGACGAAAAAATGCTGGTGACGAAAAATGACGAAAAAATGCTGGTGACGAAAAATGACAAAAAATGCTGGTGACGAAAAAAATGCTGGTGACGAAAAAATGCTGGTGACGAAAAATGCTGGTGACGAAAAATGACGAAAAATGCTGTTGACGAAAAAATGCTAGTGACGAAAAATGACGAAAAATGCTGGTGACATAAAAATGCTAGTGACGAAAAATGACGAAAAATGCTGGTGACGAAAAAATGCTGGTGACGAAAAATGACAAAAAATGCTGGTGACGAAAAATGCTGGTGACGAAAAAATGCTGGTGACGAAAAATGCTGGTGACGAAAAAATGCAGGTGACGAAAAATGCTGGTGACGGAAAATGACGAAAAATGCTGGTGACGAAAAAATGCTGGTGACGAAAAATGACGAAAAATGCTGGTGACGAAAAAATGCTGGTGACGAAAAAATGCTGGTGACGAAAAATGACAAAAAATGCTGGTGACGAAAAAATGCTGGTGACGAAAAATGACAAAAAATGCTGGTGACGAGAAAATGCTGATGACGAAAAATGACAAAAAATGCTGGTGACGAAAAATGACGAAAAATGCTGGTGACGAAAAAATGCTGGTGACGAAAAATGACGAAAAAATGCTGGTGACGAAAAAATGCTGGTGACCGGAAAATGACGAAAAATGCTGGTGACGAAAAATGACGAAAAATGCTGGTGACGAAAAAATGCTGGTGACGAAAAATGACGAAAAATGCTGGTGACGAAAAAATGCTGGTTACGAAAAATGACGAAAAATGCTGGTGACGAAAAATGACAAAAAATGCTGGTGACGAAAAAAATGCTGGTGACGAGAAAATGCTGGTGACGAAAAATGACAAAAAATGCTGGTGACGAAAAAATGCTGGTGACGAAAAATGACGAAAAATGCTGGTGACGAAAAATGACAAAAAATGCTGGTGACAAGAAAATGCTGGTGACGAAAAATGACAAAAAATGCTGGTGACGAAAAAATGCTGGTTACGAAAAATGACGAAAAATGCTGGTGACCAAAAATGACGAAAAATGCTGGTGACGAAAAAATGCTGGTGACGAAAAATGACAAAGAATGCTGGTGACGAAAAATGCTGGTGACGAAAAAATGCTGGTGACAAAAAATGCTGATGACGAAAAATGACGAAAAATGCTGGTGACGAAAAAATGCTGGTGACGAAAAATGCTGGTGATGAAAAATGACGAAAAATGCTGGTGACGAAAAAATGCTGGTGACAAAAATGACGAAAAATGCTGGTGACGAAAAAATGCTGGTGACGGAAAATGACGAAAAATGCTGGTGACGAAAAATGACGAAAAATGATGGCGACGAAAAAATGCTGGTGACGAAAAATGACGAAAAATGCTGGTGACGAAAAATTACGAAAAAATGCTGGTGACGAAAAATGCTGGTGACGAAAAATGCTGGTGACGAAAAATGACGAAAAATGCTGGTGACGAAAAATGACGAAAAATGCTGGTGACGAAAAAATGCTGGTGACGGAAAATGACGAAAAATGCTGGTGGCGAAAAATGACGAAAAATGCTGGTGACGAAAAAATGCTGGTGACGAAAAATGACGAAAAATGCTGGTGACGAAAAATGCTAGTGACGAAAAAATGCTGGTGACGAAAAATGCTGGTGACGAAAAATGCTGGTGACGAAAAATGACGAAAAATGCTGGTGACAAAAAAATGCTGGTGACGGAAAATGACGAAAAATGCTGGTGACGAAAAAATGCTGGTGACGAAAAATGCTGGTGACGAAAAAATGCTGGTGACGAAAAATGACGAAAAAAGGTGGTGACAAAAAAATGCTGGTGACGAAAAATGACGAAAAATGCTGGTGACGAAAAAATGCTGGTGACGAAAAATGACGAAAAATGCTGGTGACGAAAAAATGCTGGTGACGAAAAATAACGAAAAATGCTGGTGACGAAAAAATGCTGGTGACGAAAAATGACGAAAAATGCTGGTGACGAAAAAATGCTGGTGACGAAAAATGCTGGTGACGAAAAATGACGAAAAATGCTGGTGACGCAAAAATGCTGGTGACGAAAAATGACAAAAAATGCTGGTGACGAAAAAATGCTGGTGACGGTAAATGACGAAAAATGCTGGTGACGAAAAAATGCTGGTGACGAAAAATGACGAAAAATGCTGGTGACGAAAAAATGCTGGTGACGAAAAATGACGAAAAATGCTGGTGACGAAAAAATGCTGGTGACGGAAAATGACGAAAAATGCTGGTGACGAAAAAATGCTGGTGACGAAAAATGACGAAAAATGCTGGTGACGAAAAAATGCTGGTGACGAAAAATGCTGGTGACGAATAATGACGAAAAATGCTGGTGACGAAAAAATGCTGGTGACGAAAAATGAGAAAAAATGCTGGTGACGAAAAATGACGACAAATTTCCAGAGCTCGATGAATGTTAGGGACCAAAAAAAAAGTCACTATCAATCAACTTTAAATTGCCTGAAACGTACTCCTAAAAGGTTGTTGGGGGAACATTTTTTTTCTTCGTTTCGGTAGTATCATTACCGAAACGGAAAAAAAATTACTAAGTCCAGAGCTCGATGAATGTTAGGGACCAAAAAAAAAGTCACTACCAATCAACTTTAAATTGCCTGAAACGTACTCCTAACAGGTTTTTGGGGGAACTTTTTTTTTTTCGTTCGGTAGTGTCACTGCCGAAACGGAAAAAAAATTACTAAGTCCAGAAAAATGCTGGTGACGAAAAATGACGAAAAATGCTGGTGACGAAAGAATGCTGGTGACGAAAAATGACAAAAAATGCTGGTGACGAGAAAATGCTGGTGACGAAAAATGACAAAAAATGCTGGTGACAAAAAAATGCTGGTTACGAAAAATGACGAAAAATGCTGGTGACGAAAAATGCTGGTGACGAGAAAATGCTGGTGACGAAAAATGACAAAAAATGCTGGTGACGAAAAAATGCTGGTTACGAAAAATGACGAAAAATGCTGGTGACGAAAAATGACGAAAAATGCTGGTGACGAAAAAATGCTGGTGACGGAAAATGACGAAAAATGCTGGTGACGAAAAATGACGAAAAATGCTGGTGACGAAAAATGACGAAAAATGCTGGTGACGAAAAATGCTGGTGACGAAAAAATGCTGGTGACGAAAAATGCTGGTGACGAAAAATGCTGGTGACGAAAAATGACGAAAAATGCTGGTGACGAAAAAATGCTGGTGACGGAAAATGACGAAAAATGCTGGTGACGAAAAAATGCTGGTGACGAAAAATGCTGGTGACGAAAAAATGCTGGTGACGAAAAATGACGAAAAATGCTGGTGACGAAAAAATGCTGGTGACGAAAAATGACGAAAAATGCTAGTGACGAAAAAATGCTGGTGACGAAAAATAACGAAAAATGCTGGTGACGAAAAAATGCTGGTGACGAAAAATGACGAAAAATGCTGGTGACGAAAAAATGCTGGTGACGAAAAATGCTAGTGACGAAAAAATGCTGGTGACGAAAAATAACGAAAAATGCTGGTGACGAAAAAATGCTGGTGACGAAAAATGACGAAAAATGCTGGTGACGAAAAAATGCTGGTGACGAAAAATGCTGGTGACGAAAAATGACGAAAAATGCTGGTGACGAAAAAATGCTGGTGACGGTAAATGACAAAAAATGCTGGTGACGAAAAAATGCTGGTGACGAAAAAATGCTGGTGACAAAAAATGACAAAAAATGCTGGTGACGAAAAAATGCTGGTGACCGGAAAATGACGAAAAATGACGAAAAATGCTGGTGACGAAAAAATGCTGGTGACGAAAAATGACAAAAAATGCTGGTGACGAAAAAAATGCTGGTGACGAAAAAAATGCTGGTGACGAGAAAATGCTGGTGACGAAAAATGACAAAAAATGCTGGTGACGAAAAAATGCTGGTGACGAAAAATGACAAAAAATGCTGGTGACGAAAAATGCTGGTGACGAAAAATGACAAAAAATGCTGGTGACGAAAAATGCTGGTGACGAAAAAATGCTGGTGACGAAAAAATGCTGGTTACGAAAAATGACGAAAAATGCTGGTGACGAAAAATGACAAAAAATGCTGGTGACGAAAAAAATGCTGGTGACGAAAAAAATGCTGGTGACGAGAAAATGCTGGTGACGAAAAATGACAAAAAATGCTGGTGACGAAAAATGACGAAAAATGCTGGTGACGAAAAAATGCTAGTGACGAAAAATAACAAAAAATGCTGGTGACGAAAAAATGCTGGTGACGAAAAATGCTGGTGACGAAAAATGCTGGTGACGAAAAAATGCTGGTGACGAAAAATGCTGGTGACGAAAAATGCTGGTGACGAAAAAATGCTGGTGACGAAAAATGCCGAAAAATGCTGGTGACGAAAAAATGCTGGTGACGAAAAAATGCTGGTGACGAAAAATGACGAAAAATGCTGGTGACGAAAAATGACGAAAAATGCTGGTGACGAAAAAAATGCTGGTGACGAAAAAATGCTGGTGACGAAAAATGACAAAAGATGCTGGTGACGAAAAATGATGGTGACGAAAAAATAATGGTGACGAAAAATGCTGGTGACGAGGAATGACGAAAAATGCTGGTGACGAAAAAATGCTGGTGACGAAAAATGCTGGTGATGAAAAATGACCAAAAATGCTGGTGACGAAAAATGACGAAAAATGCTGGTGACGAAAAAATGCTGGTTACGAAAAATGACGAAAAATGCTGGTGACGAAAAATGACAAAAAATGCTGGTGACGAAAAATGCTGGTGACGAAAAAATGCTGGTGACGAAAAATGCTGGTGACGAAAAAATGCAGGTGACGAAAAATGCTGGTGACGGAAAATGACGAAAAATGCTGGTGACGAAAAAATGCTGGTGACGAAAAATGACGAAAAATGCTGGTGACGAAAAAATGCTGGTGACGAAAAAATGCTGGTGACGAAAAATGACAAAAAATGCTGGTGACGAAAAAATGCTGGTGACGAAAAATGACAAAAAATGCTGGTGACGAGAAAATGCTGATGACGAAAAATGACAAAATATGCTGGTGACGAAAAAATGCTGGTGACGAAAAATGACGAAAAATGCTGGTGACGAAAAAATGCTGGTGACGAAAAATGACGGAAATTACTGGTGACGAAAAAATGCTGGTGACGAAAAATGACGAAAAATGCTGGTGACGAAAAATGACAAAAAATGCTGGTGACGAAAAAAATGCTGGTGACGAAAAAAATGCTGGTGACGAAAAAAATGCTGGTGAAAAAAATGACGAAAAATGCTGGTGACGAGAAAATGCTGGTGACGAAAAATGACAAAAAATGCTGGTGACGAAAAAATGCTGGTGACGAAAAATGACAAAAAATGCTGGTGACGAAAAAATGCTGGTGACCGGAAAATGACGAAAAATGCTGGTGACGAAAAATGACGAAAAATGCTGGTGACGAAAAAATGCTGGTGACGAAAAATGACGAAAAATGCTGGTGACGAAAAAATGCTGGTGACGAAAAATGACGAAAAATGCTGTTGACGAAAAATGCTGGTGACGGAAAATGACGAAAAATGCTGGTGACGAAAAAATGCTGGTGACGAAAAATGACGAAAAATGCTGGTGACGAAAAAATGCTGGTGACGAAAAAATGCTGGTGACGAAAAATGACAAAAAATGCTGGTGACGAAAAAATGCTGGTGACGAAAAATGACAAAAAATGCTGGTGACGAGAAAATGCTGATGACGAAAAATGACAAAAAATGCTGGTGACGAAAAAATGCTGGTGACGAAAAATGACGAAAAATGCTGGTGACGAAAAAATGCTGGTGACGAAAAATGACGGAAAATACTGGTGACGAAAAAATGCTGGTGACGAAAAATGACGAAAAATGCTGGTGACGAAAAATGACAAAAAATGCTGGTGACGAAAAAAATGCTGGTGACGAAAAAATGCTGGTGACGAAAAATGCTGGTGACGAAAAATGACGAAAAATGCTGTTGACGAAAAAATGCTAGTGACGAAAAATGACGAAAAATGCTGGTGACATAAAAATGCTAGTGACGAAAAATGACGAAAAATGCTGGTGACGAAAAAATGCTGGTGACGAAAAATGACAAAAAATGCTGGTGACGAAAAATGCTGGTGACGAAAAAATGCTGGTGACGAAAAATGCTGGTGACGAAAAAATGCAGGTGACGAAAAATGCTGGTGACGGAAAATGACGAAAAATGCTGGTGACGAAAAAATGCTGGTGACGAAAAATGACGAAAAATGCTGGTGACGAAAAAATGCTGGTGACGAAAAAATGCTGGTGACGAAAAATGACAAAAAATGCTGGTGACGAAAAAATGCTGGTGACGAAAAATGACAAAAAATGCTGGTGACGAGAAAATGCTGATGACGAAAAATGACAAAAAATGCTGGTGACGAAAAAATGCTGGTGACGAAAAATGACGAAAAATGCTGGTGACGAAAAAATGCTGGTGACGAAAAATGACGGAAAATACTGGTGACGAAAAAATGCTGGTGACGAAAAATGACGAAAAATGCTGGTGACGAAAAATGACAAAAAATGCTGGTGACGAAAAAAATGCTGGTGACGAAAAAAATGCTGGTGACGAAAAAAATGCTGGTGAAAAAAATGACGAAAAATGCTGGTGACGAGAAAATGCTGGTGACGAAAAATGACAAAAAATGCTGGTGACGAAAAAATGCTGGTGACGAAAAATGACAAAAAATGCTGGTGACGAAAAAATGCTGGTGACCGGAAAATGACGAAAAATGCTGGTGACGAAAAATGACGAAAAATGCTGGTGACGAAAAAATGCTGGTGACGAAAAATGACGAAAAATGCTGGTGACGAAAAAATGCTGGTTACGAAAAATGACGAAAAATGCTGGTGACGAAAAATGACAAAAAATGCTGGTGACGAAAAAAATGCTGGTGACGAGAAAGTGCTGGTGACGAAAAATGACAAAAAATGCTGGTGACGAAAAAATGCTGGTGACGAAAAATGACAAAAAATGCTGGTGACGAAAAAATGCTGGTGACGAAAAAATGCTGGTGACGAAAAAATGCTGGTGATGAAAAATGACGAAAAATGCTGGTGACGAAAAATGCTGGTGACGAAAAATTACGAAAAATGCTGGTGACGAAAAAATGCTGGTTACGAAAAATGACGAAAAATGCTGGTGACGAAAAATGACAAAAAATGCTGGTGACGAAAAATGCTGGTGACGAAAAATGACGAAAAATGCTGGTGACGAAAAATGACGAAAAATGCTGGTGACGAAAAAATGCTAGTGACGGAAAATGACGAAAAATGCTGGTGACGAAAAAATGCTGGTGACGAAAAAATGCTAGTGACGGAAAATGACGAAAAATGCTGGTGACGAAAAAATGCTGGTGACGAAAAATGACAAAAAATGCTGGTGACGAAAAATGCTGGTGACGAAAAAATGCTGGTGACGAAAAATGCTGGTGACGAAAAATGACGAAAAATGCTGGTGACGAAAAAATGCTGGTGACGAAAAATGCTGGTGACGGAAAATGACGAAAAATGCTGGTGACGAAAAAATGCTGGTGACGAAAAATGACGAAAAATGCTGGTGACGAAAAAATGCTGGTGACGAAAAATGACGAAAAATGCTGGTGACGAAAAAATGCTGGTGACGAAAAATGACAAAAAATGCTGGTGACGAAAAAATGCTGGTGACGAAAAATGACGAAAAATGCTGGTGACGAAAAAATGCTGGTGACGAAAAATGACGAAAAATGCTGGTGACGAAAAAATGCTGGTGACGAAAAATGACGGAAAATACTGGTGACGAAAAAATGCAGGTGACGAAAAATGACGAAAAATGCTGGTGACGAAAAAATGCTGGTGACGAAAAATGACAAAAAATGCTGGTGACGAAAAATGACGAAAAATGCTGGTGACGAAAAATGACGAAAAATGCTGGTGACGAAAAATGACGAAAAATGCTGGTGACGAAAAATGCTGGTGACGAAAAAAATGCTGGTGACGAAAAAATGCTGGTGACGAAAAATGACGAAAAAATGCTGGTGACGAAAAATGACGGAAAATACTGGTGACGAAAAAATGCAGGTGACGAAAAATGACGAAAAATGCTGGTGACGAAAAAATGCTGGTGACGAAAAATGAAAAAAAATGCTGGTGACGAAAAATGACGAAAAATGCTGGTGACGAAAAAAATACTGGTGACGAAAAAATGCTGGTGACGAAAAATGACGAAAAATGCTGGTGACGAAAAATTACGAAAAATGCTGGTGACGAAAAATGCTGGTGACGAAAAAAATGCTGGTGACGAAAAAATGCTGGTGACGAAAAATGACGAAAAAATGCTGGTGACGAAAAATGACAAAAAATGCTGGTGACGAAAAAATGCTGGTGACGAAAAAATGCTGGTGACGAAAAATGCTGGTGACGAAAAATGCTGGTGACGGAAAATGACGAAAAATGCTGGTGACGAAAAAATGCTGGTGACGAAAAATGACGAAAAATGCTGGTGACGAAAAAATGCTGGTGACGAAAAATGACGAAAAATGCTGGTGACGAAAAAATGCTGGTGACGAAAAATGACAAAAAATGCTAGTGACGAAAAAATGCTGGTGACGAAAAATGACGAAAAATGCTGGTGACGAAAAAATGCTGGTGACGAAAAATGACGAAAAATGCTGGTGACGAAAAAATGCTGGTGACGAAAAATGACGGAAAATACTGGTGACGAAAAAATGCAGGTGACGAAAAATGACGAAAAATGCTGGTGACGAAAAAATGCTGGTGACGAAAAATGACAAAAAATGCTGGTGACGAAAAATGACGAAAAATGCTGGTGACGAAAAATGACGAAAAATGCTGGTGACGAAAAATGACGAAAAATGCTGGTGACGAAAAATGCTGGTGACGAAAAAAATGCTGGTGACGAAAAATGACGAAAAAATGCTGGTGACGAAAAATGACGGAAAATACTGGTGACGAAAAAATGCAGGTGACGAAAAATGACGAAAAATGCTGGTGACGAAAAAATGCTGGTGACGAAAAATGAAAAAAAATGCTGGTGACGAAAAATGACGAAAAATGCTGGTGACGAAAAAAATACTGGTGACGAAAAAATGCTGGTGACGAAAAATGACGAAAAATGCTGGTGACGAAAAATTACGAAAAATGCTGGTGACGAAAAATGCTGGTGACGAAAAAAATGCTGGTGACGAAAAAATGCTGGTGACGAAAAATGACGAAAAAATGCTGGTGACGAAAAATGACAAAAAATGCTGGTGACGAAAAAATGCTGGTGACGAAAAAATGCTGGTGACGAAAAATGCTGGTGACGAAAAATGACAAAAAATGCTGGTGACGAAAAAATGCTGGTGACGAAAAATGCTGGTGACGAAAAATGACGAAAAATGCTGGTGACGAAAAAATGCTGGTGACGGAAAATGACGAAAAATGCTGGTGACGAAAAAATGCTGGTGACGAAAAATGACGAAAAATGCTGGTGACGAAAAAATGCTGGTGACGAAAAATGACGAAAAATGCTGGTGACGAAAAATGCTCGATGAATGTTAGGGACCAAAAAAAAAGTCACTACCAATCAACTTTAAATTGCCTGAAACGTACTCCTAACAGGTTTTTGGGGAAACAATTTTTTTTTCGTTTCGGTAGTATCATTACCGAAACGGGAAAAAAATTACTAAGTCCAGACCTCGATGAATGTTAGTGACCAAAAATAAAGTCACTACCAATCAACTTTAAATTGCCTGAAACGTACTCCTAACAGGTTTTTGAGGGAACATTTTTTTTTTCGTTTCGGTAGTGTCACTACCGAAACGGAAAAAAAATTACTAAGTCCAGAGCTCGATGAATGTTAGGGACCAAAAAAAAAGTCACTACCAATCAACTTTAAATTGCCTGAAACGTACTCCTAACAGGTTTTTGGGGGAACTTTTTTTTTTTTTCGTTTCGGTAGTGTCACTACCGAAACGGGAAAAAAAATCACAAAAAAGTCACTACCAATCAACTTTAAATTGCCTGAAACGTACTCCTAACAGGTTTTTGGGGGAACAATTTTTTTTTCGTTTCGGTAGTGTCACTACCGAAAAAAAAAAAAAAGCTTAGCTATGTATAAAGTAAGTTTGAATCAGGCATAAATCCATTTAAATAAAATGAATTTCACTGGTGGAAAAAGTACTCAAATGTTTGACTTAAGTCAATACTGCAATGTAGAAGTTTACTTGAGTAAAAATGCAAAAGTATTGGTATCAAAATGTGCTTAAAGTACCAAAAGTTAAAGTACTAAAATGTTTGAAAATAGCAGATCTAAAAGCTCACAACGCGTCGCATCGGCACTCCCCTCTAACCTAGTGTTACTAGCATAACATTACTGCATGTGGAAAGGACCCCATCATTGCATGTAAAAAAAACCCTGAGCATTCTGAACACAGAACAGACTGTAGGTCTGAACAAGTGTCTCAGGACATGGTGATGGAAGGTGCAGTGCGAGGCTTCATAGCTGAATGGAGAGAGAATCCACCTGGAGAGTTCATCGGAGTGTGTCATCGTGTCTATGAGCAAGGCATTGGACCCCTAACTGTGGTAAACCATCAGCTGGGTAAAGCTGGAAACTGAGTCTACGCCACAGGATCAAATAGGTCAAATTATTATTATTAGGGTGATGTAATGGTATTTTTTATTCCCCTAAATGCACAGGACAGCAGTTTGTCTGGTTTCCTCCTCTCTGTAAATTAAAGACACACACACACACACACACACACACACACACACACACACACACACACACACACACACACACACACACACACACACACACACACACACACACACACACACACACACACACACACACACCCACACACACACACACACCCACACACACACACACCCACACACGTCACACACGATATGTTGGGGTCTTGTAGATCGCTTATTTCTGCTACTTTTGACACTGAGTTTTAACTGACCATGATACTGACCATGTTACTGACATATGTCATTGAGTGAGTGAAAGTGTGAGGAGGGATATACACTTTTATGAGTATGAATTTATCTTGATTTTGTTCACCTGTGTGATACTCATAGCTGCACGTTATTATATGGGCATACCTAACAATAGATGCCCAAAACAAATTAAACTCATTTTTGTGTATTTTTATATCAAAAGTCCCTAAAAAAAACAATCTTAATTACTCAATCTTAAAAACGTGCTCCTTGTCAGAATCTAGTTGTATAAAAATATCAGAAAATGTCATTGCACCGGACCTTTAAGATTCAAACCCCCAATCATCAGATTTGTGAAGCATCTCCACCTTCTCTTGTGCAGCCAGGCCTTTCACATCGATGAGATGTTTAAGGGCATATTTGAGGTTGAAGGGAGAGGTCAAAAGATGGTTTGTGTGGATCGGCAACTGGGGAGGTTGTGGCTTCATGTGGTGTTGCTTTTACACTATGGAAACATCCAACGTAGTATGACAGCATATACTTTCTTTTACAACATAATATAGTCTTGACTTACTTGACTTAAGTGTCCTCCATTTCACTCGGTTCTTAGCGGTTCTTTCAAGATCTCCCCAGTTGAGCCCAGCCCACTCTCTGTAATATAGTATTAGTTGTTAATTCTTCATTTTTTTGATTACATCTCATAACTTTTTGGACAACATAGCAGACTTGTTTTGCTATAAGTTTACCACTTATAGGGTGAATTTGTCCTTGTTTACATTTTTGGAAATTCCTTTTCATGTTTTTTGATGCAAATGATTTGCTCATTTGTTCTTTTTGAAATGTGTACACTTCCAGGCCACTGTAAATTAACCATCTGAAACTCAGAAAATCAAAGGACTTAAAATAGAACAAAGCCTAACTGTGGAATGATGTGGTGAACATCATTTCAAAGTTTCCAAGTTGCTTTATTATGCTTTAGTGCAATTAGTTTGGCTTCATAAAACAAAACAAAGCATCACTGTACCAGAAATTTGATCAAATATAACAACTTTATCGAAGAATCAATTACACCGAAGGAGACAAGTCAGATATGAATGAAATCCCTGTTTTATGAGATGCAAACCAACACACTGGCAGAGGATTCTGTCAATAGTTGTCCCTCACAGTCTGTGCCCTGTGCCTGAGCTGTCAATCACACTATCTCTCACCATAGTCACCCATTTAAAAGCATTTCCTAGGGAATGTGATTGACAGGCGTGTTTCTATGCAGGGGCGTGGTCTCAAAGAGTCAAGCTGGGGTGCATTATAGAGGCGAGATACATAATAAGAACTACAGCGCAGGAAAAGGCCCGACCCCTGGGTATGGTTTCCCTCTTTGGCACAAAGCAGTCATTCAAACAAGATGCAGATAGAATGGCTACCTCTTGCTGAGTTGAGAATCGAAATGTGAAAAGATCAGCGAGCTGGACAAGAAATAACTGGAATCTTATCGGATCTTAACACTACATCCACCGTGAAAACCTGCGGCACGCCACAAGTGACTTGTCTTGGTTTTAAAATGTCAGCTGGTTGACATTCTATTTGCCTGCCAGACTCAGTTGTTGGAGCATTTATCAGTTAACTGTTTTGTTTCCTAATTTCTTCTTATTTTGTTCATCTGCTTTCCATCTGTTTTAACTTTCTCTTTTGAAACTCTCCTCTCTGAAAACAGTACATACCTCCTAAGTTTCAAACACATTTCAAAAAGTGTAAAATAAAAGCTGGAAGGGGGGGAGGGGGTTGGTCTGTGATCCTGCCCTGTAATTCCTCGACACATTTCTAGAACCCTGTGCTTGAGTGTAAGCCCAAAATCAACAACAGATAAGCCTTTTTCTGTGTGCTGGCTCTTTCATCTGGGTGCCCCGCACCCCGACCCAAGCACACACACACACACACACACACACACACACACACACACACACACAGAGAGAGAGAGAGAGAGAGAGAGGGGAGGGGAGGGATCTTAAGCTTCCTGTTCTGGACCCCTCTGGATTGTGGGGCTCTCTGAGACCCCAGAGGAGGTATACTATACTGGGGAGTCAGGGGGATGGGAGGTAGAGAGAGAGGAGGAGGCTCCTCTACCAGCAGAATTCCCACTAATTCAATGGTTCTCCACTGGTTTTGCTGAAGTATGAAGGGAGGACACAATATAACGTCGGGTGGAAACCTCATATATCCAGAACTGTTACTTTTCAGGATTCAAATTCAAAAATAGCAAAAGTAGCAGATTGAGTAGCTCAAAACATGTCGCTTTACGCCATTTTCGAGCTTGTAGATCTGTTACTTTTGATGCTTTTGTGTGACACTGTAGTGTGATTGTTGTTTATTGTTTATTTTAGATCCCCATTAGTGACTGCCTCAGCAGTGACTATTCTTCCTGGGGTCAAACAGTACAATAAAAAAGAATTACAGTGCAATTAAAAAAATATAATTGATAAGCACAAATAAATAATGTTCCATTATTGAGCCATCGGCTACATTCCTCAGTGATCCTTTCTGCACATCGTATGACCCCTGTTCTGTTGGTTACGGTGACAAGACATGGGATAATGTCCCAGTTTCAAGCTGGGTGTCCCCGAGTCCCAACAAACGAATGCTAAAAAGTCCCGGTTTTCAACATTCACTATACCAAAATATCCCGGTTTTCACCACAGTTAAAATAACACTTGTTCTGAGACATGTGCCAAGTGCTAAAATAGTCGACGACCATTCTGATGAAAACACCAGGTGAAGATAAAAAAAATAAAAAGTCAAAGAAACGATCAGAAGTAGCAGAAATTGCAGATGCATTGCGAGGCGTTGTTAGCTTTTAGATCAGCTATTTTGGTGATCACAGTGGTGTCACACGGATTAAAGTGATAAGGGTCTCAGTTTGGGTTTTTGAAAAGATGGTCATCCTACTTTTGATCCCTGAGCAACTTGTTGAGAAGCATACACCAGACTTTCGTACCGACATACAGACTAACTTTCGTTTCGGTAGTGACAAACTTTCGTTTCGGTAGTGACACAATGGTGAAAAAAAAAATGTACTAAGTCCAGAGCTCGATGAATGTTAGGGACCAAAAAAAGTCACTACAAAGTACTACCAATCAACTCTAAATTGCCTGAAACGTGCTCCTAACAGGCTTTTGGGGGGACGATTTTGGCCTCCACACTTAGTGATTTTTTTTAATTTAACTTTTGTTTCGGTAGTGACAAACTTTCGTTTTGGTAGTAACACAATGCCTCTTCACATTCATGCCATAACATGTTTACAAAGCACCACAGCACACACCACTTTCACACAACGCCACTACAAATGTTTCCCATGCTATCACGCCTTCACAAACCAACAATGTAATGTGTAATGCCTTTTTAACACTCATGTTTTCACCTCTTTCTTTCATCTTCCCATCTTATCTCCATGCTTTTCACAACCTCGCATTTTCTCCATGCAAATTCACACTCTTTCTATGCACATGTATGATTGTTTTCTAAACGGATGCTGCTTTTTTCCCCTGTATTTCATGACTGCTAACATTAATGCCATAACATGTTTACAAACCACCTCAGCACACTGCTCTTTAACACACTGCCACTACAAATGTTTCACATGCTATCACGCCTTCACATACCAACAATGTAATGTCATCTCATGCCAAGGCAGTACATCATTCAATACAACATCTTCACACACAAAACTATACTAAGGAGCCGTTGCGCACCACAACTGCCACCATGTCTCCATCTAACTGAATCACAACAACGCCATACACACCCATCACCTCACACGCTGTCTGTGGCCCCACTTACTGCACGTGTGTTTCTAAGCACACGCCGACACTTCTTCCTTCACTCTAGCACTCAGTTCCATTCCTCTCTTCCCACTCTCTATGTTCTAATTCATCTCTTCACTCTTTGCCTCACTGCCTGTTATGTTGTCTTGGACCCATTACTTTCAAGACCTTGTTTTCTTCGGCCCTCTTTTACGTTGTCAATCCTATTGTGCCTTTTGCTGCTTCTCGCTGGCCACAGCACTTTGCACAGCATGTCTATGAGGAACGCTGCTGTATTGTACACACCATTATTACATTTTCATTTGCCCTCACAAGGTGTCACACCACACTTACACTGCCTCACAATGTTCCCTACTTCACAGTTTACCTACAACCACCCCACTCCTGCTTGGGACCGTCACATTGTCTGGCAGTCATGAAAAGGAAAAGGCCTGCATTGGCTAGACGACGCAAGCGGCCACGCTTGCCACACACATCAGGTAATGCAGCACTTCCATTTCACCACCTTCTCTGTACGTCTCTTTCACTATGCAGTCCCCTCCATTGCATGTCCTTAGCTCTTCCCTTGCGCATAGCATTACACATCATGCCACAGCCACTATGCATACATATGTGTGTGTGTGTCACCACACATGCAGTCAATCCTATTCAACACCTATTAACATGCATACCTCACTTCTCAGCTGACAAGCACAAAGTGAGTCCACATCACCAGCCCTACCTCCCACACCTTCACCGCAGCAGCCTGACAGCCAAGGTAATGACTTCTGTTGTCCTCATCCCTTCCATGCAGTCTTTCCACTCTACACTATTTCCCACCTATAATCTCTCATCACCAACATATGCTCTGCCCAGCACAACAACACACCACCACTTCTTTTGTCTCACTGATTCACATATATCGCATTACTGCTCATTACTGGCGCACACTTTCCCATCATGACTACACTCACCTTCTCGCACATTCTATGTCCACCCAAAGCACGCCACGTCTCCCACCTGCACTTAATCCTTTTCATCCAATGTGTACCTCATATACTGTACATGCCACATCACTTCTCAGATGCCGGTCATGATGCCACACCACAACGCCAGCTTCACACCCCTTCATTGCAGCTGCCTGACAGCCAAGGTAGACTTCACTGCATTCCCAAACTTCCAGCCATTCTCTTCGCAAAAGCATATGTACAACCTTTTCCCTCACATCACCAACATGCACACAGAGGAACACTGCCAGTCTGTGTGTCTGTCTATGTGCGTGGCCCTTTATCGTCTGCAACACGCAGCCATCCTTGCAATAATCACATCCACATGCCATTACTGCTCATTCCACTACCTCATCTCTAACTATCTTCACTTCCCAGCTCAACTCCTCGCAAAGGACACACACCCGCACGACCAGCAACAGCCGCCAGACACACGGACACGCACATTCACCCAGCCCCGTGCCACAGGTGATGAGATGACTCATGCTATTACATTGACCTCCAACACATTCTCTTCACTTCAGGGACCTCTTTATTTCACATCCTCACCACATCACCCTCACCTACTTCTCTTCCACAGTACACCTACCGTGTCAAAAACACATTGCTCATTGATGCCTTTACTTGCCTTTCCAATGCAACAAATATATCCACCTCAACTGTCTTCCATTATTAGGTGCAGACCATCAACCCAATCGCCTCAGCACACACCTGCCTACTGGCACAGAACAACAACACCATCAACACAGTCACCACACACCGGAGCACGCTGCACACACAGCAGGCCCTTCCTTGCAGCTGCCTCACAAGCAAGGTACTGCCTAATGCAATTCTCATTACTTCCACTCATGCATTCCACTGTCATCCATGTACTACCTACTCTTTCACATCACCACCATGCACACACAACTACAGCCTGTGTGTCTGTGTGTGTGCGTGTGTGTGTGTGTGTGTGTGTGTGTGTGTGTGTGTCTGTCTGTGTGTCTGTGTGTCTGTGTCTCTCTGTCACACAGTGTCTGTGTTTCACTCTATTGTCTGCATGACACAGACGTCCTTGCGCACATCTGTTGTCCTCAGGTGGACGTCCTCTGCTGTTGCATTGGCCTTCACATCACACTCTTTGCCCTCATTGCCTTTCACCTTCACATTGCTTCACCTCCACAAACAGCACCACACACTATATACACCGCAACATACATGTGTGTGCAATTCTTTCCGTCTCCACCCCACATTCCTATGTACATCTTCACACTGAACACTAGCTACCTACTACACCAGCCCCCAATATCTATCACTTACATCACACAGACTGCCTTACTGCCAATTCACGCACCTCTCATCCACACTGCATAATTGCTCCTCACACTACTTCATAGCCAACTGTCTTCACTTCTCAGCTCAACTCCTAGCAAAGAACACACGCTGCCAGGGGGCACGGTGGCGCAGTCGGTAGCGCTGTCGCCTCACAGCAAGAAGGTCCTGGGTTCGATTCCCGCCGGGGACGCTGTGGGCGCTGGGGGCGTGTCCTCTCCTCCGCGTCATCAGCGCCCATACCCTAGGTGGGGTTGGCGAAAGGGCCTACTCTGTGTGGAGTTTGCATGTTCTCCCCGTGTCTCCCAGGGTAGTTAATACCCTCACAAAAACATGTAGTAATCCTGGTCACTATACTGCCTCCCCCTGGTCAGCCGGGGCGCCTGATGGAGGAGAAGGGAACTGGTTGGAATAACGTGTTCCTTCCACGCGCTATGTCCAACCAGGGAAACTCCCCCCTGTCGGGTGATAAGAAGCGGCCTGCTTGCTCCTCATGCATTGAAGGAGGCATGAGCTTCAGCTTGGGCTCTCCCTAGGCTGGCAGAGGGTAGGTAGTGCCCAGGATTACATAGGCAATTGGCACTGGGTGAAAAAATGTGGGTTACAAAATCGTGGGATAAAAATTATAGAAAAAAAAAAAAAAAAGAACACACGCTGCCAGCAGCACCAACCGCAGCCCAACACACCAAGACGCTCCTTGAGACTTTTGCACCAGGCTGCAGCCACAGCACAACCTTCCTTGCAGCTGTCTCCCAAACAAACACTTATGCTCTTCTCCACTCTTGCACACATTCTCTCCACTGCACTGTCATACACCCTATACTCACACACCACATACATGCACACAGTCTGGGTATGTGTCTCCCTGTGCATTGCGTGTGTGCGTGTGTGTGTGTGTGCATGTTCTGTCTGCAACACACAGCCCTCTTTGCCCTTATCTCTGCTCCTCAGTTGCCCCTCCTCTGCACTTCCATGCACTTCACATTCCACATGACGGCAGAGTCATTTCACACATGCCCTATAACTAATACACTGCTTCCCCCTCCACAAACAGCACACCACACTACATACACACCAACATGCAACGCCTGCATGTACTACTCTCTCCACCCACACCCCTATCTACATTTGCCTGCCAAAGGGCCTGACCGTGCATTGGTATCTGCTGAAGCGGATGGCGTCCAACCGGCACGTGATGAGATTCGCGAGTATGTGGACATGCGGTCAGTTGGATCCAGTGAGGCCTGCTGGAAACTCTTCTCCTTCAACATATCAAAGAACCACCCTCCTGTCAAAGCCCTCCGCCTGCATCTGAAAGAGCAGCAGCAAGTCTATTTTGCCCATGGTCATGAGGAGACTGTGGTGCAGCAGGAGAGGGCCACAGAGTTGACTGCTTTCTTCGACAACAATGACAAACAGAAAGCCCTCGCAGGTCCACACTTCGAAAAAAAAGGCAGTCGGGTCCACACCGTCAACCCCGTGGCAGGCGACGTCTTCTACTTGAGAATGCTACTCCACCATGACCACTGCAGAGGGAAAACAAGTTTTGACGACCTCTACTCCCTCAATGGCAGGACCCTGGAAACCTACAAGGAAGTGTGCAGGGAGCTCGGCCTATTGGATGATGACAACGAGTGGGCCACTGTCCTCACTGAGGCTGCAATCACACAGCTGTGCCCAAAGATTCGTCTCTTATTCGTAATCATCCTCCTCTTCTACCAACCAGCTGACCTCAAAACACTGTTCAACGACAACTGGTCACAGTGGACTGATGATTTCAAGCGCACAGCACAGCGTAGGAATCTCTCCTTCACTGAGGACCAGCTGAAAACCATGGTCCGAGTGGATCTACAAGCCTCACTCCAGTCACATCACCAGGACCTCCACGACGTTTTCCTGGAACCAATGACTGATGCTGAAAAGGCCACTGTCCATGGGCTGGTCAACATGGAAGACGCCCTCATCTGTGAAGAAATGAACTACGATGTGCGCGAGCTCTCCGCCACTGTGGAGGCAACGATACCAAAGTTCACTACAGCACAACAACAGATTTACGACACAGTCATGTCAGCTGTCACACAACAACAAAGCCTACAAGTCTTCATATCTGCACGTGGAGGCTGCGGTAAAACCTTCCTGCTCAATGCCCTCCTAGATGCAGTGCGGAGTCTGGAACCAGGTGGCTGCATTGCCCTTGCCATGGCCACCACTGGCATTGCAGCCCAACTCCTTCACCTCGGCAGAACGCTCCATTCGCGCCTGAAAGCTCCTCTCCACCTCACAAAGAACACTACCTTGAACATCACAGCACAGAGCAGCCTGGCCAAACTACTACGCCGCTCACGCCTCCTGCTGATTGATGAAGCCACCATGGTGCACCGCCACCTGCTAGAGGCACTTGACCGCTCACTGCAAGACCTACTCCAGAAGACAAACACTCCATTTGGTGGCAAAATTATTGTCTTGGCAGGTGACTTCCGACAGTGTCTCCCAGTGATTCGAGGGGCCAATGAGGGCCAGATTATAGACAGCTGCCTGAACAATTCCACACTCTGGGAAAAATTCTCCGTCTTCTCCCTCACAGAAAACATGCGCGTCAAGGCCAGTGGAGACCCACGTCTGGAGGACTTCGACACGTGGACCCTCAGCCTTGGCGATGGCACAGCAAATGATGCCAACGACTTTGTCTCCATCCCTGAAAGCATGCGTTTCCACATTCAACCTAACACAGATCGCAACAACGTCGCAGAGGCCACATCCATGAAAGAATTTTGCAACACAGTGTTTCCAGACTTGCCAACCAATTACGCACGCACTGACTGGCTGCACGGCAGATCACTGCTTGCCCCTACCAACAAAGAGGTGGACACCATCAATGACATCATGGAGACCTGGATGCCAGGTATGGCTACCAAGCTCACCAGTGCTGACACCCTGGTGGACTACCAAGATGTTATGCGCTTCACCATCAAATATCTCAACACCCTCTGCCCCAGTGGATTTCCCCGCCACATCATCACCCTCAAGCCTGGAATGCCCTTGATGCTACTCCGCAACATCAGCCCTAAAGACGGACTGTGCAATGGCACCAAACTCTTCTTCCAGAGGTCCCTCAACAACAAGCTCCTGCTTTGCACAATCGCAGCCACACAACAGGAAGTCTTGATCCCTCGCATCAAGTTCCTTCCTGAAGCTGGACAGTTCCCTTTTGACTGGGCCAGACGACAGTTTCCGATCCGCACTGCTTTTGCCACCACCATCAACAAGTCCCAAGGGCAGACCCTCAGAAGAGTGGGAGTCTGGCTACAGTCCCCTGTCTTCAGCCACGGACAGCTTTATGTTACCAGTTCAAGGACGGGTGACCCAGCAGCCCTGACGTTTGCCATACCGCACCAGACAGACCACACTGAAAATGTGGTTTTCAAACAAGTGCTTCTTCCACATTGAGGTAAAAGTCTTGCATTCTTCCATGTGCCATTTGTAATTGCTCTACATAATTGACAATACCTACCGCTTCCAACACAAATCACTGTCTTCACTGTCACATGATCCATGGTGGACGTCTCACATTGTGTGCTTCCTTCCCGCCTTCTCCATTTCTCCCATTCTGCAGCCTCTGTCATGGATGACTATCTGTGTAACCTCAGCCCGTTGCAACTTCCCTTCATGGTCAAGTGCTCCTTCACAAAGAGGTACGTCTGCTGCATTGTCACATGTGCCATTTCTCATTCATCTACATAAGTGCTGCTGACAATGACGCAAATTACCACTTCACAGACATTTCACTGCCTTGCCCGCACACCAGTGCCCGTTCCACAGACCATCTCACAGCAGTCCTCCACCACCTGCAGTGGCCCCCCGTCAAACAAACAATCCACTACTATTACTACAGTTTTCCCCCCTAATCAACGTGACGATGAGCTGACCAATTGGTGGTTGCCAAAGTCGTTGTGATACAGGGATACACTTTTATCCCGTACTGTTCCAACAACTTCTGGCACCACATAGGTCACAACCCCCTTCTGCTTATCACACAGCACCACAACCGCTGCCATTCAGCCATTCTGCAGAGCCTCTCATGACAACCCGCGCCACCTGCCGGCCTTGCTGCTTCTTTCCTGGACTACTGCTTCGTCCCCCTTGAGGCAAGGTTCATGCATTGTTACATTCCTTTCTCATAAATCCACATAACTAATAGTGCTGCTGCTTAACACTTCACACACATATCACTGCCTTTCCTTTCACATAATCCCTCTTCAACATGTCACATTGTGTGGTTGATTCCTGGCTGCTCTTTCACTCCCATTCTGCAGGCCCTGCGTTGCCAATCTCTGGAACCTGATGACGTGCCAACTTCCTTACAACATTGACATCTGCTTCTTCCCCATTGAGGTACATCTGTTGCATTCTTCCATGTGTCATTTATGCTTGCACTACATAATTGTCAAGGCCTACCACTTCACACAAAAGACGCTTCCTTACACTGTTACATCTTTTCAAAATATCCATTCCTATGCAAGGCCCAGTAGCAAACAAAAAAGCACACAACCCCGCAAGCTATTCCGCCCTACATACACACAACACTCACTCACACGATCAGGTGGCAATAAGGTGAGTCTGCAATGAGACAATATTCAACAACAGAATCCCACGATCCACCTCCCATAGGAGCATACATCCAATCTTAATGCCCACTCTGTGCTACAGCGACACAAACACAAAGACAGACACACGTAGGCACCAGCGAACGCAAAGCCCCGCACAACGGCCCCGCACAACGGCTGGGGTCTCGGGGTCGTAGTCCCCCGAGACTCTAGTAAATGGATAAAGTGGTTAAAATGTTTATGATGCTACCTTAACTACTCTAGCTGGGAACCCCCTGAAATCCCCCCAAGGACCCCTGGGGGTCCCCGGACCCCACTTTGAGACAGGCTAAGCTTGTAGCTGCGTTAGCATTTGGAACCGTATCCATCACACTAAGAGCTGGTGTGTGGACTTCACGTCTGATAAACCATTACAATACCAGTGGTCTTCAAACTTTTACGTTTCAAGGACCACCATAACGGGTCCATTTGGTTCCATTTGTACACTAAAGAGTTACAGACCTGTAATGGTCCATTTGGGTCATCAACAATTATAATGATAATGAAGGATCCCAACCCTACACAATGAACATAAAGAATAAAACAAACCATGTAAGGGTAAATACAACACAATGAACATAAAGAATAAAACCATAAAGGGTAAATACAACACTATGAACATAAATAAAACAGACCATATAAAATGGTAAATACAACACTATGAGTAGGGCACTGCAGGGAATTGAACCCCATCCCGGTAAACCAGGAGAACCACACCAGAGCCTTTGTTTTTATGTTGTTATTTACAAATCACATGGTAACATTCACTCATTTACATTTCAACAGTCAAGTCACTTCACAATTTTCAATGTAGATATTCATCTATACTCTTTGTCCAGAGTGACTCACAATAAACAAGTTACACAGTTAAAACAAAACATACATTACAACTGAAATATTTTTTGTGCAAATATTACATAATTTCCAATGATATTATCCATCAAGACTAATGCTATTATGTAATTTTGACAAGCCTATGAAGTCATGACGACCAAGAAGAAAACAGGAAAACAATAACCCAAAATACATGTCAATAATTAACATTACAACAATAAAAAAGGAGAAAAACTAAAACAAAATACAGATAAGATACAATAAACTAACAGATATTCAAATTAATATTTGCACAAAAAAAACTCTTGCTGACCTCCCTCATCTATCCCGTCACAGTTCATCCATTTACCAATTTAGTTTATCCACTTAACAAGGCTCCATGTTAAAGGACAAGTCCGGACTAGAATAACAGCCTTTTTTCCTACTTTTATTGATCCCAAATGTCTGGCCATGGAAAATTCATGAACAGGCCATAAATAGGTAGCCATGTTTTCACTCCACACAAACTTTAAGGAAAACTCCTTAGACAGAGATTAAGAAAATATATTTACATTTTATTTGTTCATGCTCATAAAGTGCTCCAAGAGCTAAGTGAAAAGTGCAGCAGCAAACTTTTGGGTCAAAGGACCATCGTCAGTGCCTCGCCTACTGACCGCCGTGAATAATGAAGCTTTACCCGCAAATGACAACACATAAATCCACATCACATACAGCGCCTATGGTCATATGTGATGTGGACTGACGTGATGAAGACTTACCTGCACATGACTGAAGTGACGAGACGCAAATCAAATTACGCAAAATGAAACGAGACATAAATCCACATCACATACTACACTACACTACACTACACCAGACATACACTATGGTCATATGTGATGTGGACTGACGTAACAAAACTTTAACCGCAAATGATTAGATCTGATGATATAGCACTGACGATGGTCCTATGACCTAAATGTTTGCTGCTGCACTTTTCACTTTGATCCCTTGGAGCACTTTATGATCATGAAACGAATAAAATAAAAATAGCTTTTCTTTGTCTCCGTCTAAGGAGTTTGTGGAGGGAGTCTTTTTTTCTGCCAGTTTTGCTTTGTTTTTGAGTCTAGCTACAGTTAGTAAATATTCCTCTTTTTCCTTTTAGTTTCCTACAATAAAAAAAAAAGAAAGAAATGTACAGAAATAAAACGTTATTTTTCAAAGGAACCTCATATATTTAAGGAAACATGGAACAAAATGGACCCTTGTCCACTGTTTCCCAAGTTATGGGTCGGGACTCAATAATGGGTCGTGGACACATTTTCTTGGGTCATGAGTAAATAACCCCCCCCAACCTGTTAATTAAGTATTCAATCAAAGCTTCCAGCAGGTTATTGGCCTGTGGATTACGGTTCATTGAACATTGTAATGTATTAAATACATTTGAAATGACATTGGTTTGTTCTGAATGGATTAGATATGACATATTGGAATATTGTTGATGTCCAAAAAACATTATAAAAAGTGAAAGCCGATCTACAAGATCAATGTCACAAAAATAAAGAAAAACATTCAAAATAATGTCATTTAAGAAAATGCTAAATAAGAAATTCCATAAAGAAAAGAAAATAATGAAAATCTACAAGAGTGAAGATCTACAAGCTCAAACTAATTTCATAAAGTAAATTAAAAAAAAGAAAAGCAATTCCATAAAGTAGGGGAATCATTTGTTTAACATACAACTTACATTTAGTTGACATTTAAACCAGTGGTTCTCCTCCTAAATATTTGGCAAAAACATTAAGATTTAATATAAAAAAGTTATACTAAATAAATAATTTATACTAAGTTAGTACCAATGGATTGATTGGTCTTTAAAGCATGCTCTGAAAAGGCCCACCCATCTGTCCACTTAACACGGCTGCCATGTTAAGTGGTCAGATCCAGAATAAGGTTGAGAACCACTGATTTACACATTTCAAAGATCTACAACTACAGCAGAAATGAACATTTAATTAAAGATCTACAACTACGGCAGATGAAAACCTAACCCTATGGATTAAGTACATGAGCAACATGTAATTAAGTTTCACAATTAAGATTGACATTTTTAGAGGAACTTTATTTTATTTAACACTTTTAAAGCTCTGTGGACATTGTTTTACTTTGTTTTAATAAAAACCTGATAATGCTTTTAAATCGGGTTAATGGCATATAGATCATATTTGTTATCAAAAAACAAAAATGTCCACAAAACTTACAAGTGTGAAATACAATCTTGACTCCTCCAACCAATTTTATATTTTTAAAATTTGTAATAATGTAATCATTTACAGACCATAAATGGGTAGCTATGTTAACATCTTTAAAAAAAAATAAAAACCGATTGAAGAAAAGACTCACTCCACAAAAACCTTATGGAAAACTCCTTAGACAGAGACTAAGTAAATATATTAGTGTTTTAATTTTTTATGCTCATAAAGAGCTCCAAGTGCTAATGCTTATAAGTGACGTGAAATGATAAGACGAGACGCAAATCAAATTACGCAAAATGATACGAGACATAAATCCACATCACATACTACACTACACTACACTAGACACACACTATGGTCATTATGTGATGTGGATTGACATAATGAAGCTTTAACCGCAAATGATTAGATCTGATGATATAGCACTGACGATGGTCTTATGACCTAAATGTGTGTTGCTGCACTTTTCACTTTGAGCACTTGGATCACTTTATGATCATGAAACAAATAAAACAAAAATAGATTTTCTTAATCTGTCTATCAATCTTTCTCTTTTTCCTTTAAGTTTTACATTTTTTTTAAATAAAACACTTACAGAAATAAAAAGTTCTCTTATTTCAAAAGAACCTCATACATTTAAGGCAACAAATGGACCCTGGTCCGCTGTTTCCCAAGTTATGGGTCGGGACTCAATGGTGGGTCGTGGACACATTTTCTTGGGTCATGAGTAAATACCCCCTCCCCCCCCCCAAACCTGTTAATAAAGTATTCAATCAAATCAAAGATCTACAACATCAAAACATAACCCTATCGATTAACGCTCTGTACATGAGCAAAATGTAGTTCACAATTAAGATTGTTTTTAAAGGAAAAACTATTTTATTCAACACTTTTTAAAGCTCTGTGGATTTTTTGTTTTACTTTCTTTTTTTTAATGACAACCTGATAATGCATTTAATCATCGGGTAAACAATACATCATATTTTTATCAAAAAAACAAAGCAAAAATATCCACAGAACTTACAAGTGTGAAATACAATCTTGACTCTTCCAAACAAAAACATTTAGAAATTTGTAATAATTTAATCATTACAGACCATAAATGTGAAGCCATGTTAACATCTTTATACAAAAGGAAAACCGGTTGAAGAAAAGACTCACTCCACAAAAACCTTAAGAAAAACACCTTAGACAGAGACTAAAAAAATATATTAGTGTTTTATTTGTTCATGCTCATAAAGAGCTCCAAGTGCTAAAAGTGAAAAGTGCAGCAGCAAACGTTTGGGTCAAAGGACCATCGTCAGTGCCTCGCCTATTGACCGGCATGAATAATGAAGCTTTACCCACAAATGACAACACAGAAATCCACATCACATACTACACTACACTACATTACGGTCATTATGTGATGTGGACTGACGTGATGAAGCTTTAATTGCACTGACGATGGTCCTACGACCTAAATGTGTGTCGCTGCACTTTTCACTGTGAGCACTTGGAGCACTTTATGAACATAGAAAAAATAAAATAAAAATATATGTTCTTAGTCTCTGTCTGAGGAGTTTTCCTTAAGGTTTTTATGGAGTGAGTCTTTATTTCTGCCAGTTTTAATTTGTTTTTGAGATCAGTCAGTGAATATTCCTCTTTCCTTTTAGCATCCTACATTTGTTTTACATGAATAAAATACAATATTTAGAGTAGTAAAACGTTCTTATGTTTCAAAAGAACCCGATACATTTAAAAACAAAAATCAAAGAAATTCAATTTAAAATATTAAAATAAGAGTAATGAAAATAGCAGATCTACAAGCCGAGCTTGTAGATCTGCTATTCTCACTAGGTCCCAGGGAGACATCACATTTCTCTTTTGGGTCTCGAGCTAAAACGTTATGAAAATCTTTACACTAAAATGTTTACATTTCAGATCCAGATTCAAACAGTGACTATTTTTTCTGGGGTCAAATAGTAAAACGAAAATGAATTAAAAGCACATATAAGAAGCAAGCAAAATAGAACATGTGCTATTTCGTGAAAACAACAAATCTAAGCAATAAATTAGAAACAAAACAAAAAAAAAGAGGTTGTGAAAATAGATTTACATGCTCGTTGTGAGCTTGCAAATCTATTATCTTCACTAGTTTGGGTCCTGAGCTAAAAGGTTTGGGAACCTCTGCAGTGGCACAATGCCTGGTAGCTGTTAAATATAGAGCTTACACATTTTGAATGACATCAGTTATGACTGTAATGTTTAGAATGCAATCACACAGTTATGACTAATGTTTATTTTATTTTCCAGAAGTAATACAGTCTACAGTGACTGAACTGCCTCTTACACAGTGTCACAGTGGCTGCTAGCTGATGCCTATGAGTTCAATTCAAAGTTTCAATTTAAATGGTGCATTTATCTATAGTACCTTTAACCAAAGCACTTTGTAATGTGCATTACATTCACCAACATACTTAGCAGGGGGAGAGATAGAGAGATGAGGGATGAAGAGACAGAGAGAGGGATAGATAGAGAGACTCGTATAATTTACATCATTTGTGAACGATTGACATAAATCATACGAGGCGCATATGACGCAATGGCAGCAGCATTCTTTGTTTCATGTTCTCTGCATCAGTCTCAGTCCAGCATCAGTCCATTTTCTTCATTATTCTCCGGCCAAATGACGAGCATTGTACGCAAACAACGTGAAACGAAGTCCACATCACATACTGGTCATATGGTTGTATGTATCGTTTATATTATATTATTATTATTATTATTATTATTATTATTATTATGTGATGTGGATTGACGTGATGAAGCTTTACTCGCAAATGACGGCACAAATAACGAGTAACTATATGTGATGCACATGCCGACATCCGTCAAACACCTTCACATCACATACTGGTCATATGCGATGTGGATTGGCGTGATTAAGCTTTACCGCAAATGACGCAACGCAAAATCAATTGTGCCAATATTTGTCAGCAATACAGCAACAGCATGAATGACATTAGTACACAACACTATGAATGACATTAGTACACAATATACAACACTATGAATGACATTAATACACAACATACAACACAAGCAACAGGAATAACCAAAGTCATTAACCCTTTAAGACCTGAAGCCGATTCTACATGTCTCCTAAATCCCAACAGTTTTCTGAAAAACATAAGTTTCTATATCAGTGGTTCTCAAACTTATTCATGTCAAGGACCCCCAAAATGATATGTATTTGGCCGCGGACACCCATCAAAATATTTTGTTCCAGGGACCCCCCTCCCCCCCGCAGAAGCAAAGATTTGAGTTAAAAAATATTTGCTTTAAATATATATATATTCAAAGATTTGCACACATTTTCACGAATTTTCAAAAACAACAGATCTACAAGCTCATAGCGCGCCACTCGGTGCTGCGCTATGAGCTTGCATATCTGCTATTTTTGAATAGCCAAAGTGTAAAATAAAGCTTTTTAGCTCAAATCTAAAAATGACACAGTTCCAGGTCTTAATGGGTTAAATGCATATGATATGAATGATGGCCCTACATCTCTCCCTGTTCTGACCTACTGTAAACAACGGCGTGTACCTCGCCTAAAAGAAAGAATTGCCGACCGATGTGAATGACGAGCTATCCGCAAATGTTGTGAAATAATCACAAAATCACATAAATCCACATCACATATAACCCTAACCCTACGACCAGTAATGTGATGTTATTATTATTATTATTATTATTATTATTATTATTATTATGTGATGTGGATTGACGTGATGAAGCTTTACTCGCAAATAGCCTGAAACGGTACAACGGCAATAAAATTACGCGAAACGACACACGACGTAAAGGACGACATGCATCACATACCTCCACATATGTTCATATGTGACGTGGACTAACGTGATGATGTTTTACCCGCATATGTTGTGAAATGACACAACACAAGACATACATCACATCAATGCACATCACATACGGCCCCCGTGTACGGTCATATGTGATGTGGGCTGACGTGATGAAGACTTACCTGCATATGACGGAAGCGACGTGAAATCAAATGTAATTTTTACCCGCATGTGTTGTGAAATGACAACACATACATCACATCAATCCACATCACATACTACACTACACTACACCATGGACTTATGTGATGTGGGCTGACGTGATGAAGACTTACCTGCACGGATATGACGTGAAATCCTGAGACGCGACGCAAATCAAATTACTTAACGCAAATGACCCGAAATGCTACGAGACATAAATCACACAAACGCTGGCCGTGACCCAATAATTAAAAAAAATGGTCCAGTCCCTTACATATTCTTCACGAATGACGGGCATTGACCGCAAACGACGCAAACCGCTGGCCCGTCACCCGTTAAATGACGCAACGCAAGCGGCGCTGATAGTACAAATTTTACAGTAAAAGCTAAAAAAATGTTTAGTTGATACTATGACAGGGCAAAAAAAAAAGCTATATTTTTAACTTTATCAAAAATAGATAAAGCACAAATAGGTTTAACTATGTGAGTTTGCTATGTGACCAAGAGCCACATATACTATACCCCGTCACTATATTATACAACCTAGTATACATATACTGTACCCTGTCACTATATTATACAACCTAGTATACATATACTATACCCTGTCACTATATTATACAACCTAGTATACATCTACTGTACCCTGTCACTATATTATACAGCTTAGCGTAGGCCTACATATACTGTACCCTGTCATTACATAAACAGCCTGGATACGTATACTGTCAGTACTACGAATAGAACCAAATGGACCAGTGACGGGTCCATTTGGTTCCATTTGTAAAAAACTCAAAGACACACTAGAAGGAAAAAAAGTTATAACTTTATTCAAGCAAATAATGAAGAGAAAAGAGGGGAAGTTAAAGTATGGAGGTCAGGCAGAAACCTTGTATGTCCAAAATTGTTACTTTTTAAAATGGACACAAAATAACCTGTGTTCCAATGGATCCAATATAATTATCATGATCTTTGCGTTGTGAGCTTGTAGATCGGCTGTTTGTACTGCTTTAGTATGTGACACTGTCACACGGTATGACCAAGTAAAGAAATGTCTTTACGACAATTTTTTATATATATATATATATATATATATATATATATATATATATATATATATATATATATATATATATATATATATATATATATATATATATATATATATATATATATATATATATATATATATATATATATATATGGTTTCTGCCCGACAACCAATGATAGACCGTGTCACTACTATCACTTACCTTGAACAGCAGCCACGACTCAAACAGCAGATGAAATAAAAAAAAACACTAAGAAAGAAGCAAATGACACAGCGCACATCATTTGCTTTCTCTTTTAGTTTGCACAGACCTACAGCATAGATGACTGTTAACACAGTGTTAATGGGGCTACATGCTACCATAATGATACCAGACATAAATCACATAGCTCCACATCACATACATTTGTACACACAAACCACTAGTGAAGAACTAGTGCAATAGACAGGCAAGAAGAAAGAAATGTGTTTGTGAAAAGAAAGATAGACAAAAATAAAAAATCGATCAAATAACCCAGACACAAAAGTAAATAAAAACAAATAATCTTGTTATTGCTTTATTAAAGCAAAGAATAGAGAAAAAGAGAAGTTACGACCACATATGGTCATATGTGATGTGGACCGATGTGATCAAAGTTTTGGGCGCAAATGACGTGAAACAATAAATAAAATCACATTAATCCACATCACAGAAAGGCACATGGTCCTATGTGATGTGGACCGACGTGATGAAGCTTTACCCACAAATGACGCCATGCAAATGACGTGAAACGATAGACGACGCAAATTACCACATACATGGTATGGTAGCATGTGGCATGTAGCCCCCTTAACAAGCAGCAGCTGCAATCAAAAGGTTCCTACCTTCCTGCCATCTTCACTTACGGACGTCTACTTCTTGTCATCTTCGTGTTCTGTAAAGACACAAAAAAGAAAACAAAAACGTTGAGTTGAGCAGGCCTTACAGGGTGACATTTTGGAAGCCAAGATGGTCTGTAGAGCCATACGCTGGTCACTGACAGGGCTGTGTCACCATTATGGCATTTTACTTGAGTAATTGTCACAAATAATTGTGATTAAGGATTTAATTGTATTGTACATGAACATTGAACATGTTTGAAAATAAATCAACATTTTTGTAACTAGAAGAGTGGGCACCCGGGAAAAGTGGGCACTTCAATGTATAATTGGCCATTTCTATTCCTCAAAGTAAGTAATTAAGTAACTTAAGGAGTAGTTCACCCACAAAATGACTTATTTTCTATCAATTGCACACGCCATGAAGCCTTAATTCATGGATTTGTTTTTGTCGCATTCCTATGCCAATAATTAGATTCCCGTCTCCTACCGGCTAATGTATCCGGTAGGAGACACAAAGTAAATTATTTGTGTCTCCTACCGGAAATACACCCGGTCATCAAATGATTGGCTTAGTAATGAGACAAAAACTAAATCATGAATTCAAGGCTTCATGGGGTGTGCAATTTATAGAAAATAAGTGATTTTTTGGGTGAACTACTCCTTTAAGTACATGCTTTGAAGATGCTTGACTGGCCTACAGCCACTGTGGGCATAAAACAATACGTTTTAGGTCTGATAATGATGTACCCACCCGTACATGTTCACATCATGTATACTTTACAGTACTTAAAAAGGGATAGTTCACCCAAAAACATACTTTTTTTTTCGATTAGTCACCCCACGGAGCCTTGAATTATGGACCGGTAGGCACAAAGGAGACTCTTCGTGTCTCCTACCGGAACCGCTGCCGGTCATCAAATTATTGGTTTAGGAATGAGACAACAAAAACATATTCATGAATTCATGTCTCCATGGGGTGACTAATCCATAGGAAAAAGTGTTTTAACTATCCCTTTAAGACAGGGGTCTTCAACGTTTTCAGGCCAAGGTCCCCCTAGCTGAGAGAGAGATGAAGCAGGGACCCCCTCTATATTGTATAAAATTGTGTTTGGGATAAACTTTTGCTGCTCTTTTTTCCCTCTACACCTATAACTCTTTGCTAAAAAATAGCCGATCTACAAGCTCACTACGCCTTGCAGCGCGAGGCGTTGTGAGCTTGTAGATCTGCTATTTTTGGCTTAAGTTCTCCTCAGCAAAGGGATGCTAGGGTTCAAGTGGTTAATGTAAAAAAAGATTTGGCGGACGCCCTGTAGTAACTCTGGGTCCCGGACCCCCTGTTGAAGACCCCTGCTTTAAGAACATTTAGCAAATTCTTCATTTGCTTTACATTTTGGGAGAAACATTGCCAATTTAGCAAAGAGGTGCCGTCTATTCCTGTATCAAACACCATGTTCAAGTAAAGTCTACAATGCTTATCATTTCATCAAGTTTCAGAAACAACTAAAGACAGTGGCTCTCAAATGTTTTCATATCAAGGACCCCCACATGAATATTCATTTGGCCAAGGATTGGGCCTCTTCCTTACTTCCTTCACATTACCAATGATACAAATGAAGGCTCCGTTCTATTTAGTGTAGCACAGTGGTTCTCAAAGGACACCCATAACTCTGAGTGTACAAATGGAACCAAATGGACTGTAATTTGTTTCCATCTGTACACTCAAGAGTTACACACCCGTAAGGGTCCATTTGGAACAGAGCCTTCATTAGCATCATTGGTAACACCTGTGAAGGGAAATGAGGAAGAGGCCCGATTTATTTCCAATATGGCCGCTGATTCCAAAACTCCAGTTTGTGCCTCCTACCTCCAGCATGGTTGTGTGTTACAGTGAAATTGGTGACCTTCAGAAAACATGCGACCATCTCGTAGACTTCACAAAAACATCACCACGTCCAAATGTAAATAACAACCGTTTGTTTATGAACAGAGCAACTCTGTTCATGAACTAACAGCAGTGATTTACTTTGGATGTTTGACATGTGATGGACACGATGGACACATCTTTTGCCAGGTCACCAATTTCTCCATAACACTGGAGGAGGCAGAATGTTGAGGGTTGGGATTCGGCTTGAAAATAAAACCACAGACGTCTTGGTTCAGCTCTCAGCCGCTAGACCAGTGGCTCTCAAAGTGATGTCTGATACCAGTCATCAGTTACCATGAGTATAAACCCTAGGGTTTATACTAGACCGGTCACAATTATTACGCAATAGCCTAATTGCAATTATTTGAATTTGCAATTATGTTTTGCATAATCGTCATAATCATTACCATGTTAATAATGTTCATATATTTTCAAACATTTTGTGGAAATAGCAGATCTACCAGCTCAAAACGTGTTGCGATGCGACACGTTCTGAGCTTGTAGATTGGCTATTTCCACTCTGCTAATCCCACTATGAATGTATTTGTTGTAATTAAATGATGTATATTATGTGTCATATCTACCTTGTGCAACTTTTGTTTACGAAGCCCTAAAAGCCAAAAATAAATTACATTTGTATTCATAATGTTCCCATGCTCAACGTCAAACACAATTAAATCTTTGATCGCAATCAATCATGTGACAATGAATCGTCAACTTCCATTTTGTAATGGTGACACAGCCCTAGTTTATAATGGCCAGCAGTGGTGGAAGAAAATACTGATTTGTTTTTACTTAAGTAAAAGTATCACTACTGCAATGTAGAAATACTCTGTTACAAGTTAAAGTCCAGAATTCAAAATTCACTTGAGTAAAAGTACAAAGGTACAGGTATCAAAATGTACTTGAAGTACCAAAAATAAAAAGTACTCATTATGTAGAATATCCCGTTTCAAAATATATTAAAATCTTTTAAAAATAGCCGATCTACAAGCTCACAATGCGTCGCATCGCATTGTGAGCTTGTAGATCGGCTAATTTCAAATGGCCAAAATGTATATAGGGCTGAAATGGTTAATAATTGTTTTTCTTAATTATAGTAAAAATCTACAAAGTAACTAAAATAAAGTTTTCAAATAAATGTAGTGAAGTAATAAGTACAATATTTGGATCCGAGATGTAGTGGAGTAAAAGTAAAAGTATTGAAATTTGGAAATACTCAAGGAAAGTACAAATCCCTTGAAATTGCACTTAATACAGTACTCAAGTAAATGCACCTAGTTACTTTCCACCAATGCTGGCCAGGCGTGATCCAGGTACGTACCGTGTGGGGCCTCCCGCCGCGTGGTTGAAGATAGCTGGTATTAATAGAGCCGCGTAGGTTGTATGGCACCACGTCCCGAGCACCGTACGCCTTGTATCTCAAACGGAGAACGTTCGTTGGCACCGTTATACGTTTCAGCTCTCAGGGCCTCGTTGTTGCGTCGACGCCATCGAGGTTCCATCTTCAAGCCCCTTGTCCTGAGTTACAGACACTCTATTACCAGCTATCTCCTGATGACTCCATCCATCCTTTGAACCTTCCCTGAAGCATTCATACAGTGAGTCAAACGCTGAGTCATAGCTAGGAGCCATGACTCAGCGTTTTTAACTCACTGTATGAAGTAGATTTAGTCCACTCTGCAGAAGGTCACATGATTAACCTGCAAGACACAGATATATACCAACATTAAATTTAATATATTGTATAATAATAACAATAATAATAGAAAATACAGTTTTTAAGTAGGCTATAGTGCAGGGGTGATACAACTTTGGTGTATAGGGCCACTATATTTCCACACTCACTCCAGAGGGACACATTGCATATTATTGTTACTGTCGGGCAGACGCCTCTTATCTCCATATTTTTACTTTTTTTGTAAATTAACCCATTGAGACCTGAAGCCGATTCTACATGTCTCCTAAATCCCAACAGTTTTCTGAAAAACGTATGTTTCTATATCAGTGGTGCTCAATCTTTTTCATGTCAAGGACCCCCAAAATTATATGTATTTGGCCGTGGACCCCCATCAAAATATCTTGTTCCAGGGACCCCCCAGAAGCAAAGATTTGAGTTAAAAATGTTCGCTTTACAAAAATATATATTCAAAGATTTGCACACATTTTCACGATTTTTCAAAAATAGCAGATCTACAAGCTCGTAGCGCGGCACTCAGTGCCGCACTATGAGCTTGTATATCTGCTATTTTTGAATAGCCCAAAGTGTAAAATAATGCTTTTTAGCTCAAATCTAAAAATGACACAGTTCCAGGTATTAATGGGTTAAATTCGTCATTCTAGTATGTCACACAAAAGTAGCAAAAAATAGCTGATCTACAAGCTCAAAGCGCGTCGCATCGCGACGCGTTTTGAGCTTGTAGATCAGCTATTTTGGAATTGGAATCCTGACAGTTTTTTGTTTTTTTTAATTTCAAACGGATTTGCTTATAATTAAGTTAACTTTATGAACTTAAATACAAATACATTGGATATAAAGTCATTGAACTAATAATATAACTGGAGTAATTAAAGCGGGTCATGATTGCATGTTTGGAATTGGAACAGCTGAAATCAATAACATATATCACTATTAACCTGCGGGCCGCATTAAGTTAAGGTGAGGGCCGCGTGTGGCCCCCGGGCCGCCAGTTGCCCATGTATGCTATAGTGTTAACCCTTTAAGACCGGGAACGCGTCAGTGTAAACACTTTAACCATTATCTTACACTTTGGCTATTCAAAAATAGCAGATCTACAAGCTCACCGAGTGCGGCGCTATGAGCCTGCATATCTGCTATTTTTTTAAAAATTCTGAAAAATTCTGAATTTCTTTTACTCAAATGTTTGCTTCTGGGGGCTCCCTGGAACAAATATACATATCATTTTGGGTGGTCCTTGTCCTTGACATGAAAAAGTTTGATTATAGCAACATAAGTTTTTTTCAAAAAACATATGATTTAGAACATTGGTTCTCAAAGTGGGGTCCGGGGACCCCCAGGGGTACTTGAGGGGGTACCAGGGGGTCCCCAGCTAAATGATGGACAGGGACCAAATGGACCCTTATGGGTCTGTAACTCTGAGAGTGTACAAATGGAACCAAATTAACATTGATTTTACAATATGAATTGGGGTCCCAGAGACATACATGCCATTAAATGGGGGTCTGTAGCCCTAATGCATGTCAAACTGGGGGTCTTTGAAATTTAAAATGGCTGAAAATCACTGCTAGAGAGCCGTAAAAATCTTCTATTAGGGGGGTCCCTGGCTTATCTTTTCAAATGGGGGTCCGCGGGCTAATAAATGTCTATTTGGGGGTCCTTGGCACGAAAAAGTTTGAGAACCACTGATTTAGAAGACATTTGTAGAATCCCCCCAGAAGCAAATATTAGTGTTAAAAATGTTCGCTTTAAAAAAACATATTGAAAAATGTGGACACATTTTCAAGTAGTACCATCAACAGTAGCAGATCTACAAGCTTGAAACGTGGCACAAAGCAACACGTTTTGAGCTTGTAGATCTGCTACTTTTGCCATTTTTTTAATCCTGAAAAGTAACAGTTTGGGACATTCTATGGTTTCCTCCCGATAGAGACGATATTATAGTTTCATCTTAGCCTTAGATCAAGACTCAGATTTCTTATCTATTTTGATATCGATATTTAGTTTAGATTACTTATTATCCTGCCTGAGTGTTATTTATCTTATGTTACAATTTAGCTCAGTTTAATCTCTATCCTTAGGCTTTTACATTTGTTTTGTTCTAGATATTTCATGAAAAGTATGAAATGTGAAAAGTGCTGTACAAATAAAATGACATTATCATCATTATCCTATCTTTGACATTCTTAACACTCTCCAAAAATAGTGTTTGTTAGTTGGTTCCATGTTAAAGTCTCAAACATCTTGATAAATGTATGTTACTCTAAATATAACGTGTTTATCCCAAAGCCACAGATGTTATCCCACCATACAGACCCTTTATGTTCGGTAATATTCCGCATTATTCGATAAATAAATGATTCAATCTGGTCTGTCTGAACATCACTGTATATATCATTCAATGGGTGTAAGTGGCGCTGTTGCAGGTGAACACCGGTATTACACCCCATGTAATCCAGGAAATACAATGACGTTCATCCACAGAGGGGATTAAAACACTTCTTTATTAATCTATACTGAACATTAACTGAACACCAACACCCCGTATGTACGGATAACATCTGTGGCTTTAAGATAATCACTTTATATTTACAATGCATACATAAGTATAGACGCACGAGCCTTAAACACAGAACCACAAACTATTTGGTAAAGTGGCTGTTGCAGCAGGTAAATGTCCATGTAAATGTGGAACTAGAACGGCGTTCAGACGCACACGGGACTAAGACGCGTCTTTATTAAACTCTACGTAATATTACGGAACACAACAGACCCGTATGGACGGGTAACATCCGTGTCTTTGTGTTTAAACACTTTATATGTTGGATTGGGTTCATTTATGAGGATTTATGATCCGTTTAAAACTACCAACAAACATCAGACTCGATCACCATAAATAATACAATCCCTGACGGGCCGTCTTGATCCAAGACTAAAGTAGATTTATAAACACACATGAACATATGGCAGGGTTAGATCTACAAACCCCCACACAGTGAGTGTTTAAACTTTAGATATAAATCAAACATTACCTTCAGCAGAGCGGCGCGACGTGGTGCAAGCTAAAATGTTTGAAAGCAGACGTAGTGCGCCTGCTTTAAAAAAAAATCTGTATTCACATCCGGTTTAAAGCCCCGCCTACTGGATCCGGTGCGTTGAACACGTTCAAACGAACGTCACATGGACAAACCATTTGCGTTTTCTGACCGGATCTTCATCCTGCAGAGTGAATAGATCCCCACAGACTGCTTTTTACTCATCAACACTAAATCATCTTCACCTGTGCAGAGCAGCGGTGTAAAGTAACTAAGTACATGTACTCCTGTACTTACGTACAATTTTGAGGTATTTGTACTTTATTTGAGTATTTTCAATACTTTTACTTCTACTCCACTACATCTCAGAGGCAAATATGTACTTTTACTTCACCACAATTACTTGAAAGCTTTAGTTACTAGTTACTTTATAGATGTTTAATATGATTACAAAACATGCATTAACCACTACAGTCCTATGCATACTTAGGCTATTTGAAATCTACAAGCTCACAATGCGTTGTGAGCTTGTAGATCTGCTGTTTTCAAAGCATTTTTACACATTTGGAAACTTGTGAAATGGGATATTCTGCAAAATGAGTACTTTTACTTTCAGCACTTAAGTATATTTTAATGTGAATACTTTTGTACTTTGCATATGTGAATCGTGTATATTTACATATTTGAATAAATTGTCTATTTAAAACCAGTATGTTTTAAAACAAAAAAAATCGATTCAATTTAAAATACAGCATCACAATCATTTTAACCACTTTATCCATATTTTATACTTTGGCCATTCAAAAATATCAGATCTACAAGCTCACAGCGCGTCACTTCGAGGCGGCGCAGCGAGCTTGTACATCTGATATTTTTAAAAATGTTTGAAACATCTTGAAAATGTTTGGAACATTTTGAATGATGTTGAATTTCTTAACATAACTTTTCTCTTCTGGGGGTCCCTGGCACTAAATATTTTTCAGATGGGGGCCCCTGGGCCAGGGGGTCCCTAGGGGTCCGTGGCCATAAAGCATACGTTAATGTGGGGGTCTCTACTGATTTATAGCATCCATAACTAGACGCGTTGCAATTCTGGGAAATTGCAAAGTGTGGTTGCGCCGACCGTATCACGACTCGAGGGATACGCCGGGAGGAATACCGTCGGAGGCCGTGCGACGTGCCATTCGAATCGGGTGCCGATCGGATCCTGCCTTCGTGATACGTGCCGTTTTGATTTGAGGAAATAGGCCCCTCCCACTAAATAAATAGGCCCCTCCCACAAATGTAACAGACCAATCGTATTGTCACGTCACTCCTGATATCGCTTTTATTTCATTTTGAGAGGACTGATCCCCCCAAAAATCATGTTTTTGCCTCGGTTACATTTTGTGCATTTGTGGCGCCCCCTATGGGTCAAAATGGAAATGCTTTTGGGGATTTGTTGAGTAAACCATCCTCAACATGTGATTCAAATTTGGGATTCACCGGACGTTTCGTTCGTGATTTCTGGCATTTTTGGTAAAACAGGCCCCTCCCACTAACTTTGGAAGCCATTTACGGACGAACGGTAAGGACTATCAAAATGCTGTTTGGATATGTTTATCGCATGGGCCCAGAGATCATGTGTACCGATTTTTGACATAGAAAATTTGGACAAAATATGTGGGAGGAGGAGCTAAAAGTGTGTTTTGATGAAAATTAAAAATGGCGGAAAATCTATCCTGACACAAATGCGTCATGACCCAAGGAATCTAGGGAAAAAATATTTTTAATTTACGACCTACGGTTCAAGAGTTATAGGCCAAAACGTAAAGTGGGCTGTTATAGCGCCACCATGAGGCCGACTGGTGTAAATTTTTTTCCAATAATTTTGGACTAAATCATGAACCACCCCTCCAAGTCTTGAAACTCTAGCCCTTACGGTTTCTGAGAAATAAATACTTGAATGGGAGTTTTTTGAATGAGACATTTTTTATAATATTAAAAAAAATCTGTAATATATTATCAAACTTCTAACAACAATATGAACAATAGTGTGTTAACTGAGTGACAATGACATATCACATAAGTCATTGTGAAACAATTATGATTCATGGTCACACACTAATTCAGTAATATCATTAATTTGATTATATCTTATTGTATTTATTTCATTTTATTTGAATGCAAGGTCATTAAAATGAGTCCATATTCAAACACATGTGTTGAATTAACTGTGGAAAAACTTGAAGAACAAGGCACTGGATTAAGTAAGCTTGGCTGTTAGCCTGCTCCTGACCAGGCTAACTTCACAGCTAAATTGCCATGGTAACTAAGGTAGGCTTGCTTCAATTCTCTTTCGTGGAATCGGATAAGGCTAAACTTAGCCAGGGACCAGGGTGAACTGGCTAAACGAATCTTCAAGATAATGCAGCTTTCATGGAACCGATTCAGCCCTAATCCTGGCTAAATTAAGCCAGGATAGGTGTTAAAGCCAGGCTTTAGCTCTAATTCACCTTTCGTGGAACAGGCCCCAGTTGGGAAATACCAGGCTAATTTGTGTATAACCAGTTGCTAGTGTAAGAATGATATGAGTTCAGGTTGTAGAATACAAAAGATTATCTGCGCACCGTTATAGATAATCCTACTATGTGTGTACGAGTTTAGTTTGTAACATGAATAAGTTTACATGTCAATTTGTATACATAATCTTAATAATAGTAATATTAAAACATTTGTTTTACATAAGTCGGCCTCTTGGTGGCACTATAAAAGGTTTTTCTTTCGCCTCTATAGTGTGCATACAGCATTTTACATAGATCGGTGCAAAACACGAATCAGCCTGTTATAGCGCCACCATGATGCTGATTTGAACATTTTAAAGTGGCATTTCTGCCTCGGCCTAGTGGGAATGTGCGTGCAATATCTCACGGAAATTGCATGCTGTGTTCATGATTTGAGGCATTTTGTTCAAAACAGAGCACTCCTGCAAACTTTAGCCAATCAGGATGGAATATGAAAAATCTGAAAGACCAGTTTTGTTTAATGACTCTAGAGATACTGTGTACCGATTTGCGTGATGTTTGGACAAAATCTGTAGGAGTACTGTCAATTTATTTTTTTTGCAAAAATCGGCCTCCTGGTGGCGCTATAACAGGCCCATATGAACAATATGGGGCAGAGGTTCTGCTCTGGCATACAGGGAGTGTGTGTGCACAGTTTCACGGACACACGGACGGACGGAGAGACGGACGGAACGGGTGCAAAACATAGTCTCGGCCATGCCTTTCGGCCTGACGGAGACAACAATTTGAAGATAAGCTTTGCGTTAATGGTGCAGTGGCTTTTATAATTACCACAGCTATATAAAATGGCAGTGAACAAACTCCCTGAGTGAGTGATGTGGTAGTGCTGTGACAGGGAATACTCACAGTGTACAGCCAGGCCTATGATGACACCCAGCAGGATAAGACACAACATCCCCAGACACGCAGAAACCACTCGAGAGGATTTCTCCATATGTTAGAGTGCTGTCCTGTAATGGAAGTACAACTATAGGTGTGCAGAGAATAAGACACAAAAACAAGACACGAGTTTAAAAGCCCTGCTACACCCACCTGACTAAAGTGATTTACACTGACCAACATACTCTGAAAAACAGTACACAGTAATACAATAATGAAGGATCTGAATCAAATAATCTTTTCCAGCTGCAGGGAAGACAATGTTTTGTTCTTGCACAATAACTTGTACAATAACTATTTTTTCCACCTTGAAACAGAGAAAACACCTTGACAGCGATTCACAACGTTGTCCAACTCACCCTGAGTGTGTCTTCCTGCAGGGTTGTCTCTCATGTCCTGGTCCAGAGACTATGTTGTCCGCACTCTCATAGATGATGTTGTCCACCACTATCTGCTCCATCTGTCCACTGTCCTCAGTGTCCCCTCTTTGTCCTCTGTCTCTGTCTCTCTGTCCTCTGTCTCCGTCTCTCTGTCTCTCCTTCTTTTTCAAGTCTGACATCATATAACTATCTGTAGACATCTTACTAGACAAGGATTAGAGGCTTGAAAAGTAACTTTTGACTACAAACAGTAACTAGCCTATCTTGTATTCCTCTCCTGCCTTGATGAACTATTTCAAAATAACACGTTAAATGGATACTAGTTAAATATGAATAATGAGCAAAGAACATGTATCTGTCTGTAGCTGGTTGGCACAATAGCAACAAGGAAGAGCATAGACATATGTGTGGTCAAGCATTTGATGTGCAGAGCACCCTGACTTAGCACTAACTGCAGAATACAAAACAGGTTTGTTAACTTTTTTTTTTTTTTTTTTACTGAGGAAGGCTTACATGCATTTGCGTGTCATCCTTGCGCAGGGGCCATGCTAAACATTGTTCTGCAAATGTCATGAAAATTACAACAACGTTATCTTCACACATCATTTTCATTTGGATGAAATGTGAGTCCTGTGTGTCACTGTCGTTCCAGCTGCACATCAGATTTCTCTAAATCTAAAGAGTGGACTGTTATTAAACTTGCTGTATGCCACATCGTTGCTGTCGATGTTCTTTCATAAATGAATGCCCTACTTCATGCTACAGCGTCACACTACAAGCTTTGAGCTTGTAGATCTGCTACTTTTGCTGTTTTTGAATTTGATTCCTGAAAAGTAACAGTTTTGGACATATTAAGTTTACCCCCCGACAGAGACCCTGTCACACAATACAACACATTATCACCATCATATCATATTAACCCTTTAAGACCTGAGGCCGATTCTACAAATGTCTCCTAAATCCTAACAGTTTGCTGAAAAACGTACAGTATGATGCTATATCAGTGGTTCTCAAACTTTTTCATGAACCTTTTCATTTTTCATGACCCCCAAAATTATATGTATTAAATAGTTTTGTTCCAGGGAAACCAAAATGGCCTTTTAGTCATTTGTCTTGCAGTTTGTATTAATATCATAGACAGTAAACAGCGTCATGCCATTGGTTTCTACAAACCGTAAATGAAGCCTATTTTGCAGCGATTTCAAATCCACCATCTTCCTATATCCGGTTGATATCCGGTCCGAAATGCTAATTAATGCTATTGGCTGCAACATACTTTATCATTAATTCTAAAATGAATGGAACCATAATTTACCAATCATGGTGATTGAAAGAAGACTTTTAGCTAGCGACTGGAAGCAATTATTATTTATGACAATGTTTATTAAGGTAATAAAATCAAGTTCGACCAAAAATCCATCAGCTTGAGAGCCTAATTGCTTCTGCAAACAGCAGGGGTGAAACGGTGGTGAAACTGTCACACTCCCTATATAGCCTCAATTTACAAGCCGAATGATAGCCCCTTGATTAATATGCTATTCTCCTGCTCTATATGCCCTAGAGAGGTAACTGTCATCAGGGGGAAAAAAAGCCCTATACGAGGAGACAGACGTGTGCTAGCACATACAGTACTGTGTCAGGACAATCAGGGGACAGCCAAAGCTCTGTGCTGATGCATGACATACATACATACATACGCAATTACAGGTTACCACAAAAGAGCGCTCTTTGATATTTCTACAACCTCCCACTGCAAATTGCACTGGAAGAAGAAGAAGAAGACGTACAGAGCACTGAAATATATAATGCTCTTTCATCAGATGCATGCAGCAGAGAGGCAGCTGCAGGCAAGAAAGAAAGAGACTCCATTATGATGGCCTGAATGTGTCTAGTGTAAAGATCTGTTATACATTATAGTGGCGAGACATTATAGCTCTGAGCCGAAATGAGAGGTGAGTCACGGATAGATCTGACTACAGTATCTCATCATCTCGTTGCTGAAGGGCCATTTCACTGTCACCCTCAAAAATACCATCATTAACTTTGTGCGCTCTTCTTTGCAGTATTTTCTTATGAGGACCATGATATTGGATATTGGACCAATGTCCCTGAGGATGACTTATCGTTATGCAGTCATGGTTTTCCTATGGAGCCCAATTAGACAGGTCTAGCCTATTAGTTGTGTTCAGCTTAATTGGCCCCACGTCCATTCATGATCAACAGAGCTGTAACAGCTGGTTATACAGCTGCTTGAGTAAACAGTCCAAGTTCAGCTGGGATTGACGGTCAAGTCATGCATATGTATATCTCTCTCTCTCTCTCTCTCTCTCTCTCTCTCTCTCTCTCTCTCTCTCTCTCTCTCTCTCTCTCTCTCGGAGACAGTCCCGGAGACAGTCCAAGTTCAGCTGGGATTGACGGTCAAGTCGTGCATATGTCTCTCAGAGAGAGAGAGAGAGAGAGAGAGAGAGAGAGAGAGAGAGAGAGAGAGAGAGAGAGAGAGAGAGAGAGAGAGAGAGAGAGAGAGAGTCATCTGTGTCTGACACAAGCTGCTGGTAGGCTACCTCTCTCATTCTGAATGTGTGACTGACTGCGGGGACCAACATTTCTTGCAGGGGCATATGAGGGCAGAGCAGCAGAGCAGAGATGACAGACAGACCCCCCCACAAAGGAGAAGGATTTACGCATCATCTTGTCCACAAACTTCAGCTGCAAAAGATGTTGTTGGGAACTTTGATCAATAAGTATATCTGTGGTGTGTTCATCTGTCTTTCCTCTTGAGATGATCAAGTATCTTCAGTATAGTGTGTGCTCATCTTTCTACCGAGATCAGTGAGATGTCTGACTTCAAACAGCAGAATGAAAGCAGCGCAGAGTATGAGTGGAGATATGAATACTATGACTATGAGGAGCCCATATCGTTTGAAGGACTGAAGGCGAACCGATGTAAGTAGCAGCCGAAAGACGAATGTATAATAACGCCATATAGTAACGACGGTATCGCTTGCCGACAAAAAACAAATGTGCTGTATGTAGCCTATATAGGGCGGTGGTTCTCAAACTTTTTTCATGTCAAGGACCCCCAAAATGATATGTATTTGGCCGCGGACCCCCATGTATAAATATGTTGTTCCAGGGAAGCAAAGATTTGAGTTACAAATGTTCGCTTGAAAAAATATATAGTATTTAAAGATTCGCACACATTTTTTTTTTAAATAGCAGATCTACAAACTCGGTGCTGGCTATGAGCTTGTATATCTGCTATTTTTGAATAGCCAAAGTATAAAAGGTTAAAGTGGTTCAAATTTTGAACCACTTTAAATGTATTGTGCTGCTATATATTAACACATTTTGCTGGAAACCCCCCAAGGGCGCCTGGGGGTCCCCGACTTCACGGACCCCACTTTGAGAACCAATGTTGTTAGGGGTTGGTTGTCAGTTGTCGGGAAGCGACACCACACTGCTCGGCAAGCTGCATGTCCGACACAGAGACAGTTAGCCTGGGATCAAGACTGTCATGTAGATGTATTTTATTATATAGAGGCTTAGCCCCATATAGTACCTCTCCCTCCGCTATGTAGCTCCGAGATGAGGTCCTATATCGTTCTCTGCCGTTCGGCTGAAAAATGTCCGCACATTTGCCACTTTACATGTTTCTTACCCCTTTCTGCACATCGTATCCAAAAAGTAAATGTATTCTGAAATGATCACAGATGTTTGAAATTTTAACTCACCATAAAATCTAACAAACGAGTTGAAAAAAGTGTTTAAATCGCTTCTCTCCTGAGCCGGTTCAATAATATTATGCATTAGAAGATGCAATTCAACATTTGACCAGTAGGGCAATCAGTAATGTTATCTCTATGGGCGCAACTCTTGCGCAATGTCTTAAAAACATGTAACCGGCGGAGGAGAGAGGCGAATAAAGTGCTTTTTTCAACTCGTTTGTTGGATTTTATGGTGAGTTAAAATTTCAAACATCTGTGATCATTTCAGAATACCTTTACTTTTTGGATACGATGTGCAGAAAGGGGTAAGAAACATGTAAAGTGGCAAATGTGCGGACATTTTTCAGCCGAACGGCAGAGAACGATATGGAACCTCATATCGGAGCTATACAGCGGAGGGTGAGGTTCCGATTGGAGCTAATAGAGGCTGACTTTTGATTAAATACGAAAGCAAACGTCAGACTCAAATATAAATATGCATGTCTTGATCCAACGCTATAAGAAAAAGTGGAGATGTGTGTGTGTGTGTGTGTGTGTGTGTGTGTGTGTGTGTGTGTGTGTGTGTGTGTGTGTGTGTGTGTGTGTGTGTGTGTGTGTGTGTGTGTGTGTGTGTGTGTGTGTCTGTGTGTGTGTGTGTGTGTGTGTGTGTGTGTGTGTGTGTGTGTGTGTGTGTGTGTGTTTATAGGTCTCATTATAGTAGGATCACGTACAACGCTGTTGGGAATGTTAAATGTTCACCTTGTTCCATTAGACTGTGCCCAGCAGCATCTGTAGCCTATGTTCAATGAACAGCGTGTCAATCTATCACAGTCAATACAAGTTGGGTGATTTTGGAGCACTTGGAAAGTATATTAGCCAACACATTTACCCCGTATGTGCCTAGTACCTATTAGGCTACTTTAAGTATATATAACTGCTCAAAAAAAGTTCAAAACTTAAGTTTGGTCAATTATATCTCCCCTTTAATAATATCAATTGGTATTGTGTTTTATATCTTTTTTTATTGTTGGTTAGTCACCTTTACAGCTAGATGTCAGCCCTGGTACCATTTTCAGGCAGGTGTGTGCCAGTCACAGGTGTGTTACTGCCACCTGAGCATGGGCCCTGCAACTTTGACATCAGTCTTTGGTAGGCTACCATTGTGCAAATCTTGCCTGTGAATGTATGGTTCCTCAGTGAAGCAAGGGGTCTTGGGTTGTTGTCTTCCTTGTTGACTTCACCAGTCTCACAGAACTTGGTCCTAAGTTTGGAAATGGTACCAGGGCTGACACCAATTAATGCTGTCACTCTGCTGTCTAAGCTGTTTTTTTTTTTATCATTATTGATGCATTAGATTAGTGTTTCTCAATGGGGGCGGTACAGCCACCCATGGGGCCATACAGAAAAGTAAGGGGGGTGCTGGAAGCAATGTTTTTTCTTTCTTTCTTTCTTTCCCCAAGAGCATTAACCCTAAACATGATATTGACCATGATACTGACCATGATACTGACATGATACTACCATGATACTGACCATGATACTGACATGATACTACCATGATACTGACATGATACTACCATGATACTACCATGATACTGATCATGATACTGACCATGATACTGACCAGATACTGACATGATACTATCATGATACTGACCATGATACTGACCATGATACTGACCATGATACTACCATGATACTGACATGATACTGGCCATGATACTGACCATGATACTGACATGATACTGACCATGATACTATCATGATACTGACCATGATACTGACCATGATACTGACCATGATACTATCATGATACTGACCATGATACTGACCATGATACTGACATGATTCTGGCATGATACTGACCATGATACTGACATGATACTGACATGATACTGACTGACCATGATAAATACATCTGAGTACTTCTGACACCACTGAGCAGTTGCTGTGTAATCTCTCCTCTTCTGTGTAGACTCCATCGTGATTGGTTTCTGGGTTGGCCTGGCTGTCTTTGTCATCTTTATGTTCTTTGTCCTCACTCTCCTGACCAAGACAGGTGCACCACACCCTGAGTAAGTCTGCACCTGGCCGCCCTGTTAACACGTCATAACTTCACTCCTTGTTCACTAGAAAAATGCTCTAAGACTTAAAGACGGGGTGCCGTGATGTTCAGTGATTTCCCCCCTAAAACATAATCATCAGGTATTATGATTATACTAGGAGGAATATTTTTTTAACAAAAAGTGTACAGAAATTGTTAAAATTATGTTTTTATGTGGACACGCCTCCAGTTCATTAAGTATACCTGGTTCTCACCTTAGCACCTCCTCCACCACCTTAGCACCACCCACCTGTCCTAGTCCCTCCTCCTCCTCATGCCCACACCTGTTGTGTTATGATAATGAGGGGGAGGGTACAATTTTACTATGTCACTAAAGGGCTGTTTTTCTATTGGCATGTTTGACCCTCAAGGTTTCAGCCTCCAGGTAGAAACTCAAAATAGTCAGAGAAGACATAAAACACCATAAAAACACCACCAGGGGGCTTTATGAAGTTCTATCAACCTCATAGACACATGAAAAACAGAAAAAGTGCAAAACCATGGCACCAAGTCTTTAAAGAGCATCTTTATTTTTTTTTAAACCATAAAATATCACTTATAGAGCAGGGGTCTTCAGCTTTTTTCAGACCAAGGACCCCTTAGTTGAGAGAGAGATGAAGCAGGGACCCCCACAACATATTGTATAAATAGATAGCTTAGTTGTTTGACAGCACTGACATCAGTGTATGTTGGATTCATGTTAATGTGTATTTTACCGTCAATGTGTATTAACCGTCAAAACTTTACCTTTCACCCTGTACTTAGTCTGTTTTCTTTTCCCTCTACACCAAACCTCTTTGCCGAAAATAGCCGATCTACAAGCTCACAGTCCCTCGTGCTGCGAGGCGTTGTGAGCTTGTAAATCTGTTATTTTTGGCTCCTCAGAATAGGGATGCTAGGGTTCAAGTGGTTAATGTAAAAGAAAGATTTGCCGCCCCCCAACGGACCCCCTGTTGAAGACCCCTGACTCAGAGTCTAAGTTTTATGGTTAAAACAAAACAAAAATGTTACAAAAAACAAAGCCCTAGGGCTTGTCCGATAGTAGTCATTTCTATATTGTGTTCAGTAACAGGGGTCTTCCCATTTCTCCAGCTCTTTAGCAAACAGAAAAAAATATTTTCGGGTGTATTACAAATTTCAACCCCGAAGATAACTTCAGCTTGTGTTCCAGCTCCACTTTTGCCTGCTTGTTTATTTGTTAAGCCCCTTCCTATTTCACTTGTTCATTCTATCCTGTATGACTTCTCCTGATTGGATGAAATTGATATCCCGAGTCCAGACATGTTTAGTAAAGGGCTGGAGAGATGGCAAGACCCCAGTTACTGAACAAACACTCTATGGCAATGATTACTATGGGAATGTAGAGCTTTTTAACACTTGTAAAAAAAAAAAAGAAAATCACATACTGTACCTTTAGGATTTTGCATGAAAACGTTAGGTCAAACTGCTTTTATGGGTCATTTGTGTGCAGCAGTTGAGATGTACATACATATACAAGTAAAAAGTGCAGTGCCCTCTGTGCTTTATCACTTTCTACCTTACTGTTACAACAAATTGGTTATATTATGTTATTATAGGCAAACATTATAAAAAACTATAGCTATTCTGCCGTAAGACAAAGAACACAGGGCGTGGTAAATGATTCTTTAAGTCAATAGCTCTTAAAATTCAGGACATTCAGCAGAGTTCAGCACCATGGATAGAGCCACCAGAAAGCAGTGCCATAATATAAACAGCACTCAAGGCTCTCGCGCACGCACACACACGCACTCTTATTATATCTTATCATAACAACACTCTTATTATGCTATCTAAAGTACAAGCAGTATTTCACTCAGACAGACTGTCTGAAGTCTGAAAGTGCCTTCAAAGTCTGACAGGCATCTCTAGGCTCTCTCTTTCTGTCTCCATTATGTTTTGGCAGGTACTAAATTATGGCTGCTGTGATGATGTATTCATTACGAGCTCTGAGTGATCACAGCACCATACTCAACAGAGAATGACAAGACGCAGGAAGATGAGCCACTCGATTATGCTGTAGAATAGGAGAATGTGAGGAGAAGTTATTCTTCAATCTCTTGGCAACTTATTTATGGTCACTTGTTCCTTCTCTGTGTCCACACAGGGTCAATAAGGTCAACCCTCTATCCATTCTCAACCACCCTCAGTATTCTATGTATGCATGGCATGCATAATGCTAGATATAAAATAATATAATAGTACATAAAGTAATACAACATCATATTATCATACACTGTGTTCACATTGGCAGATACAAAAGATACAAAGCTACACAACATGTAGCTTTGTAGCAGAAGTTGAAGCCAGCTACAGCTTACTTGTAGCTTTGTATCAAAAGTCGGGTGCACCTTTTTATCTTCATGTCACCGGCTTCCATTGAAAATAAATTGTAGACTGTATCTTTGCAGCTGCCAGTGGGAACACAGCATCTGACTCCATTTCATTGGCACAACCACTTCTCTCTCTGTCTGTAATTAGCAAATTCTCACAACAAATTCTCCTGGCTTTTCCCCAAAGGCTGTCATCTGGGATTTTCTGATGACAATAAACCACCTTGTCAGGTTCCATTCTGTTCTGCCATTATAGCGTTCAAGGAAATATCACAAGGACTCAGAAGCAGATTTTTTAGGATAACTTTTTAGCACTGCACAGCTTCGAAAATCTCCACTACCTTATTTTACCACAGTCTTGCTGCAGAGTACACATGTTAAAGTATGTGTCTCTCTCACACCAAATAGCCACGGTAACATGGCCATTTGGGATGCTTCTGGACTCTTCAGTCGGGTGATGCTGGTACAGTAACTATTGGTCTGAGGCAGATTTAGAGCTCTGGTGGGCAGAACACTGCAAAAATGACTCAGTATTTACAAATACAATTAATCTGTGTGCTGGCATTATGCATCCACCTGCCAGTCAGCTCCTAGTCTCTCGAGACAGAATTGCACAATTTTCAAATAATTTATCGGAATTGCTGAAAATCAGCAGAAATGAATGTGGACCCCCACCCCCCACATCTGTTTCACCTTTGCAGTTATGTAAATAATTCCTACTGTAAATCAAATTAGTCAAAGCCTATTTAGCTTACTGCTTAGTTAGCAGAAATGTAAATTCTGAAATGTTTTAAAGATATTTTAAAATGTGGTGAACGGAAACAGCCAACAGATGATAGATACATCAACCTGCTTTTTTATTGACAAAAATGCATATGCATATACATCATTTTGTACATATTTCTCAAAAGGATAAAACACAAAAAAAGCGTGAAAACGTATTTGTATTGTGGTCCTTTGAGACATATACTATACATAAGAATAAATGGTAAATACATTAATACAACTCACAATGTACTAGACAACTAAACTAGCAAAATACATGGGTATATGGAACCTGATACAACTCAACTCATTCATGGCTATAGTTAGGTCCAGTATTCAGCTAGCTCTTTATGGTGAACTTGAAGTTGACAATAAAAGGCTAATCTACTGAAGAGTTGACTGGCTTGAGAGACCCTAGATATCACAGAGATTAAGGAAAGCTGACTAGATGCCACATGCAGGAAGAAAGGCCGTTGTGATCATCGAATGGAAACACTCACATGACACGATGCACAGTTGCATGTGTTTGAAGAACAACTTTCTCACTCTGTTTCTTTTCTAAATCATTAACCCATTAAAACTGGGAACTGTGTCATTTTAGATTTTTGCGTTGGCTATTCAAAAATAGCAGATCTACAAGATTTGTTACGCGCAGCGAGCTTGTACATCTGCTATTTTTGAACATGTTTTAAACATCTTGAAAGTGTGAGACCTATACAGATTTAGAAGGCATTTGTAGAATCGGCCTCAGGTCTTAATGGGTCATTGCAATTTAGCCACAAAGCCTTGTCCTCTCTCTCCATGCAGAGCTACCGAGGCCTGTGAGAAGCGCGCACGTCTGACCGACAGCATCGAGGACCTCAGCCCTCCGGTCAACAACAACAACAACCCAGCCGGTCCCCCCCACCCGCTTTTGGACAGTTCCCTTTTCCAGTGTTACATCAGAGGAGAAGAGCAGCAACAACAACAACAACAACAGGGGGATTCAAGAGTCCCATGGGCCACGGCCGGTGGAGGTGCCAGGGCAGGGCCTAGGAGAGAACCGGGTCCCGGTGGTGGATCCTCCAACAGGCCCATCAGCAGCTACACAGAGGAGCCAGGGGAGGGCATGGCCCTGCTGCAGGTGACCACCACCATGTCAGGGAACAGGACAGACACGGAGACCCTTGCTCACTTCAACATCCCTAACTTTGTGAACTCGGAGCAGAGCTCCGCGCTCGGGGAAGACGACCTGCTCCTCGGGGAACCGGAACTGCCGATGGTGTTGGACGGTGGGTGCAGGTCCGGCCAGTAAATGCCTTTTTTATGAACCGTTGTACAAGTATATAAATCTGGGCTGAGTGGCTACGAGCGAGGTGGACTACCCTACGCACTGTATTTCATCTGGCTGTGTATTTTACCCATCTGCTGTATTCTTTTTTTTTATATAGGTGAAGTAGCTGAAGTGAATAAAGAAGGCTTTTATTTGTACAAGCATCGAAATGTTGGTGGGACTTGTTCCGCAGAACCGTGCTAAGAATAATAATACACTAATAATAAACTACAGCAGCAAGGTAATAGTAATAAAGTCGGGCTAAAAATGCTGGATGCAATAGAAGTGAAAGTTAGTTTTAGGGTCTTTTTTTAAAGACAGGTTTAAATAGCATTGTCTTTTAGCAGCAGTGTCAAAAATGTATAGGTACAATATTCTATACTGTAGCAGCACAGCAGTGTCAAAAAGTGCACAAGCTGAGGCATAAAATATCCTGTATCTTGCTATCTTTAGTAGCAGTGTCAAATAAATATGCAAAAGAAGGCACACATATACAGTATATCTCTGCTGCCGGGCAGAAACCAACTGAAACCAACCAAATGTCCAAAATATAAACTTCCTTATATTATCATCACTTTACCCAAATACAGCTCAAGTGGAGTTGGGAGGTTTTTGACCATTAATGTGGAGACAGTTGTTTTGTCCATCATTGATTAGAATGACGAAGTCAGGCGGGGAGAAAGAAAAACTACGTTGGAGTTTGAACGACAGTTTGAGGATCCAATGGAGGTTTAGTCAGAAGAGCTTTTTAATACTTATCATTGGTTCAATATTTGTAAAACCCACACACAGACGTCAAGGCGTCAGAGAAGATCCTAACATCTTTCTACTTTGCCACAACCCAAGGCATCCTGTCAGGGGCATGACTATAGGGTATGGTGGTTTGGATGGACAGAGCTCTTCCCAGGACCTAGGACTGCTGTGAAAGGTGGTAAAGGTCGGCTGAGCTTCGCCACAGGGAGCTCTCTCCCATCAGTGCAGGACATAATACAGAAGCAGGTGCTTGAGCAGGACACAAAAGAATGATCAAGGACAAGCATCATTCTAGGAACCAACCGTTTGTGATGACGTGAAATGGAAAGCGCTTGAGATGCCTCACAGGCCTTGGAAAGAGGTTTTTCTTTTGTTTGTGGATGGACATGGACCAAAAAAAAAACTAAAATAACAATGAAACGGACAAATGACTCATGTTCCTTTTGTATGTCCAACCACTGCCAAGAAGCTTCACACACATCTGATCCCAGTTTCAAATGAAAGGTAGCAGAGTACTTGAGGGCTACAGGCAGACCCAATGTGTGGGTGAAAGCAAGGGATGTTTACTGAAAATCTATAAGAGATTGTGTGTGGTTGGTTGTGGAATACACCAGATGAGTTAAAGGCAACCTCTAAAGCGTGTTCAATAGCACTGATTTATTAAACGAACAACAAAAAAGTAGAAAAACGTTGGTTTCTGCCTGACAGCGGCGATATTTTGTGACAAGCAAGGGCTGTGTATGAGAGCTTTGTAGTCGTAGCACGCACACACATACACACTCCTCGAACACTCTGCTGCCTTCATTTGAAACTGGGACCAGATGTGTGTGAAGCCTCTTGGCGGTCCCTGAGATTTGCAGTGGTTGGATATACAAAAGAAATAAGAGTTATATGTCGGTTTCCTTGTTTCTGTTCTTTTTGTCCATGTCCTCGATCTACAAACAAAAGAAAAACCTCTTTCCAAGCCGTGAGCACTATGGGCTGTGAGGTATCTCAAGCCCTTTATGATTCTTTTATGTCCTGCACTGATGGGAGAGAGCTCCCCGTGGCGTGCTCAGCCGACCTTCACCACCTTTCACAGCAGTCGGTAGGTCCTGGGAAGAGCTCTGTCCATCCATACCACCATACCATTTAATAGTCATCAGTGGTGGAAAATGTACTCACATTTTGAAGTAAAAGTATCAACACTGCAATGCTGCAATTTTTTTCTACATTGCAATACTGCAATGTAGAAATACTCTGTTATAAGTGAAAGTCCAGAATTAAAAACGTACTTGAGTAAAAGTATAAAAGTATTGGTATCCAAAATTTCAGAAGTTTTCAAATGTATAAAAATCATTTGAAAATAGCAGATCTACAAGCTCACAATGCGTCGCATCGTGACGTATTGAAAAATAACTAGTAACTAGTTAAGCGTTTACAAATAATTTTAATATGGAGTAAAAATACAATATTTGCCTCTGAAATGTAGTGGAGTAGAAGTAATAGTACTGAAAATTGGAAATACTCAAGTAAAAAGGCCTCAAAATCGTACTTAAGTACAGTACTTGAGTACATGCACTTAGTTACTTTACACTACTGCATATAGTCATGCCCCTGACAGGATGCTCTGCAGGGTTGTGGCAAAGTAGAAAGATTTTAGGATATTCTAAGACACTAGAATTCATAGTAGTTGGGTGGACATGGTCTTTCTTCAAATTGTGGATAGAAATGACAGCTTAGAAATGTTTCTAAAATCATCTAAAAAATCATTCCAGTGCTGGGTCCAGTGCTGGCTTCTTGTACAATGGCTAATGAGCAATGGACCATTATCCAAAGTACACTGCATTGTTATCGACATTTTATGCACACAGACAATTTTCAAATCGGAATTATTGCTGTAGATCTATAATTACATGACCACTTAAAATCGTAACCATATACAGCATGTCACGTTGACATGTTGTGACCTTGTAGATCTGCTATTTTCACAGAATGTTTGAATGCGTTTGCCAAATGTTCGACTATAATGACATGCCTAGGAAAGGCATTCATAATGCAGACAGTCTTTGCTGTGGTAGTTCTAAAGACAGTCCATTTCTCTGCACAAAACCCAAAGCATTTGTGTCATTTTAGTTAATAGTGTGTCACAATCATTTTAACCACTTTAACCATTATTTTATACTTTGGCTATTCAAAAATAGCAGATATGCAAGCTCAAAACGTGTCACTTCGTGCCGCATTATGAGCTTGTAGATATTACATTTTGGAAAGATCTTCAACTTCTTTTTACATTTTTAACTCAAATCTTTGCTTCATGGGGGTCCCTGGAAGAAAATATTTTGAGATATTGACATGAAAAAGTTTGAGAACCACTGACATAGCAACATGAGTTTATCAGAAAACAGTTTTTCGGCCTCAGGTCTAAATGGGTTTAAGAAACCAAAGTGCAGGGTGCAGCACAATGCCTTAGTTATCTACAAAGCAGAGCAGCTTTCAGCACCTTGTTTCTTCTTCTCGTGAGTGATTCTGTTTCAACACGGGACGCCCACTGTGCTCCTCAGAAAACCTGAGGTGCATAAAGAACAGAGCACAAAAACGCAAGGCAGACTGCGATGCAGAAGTAGCAAGCAAAAAGCTTCACTCACAACAATTATAAAAATAATAATTACAATAAGATTCCCCCAGCTGCCAACAGGTTTTGTAAAAGAACGATTACAAAAAGATTCGGCCAGCTGTCAACACGTGCCCTGTGTGATCGCCCTCTAACTCGCTATAAAAGTTTTCAAACCTCGGTAGACTGTTTTCAGGGATGCATGATATTATGTGTATTCTCATTATTAGCAAGCACTTGGTTGTGATTTTTAAGTGAAACGCCAAGGTCCAAATGAACCGAATAACTAGTCTTGCATGGCCAACTTCACCTGAGAAACATTCAGTAGGCGCAGATCTCTGAAAGTCTGGCTATGCGAGACTACCAAATGACTCACTACCTTCTCCTTTATGTTGCTTCCCTTGAGCCAGCGTCAAAACCCAGGTCAAATGTGAGGTGTTCATTATGATTCAAGATTCATTTATTTATTGTCACAAGGATGTACAAGTACATGCACTGTGAAAAACTTAGGTTGGGGGTGCTCCATTATACAACAAAATAACAGTACATGAATAACAATACTAAACTTATCTAAAATAGGGTTAAAACTGTTTAAAAAACCCAGATCAGCATACAAGGCCAGAAGATGTTCATGTTTTTTTCTTATTTAGCAGTCTAGTGGGGGAGGAAAATGTCAAAACTATGACAGTGTATTAAGCCTTTGGCCATGGACCACGGTTGTGCTTGACACTTCATGACCCAATGTGTGAGTGAAAGTGAAAGAAAGGGATGTTTACCGAGAATCTACAACAGATTGTGTGTGGTTGTTGAATACACCAGATGAGTTAAAGGCAGGATTGGAGGTTAGCAACCTCTTACATGGAACAGAGGTAAAAAGATTGAGTCATCACGAGGAATAGGGAAGGAACTGTTTAGGTTGCATGGAGCAAGATATGCATTATGCCTGAACATAGCAGATCTACAAGGTCACAGCATGTCACGTTGCAACATGTTGTGAGCTTGATGATCTGCCATATTGCACAGACGCACAACTAAGTATAAATCAGGCTTTAGTGTTAGTGTTTTGTGCACTATGATCCAGAGAGGCCAACGTCAGGCGATGAACAGAATTCTACACCTGAACCTATAATAGATCAGGTTGATTAGAACGAAGCCGAAAGGCAAGCCCATGAATTAGTGAAATGACCGCCGTATAGCAAAGAACTCACACAAAATGTATTTATTTATCTTTCACTGTACATTAAATAAATTAAACACTGTAATTTAAACTATTAAGCATAAAGGATTACACAAATTGTAAAAAAGAATAATTACATAACTGTATAAAACTAGATTCTAAAAGTCCCTTGGAAAAAAAAATATATATACATACTGTATGCAAATCGATGTGATTGTCCAGAAGATAAAATATCAATACTTGCTCCGTGGTTAGAAATTGATATTCCAAAAATGGTCTCCTCTTTGACTTACATTGCACGGTGAAACAGATTTCAAAGTTACTCTTTTAGCACATAAACAAACGCAAACAAAACTGATTATGACCAAGAAGTTGACATTTTTCTTTAAAAAGCAGGAAAAAAATAAGAAAAGCAAGCCGTACCGGGTTTTGTGAAAAAAACTAAACAAATAAAATAAAGAATGTACGAAATCAAGACTATCAGTTTAATCCTCATCTTCCTCTTCAAGCTGGTTGATCTGGAAGTAGCGCAGCTCATAACTCTCCTTGGTGTTGGTCAGGACGAGCGCCCAGTCACCAAGATAGCTCTTCTTCAGATATTGGCGTTACGTTTATGTGCTAAAAATAGTGACTTTGAGAGCTGTATCACCGTGCAATGTAAGTAAATTCAGAGAGATTTTGGAATATCAATTTCTAATCAACGGACTATTGAAGATATCTCTCGCCAAATATTTGAAGTCGCATCACGGCAAAATAAACGACACAACCCCAAATCTCTACCAAAGTGCCATCATGCTTTAACCACTTCCAACCGGTTCACCGGATACCCGCAGAGCTCTATACTAGTGTCTTTTCTAGGTGTTCTGTTATTGTGGGGAAGGCTTTCGCTGAAAATAGCCGATCTAGCTTGTCGATCTGCTATTTTCTAGCTAATGCCTTACCCCACAATAAAGATGCAGCAGGTTTAAGTGGTTAAGAGTGTGTGTGACCCCCATGCCCTCAACTCTTCCAGGTGAAGGGGACGCCACCGACGGTGGCGTTAGGAGGACCGGCGGGAATAACCACCCCTTGTCTCTGGAGCTCTCGCAGGATGTCCAGGATGGAGTCTAGCTCCAGACGGAAGGCCTCCAGCTCCCTGCCCTTGCTCTGGGCCAGCAGCCTCCAGCGCTGGTCAGCCCCCGTGTGGTGGTCCGTGACCGCCACCTGTCTCGTCTGGCTGACCAGCTTGAGAGATGGAGAGGGGGGAGGGGGGAGACAGTGTTACTGAGACTCTCAGAGATCATTAAATCATCGTTGTCGTCAGATACTTCATCTGCTCGTCGTGCAATCTCAGCAGGGATCCAGAAGAGGGATTTTATTTTGCAGACAGGGGCAACTAAGGTCATGCAGAACGAAGTTGTGCATAATACAAACTTTCAGGCTCATGGTTTGTGTGGTGCAGTGAAAGCACATCGTACGTGGGCTGAGAATCCACTATTGAATGTTCTGCTGTTAATTGAATCTTATTTCTCCTTGGACTTTGCCACTGAACGTGCATTGAATGTTTTTTTTTTATTTCAATATCTTTAAGGTTATGTTTAACACATTCCCTGCCAGAGTTTATTCATAAGGTACTCACCCACTGCCAGCGTTTTTGAGTTTTATAGCCTTTTGAACCGTTCACAAAACAATTATATCCATTAAAATCCGCGATCGGATGGTGTTTATAAACAGCAACGACGGCCGTACGAGCCCTCATAATGTTTACACTTTTTTTACTTTTTCTTCTTCTGTGGAATCAGCGGCCCAAAGAGGCTGCAAACGTCATATCCGTTTGGCTGTGACGTGGCTGTGACGTTTCCCCACCGGCCATCTTAGATTAGCTTAGCCTCCGATCAGATCGTTTTTAAACACAAAGAGGATAACCGTTCGTCGATCAAAGAAAAGAAAATACAACCGGAGCTTACCATTCGTTTTTTAAACCGTGTGAAAACCATGATCTTTAGCCAAAACCAGGGAAAAACTGTTTTTTCAAGATAAAAAACGAACCGGAAACGGTTGTCGGAAATGTTCTCATAGGATGGGTCGGAAGCGTCATGGGGAAAAAAAAAAAATCAAGGATGGTACCAAAATTTTTTTTTTCGTTATTAAACCACATAAAAAGACGATCCCGAGATATCTCGGGATACGCAGGTAACGGGTGGATTTAATGTCCCGAGATATCTCGGGATTGGCAGTATATGTGTTAAGGTATTTCTGGACATTGCATGAGGAGACATGACATGGTTATACTGTATGTACTGCTGTATGTGGTGTAGAGCACTGGTTCCAAAATGTTTTATCTCAAGAAAAATGTGTGATTCTTTTTTTTCTATTACTTTTTTAAATATTTCAAAAATATATATATTTTTAAATGGAAGACACAAAAAAGGGGATATTTACTCGTGGAGACACGGGGAACCCCTGGACCCCTGCTATAGTAACTACTTTTGCTCTGGTTACTATCAAAATCAGTTTAACCACTTTAACCCTAATTCATACTTCAGCTATCCAAATGGAACTAAATGGACCCGAACGGGTCCAGTTGCTTCCATTTGTACACTCTCAGAGTTATGGGGGGGTCCTTGGAATTAAAAAGGTTGAGAACCAGTGGTGTGTAGAGTGTTATACTGGTATCAGTGTTTACCTGCTGCAGCTCCTTCTCCCTCTGGGCGTGACGGAGTGACATGCTCTGGATCTTTCTCTCTAGGGAGAGGAAGTGTTTGAGCTCTGGGCTGTGGGCATCTGTAGCTTGCTTCAGATCCCCCAGCAGCCTGGTGAGCTACAGGTAGGGATGGGTAACAGGATTAGGGGCTCTGAATCTTCTGCCATCTCACGATTCGATACCTTCAGATTCTTGGGGTCACGGTTGATTGGTCATTGATTAATTCACAACAGTCATATTGGTTTCATCTGGATTTTAACAACCAAGTGTAGCCTAGTTATTTCCAACAGCTGGAGACTGCATTTCCAACAGCTCAAACTAAAAACAAAAACAAATGCTAGAGATGGTCGCTTGTAAAAAATCTTGGCTTTGATGGTATCTTAGATTAGGTGTCGTTCTATTTGATGCAGAAACACAACATAATTGCCATGTTGCAAGTAACATTGACGAGCGTCAGCTGGACAGTGACACACACACCTCCCCTCTGCTGTGATGAACTGAAAGTGACTGGAGTCAGTTTAATTTCCCCCCTAAAGCCCTTGAATATATATATATATTTTTTTATCCATTTTTGGAAATTGTGATAATAACAATCGCGATTTTTACATGAATCGATTTTCTCCAAAACCCCTGGACAGGATACGTACCAATGAAACCACTAATACCCCATTAACTCCTCTTACTACCAAAGACGACACTATGTGGCATGGCTCTGCAAGAGGCTAGCCGTCTGTGAGAGGGTCCCTTTGTGTGTGTCCGGAGCTAATCTCGTAAACCGGATCAGCGCTAAACTTTGTATGTACGCTGCCAGTAGCCCATATGTTTTGAAATGTTAAACTTTTATTTTATTTGTAAACAAACTCTGAGACTGCAAGCGCACACGAAAGTCACATGAGGTCATTTTGGTTCACCCCATGTCAAATGAGTGCCCACGCCGTACAGCCGCCTCCAGGCTGGAAAGTTTTATAGGATGCATTTTTACAAGTGAGTGCCGTGACTTCTGACCCACCCGGAGGTCTCACACATATACATACATATGTGTTTGATATATATATATATATATATATATATATATATATATATATATATATATATATATATATATATATATATATATATCTCACACATATACATACATATGTGTTTGATATATATATATATATATATATATATATATATATATATATATATATATATATATATATATATATTATTATTATTATTGAATTGTTTTTATTGATTTTTCAACACCAACAATACATACATACATTACAGGAAGGAACATAACCATACATTAACCGTACATTAACAATACCTTAAGTAAATAGACAGTAATACAAAAATCAGAAAATAAACACAAAATAAAATAAAAAAAAAGCAAAAAACATGTCGTTCTCATACAGATTGTCACTTGCCATACAAGAATTGTCAAATTATTAGTTCACCGTCCCATATATATATATATATATATATATATATATATATATATATATATATGTGTTTCTAGAAATGTTCTGATTCTTAGAACATTTCTAGCGTCTCGCTAGCCAATCAAAGCACACCCTTTCAACATATTGTCACGTGTCACGTGATGCTTGACCAATGTTAGCTTGGTGGAAACACGGACATACATACATACATACTTACATACATACGGACACACAGACATTAAAAAAAATCACACCCTGTGTGAAGTGAGTGGTGCCTTTGATGAGCCCCGTATTGACCCCCGTATTGATGTAGTCATCAATGTTTGCGGACAGACATAGAAAACAGACTAGTAAGACGCGCGAACGCTGGAAGCGAACGCAGCTCGAAAATAACAATAAGAAGAATAGAAAGGAATGAGCAATTACTTGCCATCCGGCCTGAAATATGCACAAATGACATGGAATTCTTAGATATCCCAATAGATGAACTCGTGTAGATGCTTGTAGATGTGTTATTTTTGACTGTCGCTGCTATATTTTTCTCAGAGGAGTGTAATTAGTCACCCAGGGGCACAGGCGAATTTCAGCCACACTGTAGTGCATGTAGGCAATGAGAGCGTGAGTCACATGGGGGCAGCCAATGAGAGCGTGAGTGACATGGGGGCGCGGCTGCACACATACTGCACACAGACAGACAGACAGAGACACAAGCCGAGCCGAGTTTCATAGTAGGCTCCACTTGGGCGGAGGCGCGTTCGCAAAAATGTGCTCCGCCCGGGTCTCTCCGCCAGCAGACCCGTGCTATTTTAACCAAAGGAAATCACTTACCCTATCTTTAACCATAGTTTTCTAGAAATGTTCTGATTCTTAGATTAGAACATCTAAGGATTAGAACATGTTAGCTTGGCTAACATGTTCAATCAGCCAAGCTAACATGTCCAATGTTAGCTTGGCTGATGGCACTGATGTCACTTCGAAACATGTAAACAATGTTTCGAAGTGACACACAAATTTATAGGGCTCTATTTCGTCATGCGTCTCGCTAGCCAATCAAAGCACACCCTTTCAACATATTGTCACGTGTCATGCTTGACCAATGTTAGCTTGTAACGCAATGCTGCCGTTATTTGTTTTCACTCAACATGCAACATTCAACATGCTCTAAAAGGGCAAAAAATATATTTTTCATTTCAGCTGGAATTCAATTTAATGTAGCCGGGCATCTGCAATACTGGAGCATGTAATCGGGGTGTATCCCTATGATGTGAGTAAGGGAATTAAATGGCTGTATGAGTCAAGACACATTGTAGAGGCTCACTGGGTGGTCGGACGAAACGTACCTGATTCTGCAGAGTGTCTTCTCGAACCCTGGACACCGCCAGTGCATCTCTGGTCCCCTGCAACTCTTTCGCCTGCTCTCGCAGCTGCTGCAGCACAACCTGCAGGTCAAACGGTCAGTGACACTGGTCAGTTAACCACTTAAACCCTACTGTATATATACACCCTCCTTTTATCCCTCTACACACCAGTGGTTCTCAAACTGTGGGTTTAATACATAAAAAAAAAAGGTTATGAACAAACTCTACTTCTATAAAAACTGGTAAAACATTAGCCACATTGTCAAATAATATAAGAAAGAACCAAACATTTTGAAAATAGCTGATCTACAAGCTCAAGATCGTCTAGTTTCACAATATGTATCTGTCAAACTACAGAGTCAAACAAAAATGTAGTTTGAGTAATTAATGCCTCCTAAGATTCCAAGTGCTTTGTCAGGGTGCGGGGGTCCCCAGTTCAAATATGATTATTTTGAGAACCACTGCTCTACACCAGGGGTATTCAACTAGATTAGGCAGGGGGGCTACAATTGTAAAAATGACTTTAAGTCAAGGGCCACAGTCATGGGTTAACCGTACGGCCGTTTGTTGTGTGCTATAGGACACAACAATGGTCATTAGTCCATTATAGTAACTTATTAGGGCCTGCTTCATACTGCAGTGTGGCTCTGATTTGGATATTGAGAATATAGGAAGTAGATATTGTGTGTAAAGAGTGGAGGCGGCACGCTGGCAAGGTGAAAGTGTTTACATGTTCCTATGAAGGAAAGGCTTTTACTTTTTTTTATGTTTTTGAGCACCCGGCTGATAAGAGCATAAGCTCATATGATGTGTTTCAAGAACCATCAGTTGAGAGTGCTGCATTAAAATGTGTCAGCCCAGGACGCTATTGAGGACCAATGAAATATACTGTGTAAAATCTAAAAGTGGAAGATGTAGAAGATGGACAACATCCACTCAAAATGAGTTAATGGATGCAGAAGGAGAATTATTTCTTTGGTGTAATGGACAGCCACTCAAAACTCAGAAATAGCTACAAATGGATGGCATATGATGGATGAAATGCACTCAATGCCACTGAAATGTAGCAATATGGCTTTTGTCAAGCTACATGGTGGAAAAACTGCTGAACTACTTCAAAGCTATTATTCTGAAAGTAATGATAAGTAGCTGTTTTGTTTCTTTGTACCATGAAAAGGTCTTTTGATGCTTGTACTTTTCCTTTTGATACTTAAAGGGCAAGACCACTTTGGTAGAGGTTTGGGTTGTGTAGTTACCTTGCCATGATGTAATTCTTAAGGTGGACAAGAAATCAAAAATAGTTGCTCCATTGATTAGAAAATGACAGCTCAAAAGATGCTCGTCATTGTACGCTGAAACAGCTCTCAAAGTCACAGCTCTCAAAGTCACTCTTTTTATAACTCTATTATAAAAATAGCAAGTCGAGACATGCTATTTTCAAAGGCGGACAACAAATGTCAACGAGGTCACGATGACCTCGTTGACATTTGTGAAAGCACATAGTGAAACCCTCCGTGATTAGCAACCATCAGGGGATCGATCATACTGGAGATACATATTCTGTGACTACTTGAAAAGGTTATAAAACACAAAAATCGCTGGCAATGGGTGAGTTTATTAATGTATATACTCTGGCTGTTAAAGAGATAATAAAAAAACACTTTGACCCATGTGATTTTCTTATGGGTGACTAACTTTTTCTGAGTTGTAAATATCTTTCAAGGAAGATATCTGTACCTTTACTTAAGTATGGCTTTTCAATACTTTATACACCACTGTTAATTTCTTCATGTTTAACGTGTAAGGCAGAATTGGGCAGAAATCATAAAGCTGTTGCAGCTTTGTAACATGGCAGCTTGGCAGCTACCCTTGCACCAAACCAAACAATTAATAAAATAGCAGCATAATAAATGAACACTTTAACCAACCAGTGCATTTGTTAACGGTTTGCGGTTAAAGGGTTGACTATGAACATTTTGTTAATTTTTGTTGTCACAGTCTTGTGGCAACAGCAGTGACAACACAGTATGTGTGTGGGGAAGGAATTAATTGGTATAACGACTAAATTGGGGAGAAACATGGGCAAAAAGCAAAAAAAGTACAGTAATGACACTACCAAACACTGCTACTTGCACATACCTCCTGTGTGGCCAGCTTATTGGTCAGTTCAGCCACTTTGGAATGGGAGTGTCCCAGGGCGTGGCTGGCACACAGCTGCTGTAGCTCCCTCTGGTGGTCACCCTTCAGAATGGACAGCTGCTCTGCTGAGTGCTCCTTCAGGCTGCGGACAGACAGAGTGACCCACACAAAAACATCAAGATGCTTTCTCCTCATGTCTGTGATCTGGTGTCTGATGGCTTAGTTTTATTATGTACTGTTCAATTAGCAGTTTGCTCAAACAGGCTTGTGACAAGCTACAATACTAGTGTTAATTTCAGAGAGCATTTCAGTGGGCCAGGACGTCTTTATTAATAAATCCTGGCAAATATGTGGTGTTTATACTGTGTGTGTCATGCCCGGGCCTCACTGTGCCTTCAGGAGATCTGCGGCTGGTTCACTTCTTGATTAATTACGTGGTACAGTGAAGTTCAGCGGCCTTGTGGTTAGAGTTAGAGATCCCTGTGACTGGGAGGTCGGGGTTCAGCCCCGGGCAGAGTCATACCAAAGACTATAAATATGGGACCAAAATTATGCCCCCCTGCTTGGCACTCAGCATTATTAGGGTTGGATTCGGGTCAAGTCCCGTGAGAACCGTTGGTCCCCAAGGCTACTTACATACTTTTACAATGAAGTCTCCAACTTTCAACTGTTTCTCTAAGTCAGAGGGTGTGTGTGCAGCTGATTTGACATATAAACCACTGGAGACTGCCCTGCTCCCTGGAAGCGGTTGTAGTCGAACACAGTGACATTTCCCATTGATTCAACACTGCTACTATCTTCACGATTCTCATTAAATGAAGCTCTGAGAAATCTTTTTTTTTTGTGAGCAACTGTATTTTTGACATTTTGCCATTTTTCTCCCCAATTTAATAATGCCACATGTCATTGACAAACCTTACTGTTGGGTCTGGGGAGGGTGTAAACAACCACTTGTCTCCTCTGATACACATGAAGTCACCAGCAGGTTCTCTTCACTGAGGACACTGAGGAATTTCATCAGGAGAGCATAGCCCGTGTGAGGCAGAAACAGCCTATGTCCATATTTTAACCTTGGTGTTTTTTCGTAAATTAACACCCTATTTGATCATACTACAGCGTCAAACAAAAGCATCAAAAGTAGCAGATCTGCAAGCTTTGAGGTTTGATTTTGAATCCTGAAATCCTGTTTTATACTTTATCACACAACTGTGTCATGCTAAACTAGTGAAGATAGACAATCTAAAAGCTCACACCACGTCGCAGTGTGATGCGCTGAGAGCACGTAGATTGGCGATCTTCACCATTTTTAAACGTTTTCTTTTACATAATTATTTTGAAACTTGTCGCCTATAATGACATGCCCAAAATAGGGATTATTATTCGATTATCTTATCTTTTTATTATCAATTAGATTGATTAGTTCGATTAACTGTTTTTAATTGCTTTACCCCTGCGCCACCCGGATGCCCCAGCTCTGACAGATCCTTTTCTTCAAAATGTCTGCATCACATCATGTACTGTGTTCACACTGTCAGCTACAAAGATACAGGCTATCACTCTCTTTCAATGTAAGCTAGCGACATGAAGATACAAAGATATATCCGACTTTTGTAGCTGCTACAAAAGCTACAACAGCAGCTATAAAGTTACAAAAACGTTGAGCTGGTTTCAACTTCAACTACAAAGATACAAATTATTTTATTATAGGCATTATTTACCTGCACAGCTCATCCTGGGCCTGCGAGGCGGCGGCCTGCAGCTCAGCCGCCCGCTGCTCCGTGTGCAGCCGCAGCTGCTCCAGGCGCTCCCGCAGCGCCTCGTTCTCCTGCAGCACCTCGGTGATGTGGCTCCCCGAGAACTCCGTGGGCTGGTAGGCCTTCTCGTACTGCGCGGGCGGAAACGTGGTCTCCGCCCCCGCGACCCCCTCCCCACCGGGAAGAGCTGCTGCCGGAGACGTCTTTGGGGCCGCCACCCGTCTGGGGCTAGGGCCGGACAGCAGGCTGCGCCTCTCCTTCTGCAGGCGCTCCACCGTGCGGCTCAGCTCCTGGATGGAGCGGGTCTTGGCGGCGAGCTCCTGGTTGAGTCGCTCTATGCGGACGCCAAAGGCTTCCTCGGCCTGCCGCTGGTGTCTGGAGGGACTGCGTTGCACTCTCTCTGGCTCTTTGGGCTGGGCCTGCTGGATGGGTCCATTTAAAACAATGCTTTTGCCAAATACTTTATAGTAATTTTGTCACGTTTCTTTGGGGATGAGCTATCACATGACAAAATCAGGCCACATTTATGTACTATTCCCTCTGTGTCTGAGAGAAGCACGCACATTCTGCCGAACAGAATGTAGTGACAGAGACATTTTCCATCACTTTATTCAGCAATTATTATAACCACTTGAGCCCTATATATTTAATCTTATCACGAATAGTGGAACATATCCGATCTACAAGCTCACAATGCATCACAATGCGACATATTGCAAGCTTGTAGATCTGCTATTTTGGGGGGAAATGAAGTACACTTTTTTTAAACTTTGCCCAAAGGTTTAAAGTGGTTAATTTATGTAACTAAACCTGCCAACCCCAGGCCTACAATGAAAGGCACAAACCTGCTGAGAGAGCTGCTGCTGTAGAGACTGGACCTGTTGGCGCAGGGCTTGTTCTGTGCCGTGGTGAGCCTGCTTCACACGCTCCAGCTCCTGCTCCAGCTCCAGAGTTTGGACCGGACCGTCCGGAGGGGTCCTACACACAGGCTCTGACTGAGGCTTCTGGGTCAGCTGCTGCTCCAGCTCGGAGATCTGATGCTCATACTGGAGCTGCACAGGGAGGTGGTGTGTTAACTAACCCATTAGGTAGGTAGGTAGGTAGGTAGGTAGGTAGGTAGGTAGGTAGGTAGGTAGGTACTTTATTAAGACCTGAGGCCGATCCTACATAATGCCTTCTAAATCAGTAGTTATTTTTCGTGCTAAGGACCCCCAAAATGACATATTTGGCCGCGGACCACCCATCTGAAAATGTTTTGTGCCAGGAACCCCACCACCCAGAAGAGAAGACTTGTGTTTTAAGTAAATTCAAACACTTTGAAGATTTTTAAAATAATGTTCAAACATAGCAGATGTACAAGCTCACAGCGGGGCACGAAGTGACGTGCTGTGAGCTTGCATATCTGCTATTTTTGAGAACCACTGTTCTAAGTCCTAAGAGTTTTCTGAAAAACGTATGTTGCTATATATATATATATATATATATATATATATATATATATATATATATATATATATATATATATACTGTAGCTAAAATAAAAAATGATGCAGACGCTTTCCCGGTTTTAATGGATTATAAGTAGTGCAGTCGAGTCAATTGGCACCGGTAATGTTGGCTAAAATGGCTCTGAAAAAAATACTGAAAGGAATGCGAGCGCCGTGATACGCTGAGGAAGGCTCACACTGTTGTATTGTGCTGCCTGTGTCAGATAATAAAACATCCTAAAAGGACATGAAGTGAGTGCTGGTGATCTTTTGGTTTGGCTATATAATGGCTCTACACATGCATAGTGAGGTATAATGATGTGACACCTTGAGATTAGAATCTCGCACCCTTTTAAATGTAGCCGATTCATGTCATGGTTCATTTCTCCATGTTCCGGCTGGGAGAACATCACACATATTCACACAGTGCTCATCTGCTATCATCATTTCATTTGTATCACGATCTGAGAATAACTAAACCTGATAGATTGTGACAATGGTGCTTTAATTTAATTCATTTTTTATCATATTTTTGCATTTTCAGAATATCTCTATAAAGCGTGGGATAGGAGAAGGGTGATTTATAATAGATGAACTTTCAAAAATAGTGGGTCAGGACCCATTTTTGAAATCAACACAGATTATTTCAGACGGTAGGCTACGAGCAGACTGTCTGTGAATCACCGGCGGTGACGAGTTTTGATGTGTTCATTATTAGCCCTAACACAGATCCTTAAGCCCCCCCCCGGCTACTAGATGAGTGTCTGTTTGAAAGCGAATGTGTGAAAAGTGTCTGTGACACTGACAACACATTTACAGAGTCTGTGCGTGAGTCATTGTCTATGGAGAGAACTCCAGACAGACAGTACATTGTCTGGAGTCACAGGGTTAGCTCCTTTGTTTCTCTGAGAGTTTTTCGAGAACATTTCAGCATTGAGAAATACACTTTATTGGCCTGATGATGGCCTCTAGTTTGAGAGTGGCACACGTTGAGGGTTAGGATTAGGCAGCGTGACAGATGAAAACTATGTGCGACAGTAAATTAATCTTCAAGGAAAAAAAATAAAACAGAATTTTAAAGCTGCAGTTGTTAAGTTAATACTATTTCCTGTTAACTATGACCAGTGTGAAATGTGGTGCGTTGTGAGGCAATGGGGAGACTCTTATTGTGAAGGGTTGACCGGAAGGGGCGGGTCCTTAGATGAAACTGCTTTGTTAACGAGCAGGTCGAACAGTAGCCTCGATCTCCAGGCTTTTAGTCGAACGGCAGAGTGCCAGGAATAAACTTATGCCAGGAATATACTAATGTAGCCTGACAGTGCATCACAGGTTCGTGACAAGAGACAATCTTTACTGCATGACTCTCCTCCTTTTCTCTCTCTCCTATAATAAGGCAGAAAAGCCCCACAAAAATATAAAAATATAAAATAAACATAAAAAGTTGGCTTATTCCGAGTAACATTGGTGGCAGAAGATGGCTGGTAACATTAAAGTCCCAGTAGAAAACAAAAACAAGCACTCTCAGTCTGTATCTAATGCAGTTTGCCGGGTGCACGGCTCATGAAAATTCACAGTAAGAAAGTAATAGCCAGCACTCCGAAGTCCTTCTGGTACTTTTAATTCATATACGCACGGACAGCCACAGCATACATGGACGCATTTTCGGCATCAAGCCTTCGCCAGCGTGTCCGTGCGTATATGAATTACAAGTACCAGAAGGACTTTGGAGTGCTGCTAACTATAGAGTCCCACCAGGCTTCGACGAAGGGAAGCCATATGCCAGTTGGAAGAACGAGATTGCAATTTGGACCAGAGTCACAGAACTTGCGAGAAAAAAAAAACACAAGCACCTGCCGAGGGTTAGGGTTCGGCAGCGTGACAGATGAAAACTTCCAACTGTGTGCGAGCAAAGGTAAATTAATCTTCAGGGAAAAAACAGAACAGAATTTTAAAACCTGCAGTCACTGCGGGTCAGCAATACCAGACAGTACGTGACATCCACAGTAACAGTTCTACAACTCTCCTGGATGGATTTAATTATGCTTCTGAGTCACGTTTTGTGGACAAAATTATAAACTATAATCAGAGAGCTAGTGATTAAAGTGCAATTCTATCAACAGCTAAGTGATTTTTCATCGTGTTATTAGTGCGCGGTTATTCACAGGTGGTTGAGTGACTGAGCAGACTTCCACGGCTCTAATGGTTGATTAGAGCCGTGTCTCTCATGGTTGATTTAGAACAGAACAATCTGTAGCTATTAAAACGTTTGATTGCTCATTTGACATTTGATTGCTCCTGTTCAGAGGTTTTCAAAGCCCATCGTCTGTAGCCACGTAGACGGGCTCATTGAGCAATTTCAGAACTATTTCCCCGAAAGAGAGAGCACAGACAAGTTGGACAACTGGATCCGCAAGCCGTTCGTTACGCATGACACAACAAGCCTCCCACTCTCTGAGCAGGAGGCGCTCATTCATCTTTCATGTGACGAGCTGCTTGAAAGTCAAGTTCGCTTGACAGGCCGTGGCAAAGTTCTGGAAATCAGTCCGGAACGAGTACCCAGTGTTGGGTAATACTGCACTGAGAACATTGCATTGTGAGCTTGTAGATCTGTTATTTTCCTACATTTGAAAGCTTGTGAAATGGGACATTCTGCATAACTTTCTACTTTTGGTATTTTAAGTACATTTTGATATCAATACTTTTGTGGTCAATTTTGAATTCTGGATTTTGACATTGCAGTATGGATACTTTTACTTAAGTAAAACATTAGTACCAGTACTTTCCCCACCACTAAATAATTGCAAACTGGTACAGACATACTTTGATCCTCTGGAACTGCTGATCCATGGCCCTCAGGCCGCGCTTGGCCTCCTCGTCGCAGCTCTCCAGCTCCGCCTCCAAACGCTGAATCCTGCGCTCCAATAGGGCGTTGACCTGGGAGGGCGGGGAGCTCTTCGCGGCGGCGGCGGGGTCCTGCTGCTGCGTCTCCGGCGGTCCACAGGCTGCGGCGGCAGCGTGGATGAGAGCCGGCAGGGAGTTGGGGTGTCGCCGCCGTAGGGTTTGCTCCAACTCCTTCACCTGGTGGCCGGAGGAAAGCAGGGAACGATCAGCTAAATCAGTGCTTTTCAACCAGTGGTTCGGGGACCACCAGTGGTCCTTGAGGGGGTTTCAGGTGGTCCCCAGCCAAATGATGGAGAGTTGGTAACCAAATGGACCCTTATAGATATTTAACTCTTAAAATGAAACCAAATGGACCCGTTTCATTTTACGCTCTCAAGAGTTAAATTATTGTTAAACATCTTACTTTACAAGAAGTCTACACAATTAGAAAATGTAGAAGAATTGTTATTTTGATCAACGTTTGCCTGTTATCTCTCCTATGGTAACAACATCAATACAGCATACAGCAACAAAATATTCAAAGTTTTTGGGTCTGAGAGTCTAAATCTCATCAAATGGTGGTTCTGTGGCTCAAATGCCCAATAAATAATGGTCCTTCATGTGAAAAAGGTTGAAAACCCCTGAGCTAAAACACGGATTACGTTAATGACCTTCGTTGACCGGGGTCCCGTTCCCCAGGAGTGTGTACTAGTTGGTGGTCACCCTCCTTTTTCCCCCTCTACACCAAATATGTTAGCTGAAAACAGCTGATCTACAAGCCGATGCGTTGTGTGAGCTTGTAGATGTGCAATTGCTGCCGGATGTTCGCCAATTGTTGGTCAAATGCTCACCTATTAACCCATTAAGACCTGAGGCCGATTCTACAAATGCCTTCTAAACCAGTAGTTCTCACATTTTCAAGATTTAAAAAAAATCGAAAATATCAGATATACAAGCTCGCAGCACGGCATGAAGTGGCGCGCTGTGAGCTTGTAGATCTGCTATTTCTGAATAGCCAATGCAAAAATCTAAAATTACATAAAAATCCATATATCCATAGCAGTCTGGCTGCGGCCCCCCTATTGCAAAATGGCTTTAAAAAAAGAATAAAGAAAACATTGCCGATCTACAAGCTCACTTTTCGTCTCATTGGAATGCGTAGATTATTTATTTTATTCTCAAACTAGGGACACCAGGTTGAAAGTAGTTAAAGGACAACTTTACACATTCTATTCTACACTATCTTCATATACTCTTATTGGTCCTCACTAAGGCTCTTTATAATAATGGTACCATTTTTGTCTACCCACTCTGTGTCTCAGAGGAGGGCTGTTGACAGTTTAGAAACCTGCCTACCAGTGACATCATCGATGGGGAATCCAAGCTAATAGAAACTGCAGGCTATCTCTTCCTGGAAAGTTAGCATGCTATAATGGAAGCCATTGTTCTTGCGTTAATATAAATAAATAATAAAAAGAAGTTAAATCTTGTTTGAAAAAATGAAATCTGCTTAATGATGATGTCACTGGTAGGCGGGTTTCTGAACTGTCCACAGAACAAAGACATTTTAACATTTTATCTTGAGCATTAGTGAGGACCAACTATATTAACATAGGTTGAAAATGGGTGAAGTCGTCCTTTAAGCTGGCACAATAATCGTATGAATTGAATTTAAATTGTGGAGAAAAGAAACCCGACACTGCACTAAGGAACACTTCAGACTTCACTGGCGCTATCTCTGCAATGATTGTGTTACCGTGTGGACCTAAGGCTTTTTAAAATATCACACTGAAAGATACGTTCCGAGTATTTCATCACAATTTCATTATGTCTGTGAAGCCTGGGGAGAAGACCTTTGAACAGTTGGTAACTTTATAAAGTTACCAACTGAAGTGAAGTGCCCAGAAAAGAAAGCCCACAGAATGCGTTGCTGCATTACGGACACTGGGAGCTCAAGATAGTATAGTATAAAATAGAGATACATGGATATATGGGACAGGCTGGTACAGCATAATAATAATAATAAATAACTTGGTCAAAACAGAGTTAAAAAGTCAGAAACAACTGAACAATCAGGTGCCCACAGGAGACATAAAAAGGGAACGATAGTAAAAAGCGTCAATGGTGCTCACGGATCCGGGCACTCAAAAGTAAAAAGGTCCTAAAAGCATGCTGGTGAGGGAATTCATCTGCTCCATGCTACCTGCCTCGCTGGACCCGTGACAGTTTGCATACCGTCAAAACAGATCCACCGATGACGCTATTGCCATGGCTCTCCACACCGTCCTCTCGCACATGGATAACACGCTGCTGAAGGGCAATTATGTACGTATGCTGTTCGTGGACTACAGCTCAGCATTCAATACCAGGCGTTGTGAGCTTGAAGGTCGGCTATTTTCAAAATGTTTGACTCTTTCTTATAGATTTGACAATTTGGCCAATCTTTGACAATTTTTTATAGTATAGTTTTTCTTTTCTTTCTTTCTTTTTAGGTATAAAAAAAGGTCTTAAAAGTCCTTACATTGTCACTTCAGTGTCATCTGGGGACCCCCCCAAACTCATGTGGGGATCACCCTGGGGGACCTGACCCACATGTTAAGAACCACTGATCTAAGGCTCATATGGTACCAGGCATATCGAAAATGTAGCCTGGCCTTGTAGGGCTTTAAAAGTAAATCAGTCAGACCTTAAAAATCTATCCCGAAACTAACTGGCAGGGCAGCCAGTGGAGAGATTGTTAACAATCTAGCAGCTGAATTCTGCTCTAGCTGAAGACGGCCATAGCTTTTTTTTACTGAGCCCAGAGCGTTACAGCAGTCGAAGCGAGACAATATACAAATGCGAATGACCTGAGATTAATCTAATTTCAGCCAATAAACTAGCAGGTGCGCTTCCTCTGGATGCCTTTTTTGTTTAGGCAGTGGGTGCACAGCTAAAGATACAACTAGGCTAAAAAGACACCACCAAAGTGGAAAAAGTGGCACTCCAAAACTAAAGATGAAAGACTCAGATGCACATTCTATTTATTGAGAACGCTAACACGTTTCAGCCTCAGCCTTCCTCAAACAAATAAAAAATATTAATCTCATTTGTTGACGGTCTCTATGGAGACAAATATGGAGCAAATATGAGCACGACTAACAGACAAAAGCAGGAGCTGTGTATAACATAGCACAGAGAGAGAGAGAGAGAGAGAGAGAGAGAGAGAGAGAGAGAGAGAGAGAGAGAGAGAGAGAGAGAGAGAGAGAGAGAGAGAGAGAGAGAGAGAGAGAGAGAGAGAGAGAGAGAGAGAGAGAGAGAGAGAGACACACACACACACACACACACACACACACACACACACACACACACACACACACACACACACACACACACACACACACGTACGTAATGGTATAAAGTCAGCTAAGTTAAAGGTCATAAAGTCTGCTGTGGCTTCAGGGGTAAACATTCACCCTCTGACTGACAAGTTCAAAAGGAAACTTACTAGAAAAGTGGGTTCAGTACAGTTCATTTTTCTAGAGGTGCAACAGTTAATCAAACTCAGTCAATTTCAATATTTTACTTAATTTTTGTAAAAATAGTTTAAAAAAATAGTCTTTTGCACACCTACAAAGGCGACAGGTGCGTAGAAGACCAAAAAAGGCCCCAACTTACTGAAGGAAAAAACTCAAACGCAATTAAAAAGTTTTAATGGGAATAACAACATTTGGGTCTTTTAGACCTTTCAGGTTATCTTTTAGGATAAGCTGATAAAGGTCTAATAGACCGAAACATTGTTATTCCCATTAAAACTTTTTAATTGCATTTGAGGACAATGTGCGGGAGTTTTTTCTTCCAGTATTTTCAAAAATAGCGCTAATAGTCTAGATAGATCTACAAGCTCGGGATGCGACACGTTGTGAACTTATAGATCACCTATTTCTATTTGCGCTATTTTTGCATGACACTGTTGAACGAGTATAAAATAGGGCTTAAGTGGTTAATCAAAGTAATCTATTTAGTCTATTATAAAAAATATATTAGATTTAGTTTGTGTTGAGTTGTTATTATAACACATGTGAAACATTATATTACATTTGTTTTCATTGATTTGATTATTTGATGAACCCATTCCCTGCCATTGACAGAGATCTCCGTCATTTCAAATCCACCCGTTTGACCGCCATTGACAGTTTCATTGTTTTGGGCGGGAACATTCCATAAGAGGGCACTCTAACGCAACATAGGAATGATCTTAGGACCCTGAAAGCAGGAAAGGACAGATGTGACGTCATCCCAAAGAAAGAATGACACTCCTGTCCGCTCCTTCTTTAGAAAAACACTCCTTTCTCTTTTTTTTGTGAAAACGTCTGTTATACAACAGCCTGCCGGGACAAAATGGCCGATCGCGGTTACAAAATGATTTCTCTGGTGGATAGATCAGACCCTCCCCCATCCCCCAGCGTGCTTTGTTTACATCCACGCGTGGCTCTGCAAAGATCGTCAATATAAGGTAAAAAAAAAACTGCCAGAAGCTACATAATTAATGAATTAATACCTGGCAGGGAATGTGTAAATTAAAAAAGTAATCGATGGAATAATTGCTAAGAAGATAATCAATAGTTGCAGGCCCACACTTTTCTAGTTTGTACTCTCTCAATTCAAAAAGGAAAGGCTGGACCTGGACTGGTCCCTGAATACTGATGCTGTCTACAAAAAGACACAGAGTCGGCTCTTCTTCCTGAGGACCCTTAGGCCTTTCGACGTGTGTAACAAAATGCTGCAAATACCAGTCAGCAGTGGCAAGTGCCATGTAGTCTGCAGCTAGACCAGTGGTCCGGGGACCACCAGGGGTACTTGAGGGGGTTCCAGGTGGTTGAAATGACGAATAAATAATGGACCTTAATATGAAAAGGGTTGAGAACCAATGAGCTAGACTATGCTGGTGAAGAAGGCTGGCTCAGTCTGTACTTGGTGAGAGGCCGGACTCACTGGAGACTGTTGTGGAGAGATGAATAAGATGCGGAGCATAATGGACAAGTGTGAGTCATCCCCTCCATAACATCTCGGCACATGTTATCCATCTATCTATCTATGTGAAGGTTAAATGGAAAAGACAGGAACATGCTCATTGGTAAGATGGTGTTTGAAGCATGTTGGAACCGGATGAATTCAGAAATCCAAGCCAATCAAACAAATACAAACCACCCACACAGCTACTGCCCTGCAGCAAGCATGTGGGAGTAAAAGGAGCCAGACACAAATGAAATGCAGAGTTCACCAAGGCTCCTTTCTGGGGCCTCTTCTGTTCAGCATCTAGGCTCCCACTGGCTCAGATTAGGGAAAACAGCAAGATATAATACCATAATTATGCAGACAACACACAAAACTCTTAACCATATCACCAGAGGACTATGGTCCAGTACAAGCATTGGTTTAATGCATTAAATAACAGGGAGCAAATAACATAAGAACTATAAATATTATATCAAGAGCCCAAAATAATCTCCTCACAAAAAGTTTGGAAACTTAACTTTGGTTGATTATTTCTCCACTTCAATAATACCAATTGGTATTGCATTGTATATATTTTTTACCGTTGATTAGTCACCTTTACAAGAGGTATAACTTGTAGGGATTGTGCAATCGTGGAATGAGCAACACAGCTAAATGTGTGGGTAGCGGTTAGCACCCCCCAAAGATTTGCCAAAATCCTCCAATATGCTTCTGCTGGTAATCGCTCTTGTTTTGAGCGACCTGCCACGCACCTGAGCATGGGTCCTGCAACTATGACAGAGATCTGCCTGTGGTACCGTAGTGGGCTGTCATGTCATGTTTATGTAAAGTTAGATAAGAGATTGTAGACAGGCCTATCAACTGAGCCAAAATATGAATTACATGACTAATGTCTCCGATGCTTTGTTTCGTTTTGTCTTCTGATTTTGTTTTGGTGGTGGGGGTGTTTTTTAACCATGAAATTGGGGACTGTTGTTGTTAATCACAAATACGGAAATATATTGTATGATGAATTTCATGGAATAAATAAAAAGTTCAACAAAAGGAAATGCATTAAACTAATCAATGACTGGATGTGATGGTAAGCATCAGAGAGACACAACATTCAGATTTGTGCACAATTTTGCCTGCCTCTTTCATGATGTAATGCTCAGTGTATTCAACCAACGGTGCACACACACACACACACACACACACACACACACACACACACACACACACACACACACACACACACACACACACACACACACACACACACACACACACACACACACACACACACACACACACACACACACACACACACACACACTTGGCCAGGCTATTAAACCTCGGCCCCGGCTTGACTCAGATGGAGAGGACAGAGACCGCCTCTGCCTCCTGGGGATACTCCTCTCAAATGTTCGCTAATGATCTCCTCCTTGATGAATATAAACTGTGGCTGTGCAAATCTATATACTAGACACAGCTGCCTGGGTTCCAGCTATCATGCACGGACCACAAGCCGAAACTCTCCTACGAAACAAAAGGCGGTGGGATTTGTTTACACATTAATCACGGTTGGTGCAATAATGTGAAAGTGATGCAGAAACATATTTTGTCAGCGGGTTTTGCGACCCAGCACTAACTGGGTTATTGCGTGGGTGAAATAATCTCTCTACCTCTATCTCTCCAATGGTTGTATGGGTGCTCTCTCTCCCTCCCTCTCCCTATGTCTCTCTGTGTCTGTCTATCTCGTTGATCAAGTTTGACGACCAGCATGCAAACTCATCAACTTGAAATAATATGTAAATTATATCAAGTTAAAGGTAGGGTAAGTGATTTACTTTGGTTAAAATAAGTGTTAAATAGCTCTATATTCTGATAGTACTCTTTGCTATAGAGTGTTCGTTCAGAAAAAGGAGTCTCCATGTCTCTCCAGCTCTTTATTAAACAGGAAATGCATTTTCAGTGCTCTCTCCTGATTGGCTTAAATGTTGTTACCTACCTGAAAATTGTATATTCTGTTCATTAAAGAGCTGGAGAGACCCCTGTGACCGAACAAACGCTCTGTAGCAATGATTACTATCAGAATATAGTACTTTTAACAAAATAAAATAAATTACCAAAAAATATCACTTACCCTACCTAATTTCCCAGCCCTATACAGTATATAGTGTAGAATATATACTGTATATAAATTAGTATGCAACTGTGTGGGATGTATGGGGGATCAGGACCGCTTCCTTGTGACATTTGAACCGTTTTGTACCTGAGGCAGTGAAACTCATCCACCAGGTCCACTGCTCCTCACTGACAGAACTCGGGGGTTGGAACATTCAATACAATAAGCGCAATCACTCATTTATTCATTCATACAAGTGCATTGTGCTCTCTCAAGTGCAGTCCCCACGCTGGTCCAGTACCCAGAGTGGCGGATTTGATGGTATGTACAAGCTGGTGGGCATGATTACATAAATCATGTAAAGTATAGCTTTTCTTTTTACTGCCACCCATCTGCATTTCAATTGCAACTACACAAGCGTGTGTGTGTGTGTGTGTGTGTGTGTGTTTACGGTACCTCCTCCTTTTCATTTGTGCTCTTTCTCTCTCTCTCCATTCTCAGATTTGCCTGGATTCAATTACTGACGGCAGAGTTGAAAGTACGCTCACTTGAAGCACTTGCTGCCGAGATGCAGAGAATCAGCCATTTTGGCCATAAAAGCTGGTTGTAGATGTAGCACTGATTCTCATCTTTATCATCATTTCCCCCTTCCTACACTCACCTCTTTTTTTTAAATGTTTTATCCCACTATTTTGTAACCCTTTTTCACCCAGTGCCAATTATCTAAGTGATGCAAACTCCACACAGAGTAGGCCCTTTCACCAACTTGTTTTGCTCTCTTGGTTGTATTGTCTCCTTACATTTAAATGATTTTGTTTATAGATTACTAGAGTTTCGGGGGGCTACGCCCCCCTCAACCCCAGCCGCGCACGGGGCCCAGCGTGGCCGTGTGTATATTGGGGGACCCAAATCGCCGGAGTGAAACTGTGGAAAAGTTTTTTTGAAAAAGGAAAAAATTTGAAGAAATAATATTTGTTATGTTTCAGGGGGTCCACAGGGGGTCCGCGGACCCCCTGATGGTCCACTGACCCCCTGTGGAGTGTTGGGACGCGCGGGGACACCCCTGGAACATTGCGGACCATTTCGGTGTTTTTTTTTTTTTCATGAAGGTGGTTGCTTGTTTCTGGCGCAGGCTGTGCAAACCTGGCAACCCAGCGCATGCTGCCGCACGTTTAAGTGGCGTAGCGTCATGAGGGTCAGTGGGGCCGTGGCTCGGTCAGTGAAGACCCTGTAGTGCGGATGATATGTGGCATAGAGGGGCAGATTGTAAATCCACAGAGGAAACATCCGTGGGCTACCATTGGTTCAGCGATGTGTGCGGTCGCCCTGCGGCCCCTCCTCCTCCACCAATGTGCAGTGTTGAGAGCCCTGACGTCACAACAATTGGAGCGATGGGCACTGCACTGTGGTTGGTTAGGGTACACCTAGGGCCCAGGTAGAAGCCAGTTAAAGCCTGCATGGGCAAACCCAGTTAGGACCCGCCTTGGTCCCACATGTTCATGGCTAGTTGGGGCACACCTAAGGGCCAGGTAGAAGCTACTTATAGCCTGCATGGGCATCGCAGTTGGGACTGAAGTGGATGGCGCTGACATTGCTGACATGGGGTCCATATGGTTTAGCCCACCTTGAAACCATATGGGAACTACGCTGGCATGCTGGCTGTAATGCAAACGCTGCATCATACCTGCAGTGTGTAGTTTGATGTTGTGTGTGTAGCAGATATACCTGCAGTGTGTAGATCAATGTCCATAGGAAAGTGAATGCCCAGCAGTGTTTTTTTTCCCCAGCAGAGTTTCTAGTGTCTCTGTGTCTCTCTGGAAGAGGTTGCACATGAACTCTGCAGCCGCACTGAGGCGCTCCAACACAAACACTCTGACATTAAGCTGCTTCACACAACAAACATCAGCACCACGCTGCTGTTTGTCCAAAAGACACAATATCTCCTCTCCCACCGACGTCATGTGTTCATTTATCGACAGCCGTACAGACTCCTTTTGACACATTTTACGTCGTTTATCCAGCTCTCACTGACTCTCCACATCGGGCTGTTATTTTGCTGCGATCAAGTCAACGATGTGAGAGATTAGCTATCACAGACGGACGGACAGGGGGTGAAACATAGTCTTGCGCCATGCCTTTCGGCCTGGCGGAGACAATAAAAAACCGAAAGTAAGGGAAATGGCCATTTCTGCAACAGAAGTAGTCAATAAACTATGCTATGAAAACATGGGCCACATTGGCAAAGAATGTAAGAAAGAGGCAATCATGTAGAAAATAGCCGATCTCCAAGCGTACAAAGCCTCTCAACGTGAGGCGTTTCGAGCTTGTAGATCGGCTATTTTCACAATATTTACTTGTGGAACGGAGTCAAACAGAATGGGGGGGTCCCAGATCAAGTACGTGTATTTGGGGGGGGGGGGGGGGGGGGGGGGGGGCGGCGTGAAAGGGTTGATAAACATGACAACCAGGTTAGCGTTAGCGACATGGCAGCTATCACAGCGCCCTGTCCGTCGTGCTGCAACTGCCTGTGATGGCTACAGCAGTAACAGCAAGCTGTCTGCGATGCCATTGTCTGGAGACTGCTCTTAGCGTGACACGACCAATGAGAGTGAGCGCTGTAGTTGTTGCTAAGATACGGTGGCGTCTCTGCCCCATAGCTTGTAGATCTCTCACACATGATTGGCGTAGGCTGCGTTGCCAGGTCTGACTTTGTGTGTAAGCAATGGTCGGCTTATTTTTGCGCGCCTTTGGGCTCGTTTGCATTGTGCGCACGGCAGCGCTTGTTTAGCGTACGTCAGCGCGACGTGGCAACGGACGTGGCAACGTGAAAGGTGATTGGCTGGTGAAAAGAAACACCCGACGTTACACCAGAAATGGTGCCTGGAGAAAATGGTGACCAAAAAAAAAGTTTGGAAAAAAAGGAAAAAACCCCCGCAGCGGCTGGCTGCTGTTGTGGTGATGAGGTCGTGCGCACGGTAAACGGTACGAAGCTGGCTCCCCTTCCGTTTTGTCCGACATTTGGTGAGTAGAATTAATTATGTTGCGCGGTGGAAAAGGTGTAGTGAACAGTGAGATGTCCCCTACGCGAGGCGTAAATTCAGCGCGGCCGCCGTGGCGAGTCAGTAGGCGACATGTGGTCTGGCGGTGCGTTGTTTATTCGATAACAGAGCTGTGGGGTGTCGCCACCGAGGATGCGGAAGTTGCTCGCCATTTATATAGTTAGATTATAAAATATTGAACCATCCCCAAGCCGATGGCAATGTGCATTTTTATCCACCTGAACTGCCCTCACCCTGCATGCACCGGCTGCATAAGGAGTGAACCCAGGCACCACTAATTACCACCTCCTAATGGATGAACATGACTCATGTACATTAGTACATCCAGATGAATAAACAGTGTAACAAGTACAGAGCTGGGAACAACACACATTCAGGAGTGTTCACATAACAGGCTAGAATAGTTGACGTGGGAAACCATATAATGCAAAAAACAAGTTATTTGTTTGCTACAGCAGAATCAGGGAGAGTGAGAGCAGAAGAGAAAAGAGAAAGAAACACGGGGTAGAAACAGTACATGATGTTTAGAACATTAGCATAATACGCAGGTGTGTGCATGTTCTTTTATAAACATTATCATATGCAGAGGTGTACGTGTTATTTTAGAAACATTAGCATCATATGCAGGTGTGTACGTGACAAGCCACCATGAGGCAGAGCTGTGCAAACAATAAGTAACAATAAGCATTAAAAACAGTTGGAACACAAAAATAGGTTTAGTGTACTTAATCAAATCAGTCTGCATAGCTGCTACAGCTACACCAAGCCTATTTTGGGGTTCCAACAGGATCTTAGTGCTAAGTGTAATATTGACACTACTGTAGTGAATAAAGGTACTTGTTTTGTGCATTCCATGGTTGGTTTCAAAGCTCTTCTATTTTGTGCCGTCTGACAAGATTGTTTTTTTTTTTTCTCTGTGCTTTCACTTCCATTTAGAGTATCATCTAGTCTCTGTCGGGTGGAAATCTTGTATGTCCAATACAGTTGCTTTTCAAGAACTTCTGTTCCAATGGATCCAATGTAGTTATTATTTAGTCACAAGCTCTTGACAATACTTTTCATTGGTTAAATATTCATACAACCCACAGACAGACTTAACCACTTTAACAGTATTTCTCAAATAGAGAAAATAACTGATCTACAAGCTCACAACACGTCGCAATGCGACACGTTGTGGGCTTGTAGATCGGCTATTTTCGCTACTTCCGCGCGACACTCTCGTACGACGTAGTAGGGCACTGATTTACGAAAGAACAAAAATAATTGAAATATGGAGTTACGAGGTTTCAGCCTGGAAGTGAGGATCTGCACCTGCAATCATTTGGAGAGCCTTATAAGAGGGTCCTCCAGGGGATACCCCCCACAGTGCTGCGTATCTGAACCATTTTCCTGGTAACCGGGGCAACCACAGAGATACCCCTGAGGAAGCTGGATGAGGTGCGGACTCTCAGACTACAGATACAGGGCTGCAACTATCAAGTGCCTTCTTAGCGATTGTTTTATATCGATTACTTTTTCGATTAGTCAAATACTGGAGAAGCGGGTTTCCTATTTTTTTGATATTTTTTTCATCAACGTAATTTTTTTCCAAATTATAGGTTTTCTAGATAACGGAATCATTCTATACAACACTACGTCATAGGCTACACTAGTGTCGCACAAGCGGGGGGGGGGATATCAAACCCAACTAATGATGCTTGTATCACTTCCCAACCACTTTGCTAGCCTCATTTCATTTACATTTTGAAGAAGGATGAGGTATGGAGATGGAGTGAACACCAAGAAGCATGAGTGCAAAATTAACATTTTAATTTCAGTCGAAATGGAATCTGTGAGCATCATGAAAGGTCTCTGTCTGTGTGTGGCAGTATTTCACAAATCTCGAGAAACGTCAGACTATTTATTAAGAATAGCTTATGCTTAACTTAACTCATGGTCTGAAAAAGATCCCTGGCTAATAACCCTTATTATGCATAATTAATGACTTAATACTTTATAATTGCCTTATATAACAAATTTTTAAAATGCCTTAAATATTCTATTTATTTTATAAATAGTTCATCTTTTACTCAAGGGGGACAACGGCCGTCGCAAGTTGATGATGTCATTTGTCCATGCGTGGTCCAGCCCTATGGAATGTATGGAATGCATGTGCTAATAAAACCATTTATTTTGGTGCTCATATTAACCTTAGGAAGTATTAAGTTGTTTTTTTGTTATTTTTAGGTTAAGTACGATTGTTTATTGCTGGACCACGCATGGACAAATGACATCATCAACTTGCGATGGGCCTTGAGTAAAAGATGAACTATTTCTAAAATAAAGAAAATATTTAAGGTGTTTTGAATTTCTGTTATATAGGGCAATTGTAATGTATTAAGGCATATAAGGCTTATTAGCCGGGAATCCCTCGAAGAAGGTCAAAAGCTGACCGACAGCATGCTGACCAACAATGCTGCTAAACAATAATGACAAATAAAACACAAAGTTTATTGTGTTTACCTGCCGCTCCAGGTCCTGTATCCTCTTGGCGTCGGCTGCTCTCTCCCTGGCCTTGGTCTGCTGCTGTTGGCCTCTCCTCCCCACCTCCGACTTCAGCTTCTCTACCTGAGATATGGAGCAAACCCGCTTGTTACTTAGGCCTGTCACAATTATTACATAATCGCCTTATTTTTGGTGTAATCGTCATAATAATTTCCTTGCTGAAAAATGTTATATCTGCCCTGTGCACATTTTGTTGACAAAGGCTAAACACAAATGTATTTTCTATTCATAATGTTCCAATAATGTTCAACGCAATTAAATTGCTCATCGCAGCCCTACTTGTTTACTAGAAACTGAACAACGCTGATTCATACGTTATACATAGACCTGCTATATCAGTACATCTTTTTAATTGATGTGTTGATGTCAGCGAGGTCTGCGAGGTCAGCGAGGTCTGACCTGTTCTTTATAACCACTGTTGGAAGAACAGCATGTGCTCAGACACAGTTAACATCACTCTATTTAGAGCTTACCACTATACACTGTGCCCACACTGCCGAGCGAAAGCAAATTTTCAGAAAGTAATGAATGATGCCATGAGAACTTAATGCAACAGATTCATGTGTCGCTTGGATGAGTCTGTGAATAGCATCATTGTCAGTATAAGTTAACCCTGTGTGAAGAGCTGCACTAGACACTCCTCTAGCCTTAAGCACGCATAGTCGAAATGACCTTGGATGAGGGCCCCTGTAAGAATCTTCAAGGTATTCGTACTGACAAGAGAGGAAATCCTATACAAAAAACGTGTTCTTTGATTGACCTTTTTGATGACTCTTTCTGCCATTTTATCACCAGAGGTTTGCCTCCAAGATGGAACACAGGTAGGTAATTTCCTCCTTTCTTGTGATAACATCATCACCCGCTTTGATTGTGATTGTTTTGATTGTTTGACATTATTGGGTCTAGTGTGCCTTGCTAAGGCACACTAGACCCAAAGAGAATGGATTCAGTTTTACCCAGTGGTTTACTGGTGCTACATCCCATGAAAGTGTGTTGCTGGGACAGACAAAGGTTGATAATAAAGTACATTTTCTCCTGATTTGTCTCTCTGAAAAAAGCCATTTTATTATGAAAATCGTGGGAATATCGTGTGGCTTGTGACGATCAGGTCCAATTTTTAGTTCAGTGACCATGGGGCTAAAGAATCGTTCAGAAGCTGTGTTCACGTTCACTCTTCCATTGGAAATAATAGACTCCAACCTGCTTCCGCTCTCCTAAAAAGGTACTTCACGCAGAGACGGGAAGTAAACCGGAGACGGCAAGTCTTGCCATTATTGTCTTAGGTACAACTCAGGCCTACCTGCTCTTTGAGCTTGTGTGTCTGTGCTGTGGCGGCCCTCAGCCTGGCGGCATCTCTGTCCAGCAGCTCCTGGTTCTCTGCGTACCACTGGAGCTTCTTCTGCAGGGCGGACAACTCTGCTCTGTGCCCGTCTTCCTGCTTCTTCTGCAGGGCGGACACCTCCGCTCTGTGCCCGTCTTCCTGCTTCTTCTGCAGGGCGGACACCTCCGCTCTGTGACCGTCTTCCTGCTTCTTCTGCAGGGCGGACACCTCCGCTCTGTGCCTGTCTTCCTGCGCACGCATCTCAAAGCTCTTGTCGCCTGCAGGAAGAAGCGCACGCCACGCATGCACACCCACACACCCACAGAGTGTAATGTCACATGCAGAACACAAAATGTGCACACAAAATGAATATGCAGATGTGCATGACCACACACCAGTGATGGAGGAAGTACTCAATGTTTTTTTACGTAAGTAAAAGTATCAATATCCTATTGAAGAAATTGTCTGTTACAAGTACAAGGTCGGTATTAAACATGTACTTGAGTAAAGGTACAAAATTATTGGCATCAAAATATACTTAAAGTACTAAAAGTACTCTTTATGCAGAAGGTCCCATTTCACACGTTTTCAAATGTATAAAAATCCTTTGAAAATAGCAGATTGTGAGCTTGTAGATATTATTGTAGTTACTATTTTCAAATAGCCAAAGAATATACAGTACGTCTACTAAGTGGTTTTGTAATAATAATACAAATCTACAAAGTAACTAAAGTTTTCAAATAATTATAGTTGGCAGTAAAAATAATGGTAGTAAATTAAAAAATACCTCAAAATTGTACTTAAATACAGTCAGTACTTGAGTAAATGTACTTTCCACCACTGCCACACGCCATGTGTGCCTACACTATGTGGGTTTTACCCGAGGTGGAGTTGAGCTGGGTGTTGGCCAGGTCTTTCTCTTTCTTCCTCAGCTGGAGGTCTTCTTCCAGAGCCTTCTTCTCCTGTTGCAGACTCTGGGTTTCTTCCGTCAGCTTGGCCTCGTTCCTCTACACACACACACACGCGTGCGCGCGCAAACGTACAAAAAAACACACGCATGGATTCCCACACACGCAGACAGACACACGTTGGTACTACTACGTTTTAGGACAGCAATTTTATAAATGTCATTTCTGCCTTTTGTAACCATAACGATATAGCCTGAGATAACCGATCTACAAGCTCACAATAAATGCCTTGTGAGGACCAGACTATTCATCAAATTCTACTATATAGTTGTGGGGACATTAGACCAGTGGTTCTCAACCTTTTCAGGCTGCGAAACCCAAAAAGAATCATATTTGAACTGGGGACCCCCCCCCTGACAAGCACTTGGAATGTAGGAGTTGAGGCATTACATTTATTTTGACTCGGTTCCACAGATAAATATTGTGAAAATAGCAGAACTACAAGCTTGCAATGCACACACACACACACACACACACACACACACACACACACACACACACACACACACACACACACACACACACACACACACACACACACACACACACACACACACACACACACACACACACACACACACACACACACACACTTCCAAATGTACTTGGGCTGCGCGTGATCAAACTCACCTGAAATGTTTCTATCTGAGCCAGCAGTTCTGTGATGCGTTGAGTATGACCCATAGAGCAGACATTTCCCATGGGTCTGGGGGTCTTGTTCACCTGCTCCCTGGAGGAGGGCGACACAAAAGGTCAAGGTATTTCTAAATCGTATCGATTCCTTTAACTTAACTCAATCAGTTACCGGCCCGACCCACGACAGATGCTTTCCCGTTTTAATGGGTTACGGTTTCATGTATTTAGTTCAACTCAAGGGCTGTCAAGGTACAGACACATGGGAGACCCCGGTCAACAGAGTACTAAGTGGTTAAGTCTGCACTTGCGAATGCGATGATGTTGTTGTTGTTGCACTCACTTGGCTAAGGCCAGCTGGATGAGCAGCCTCTGGTTTTCAGTAAACATGGCCTCCTCATTGGCTTTAGTCTTGTTCTGCTGGGCCTTCATCTGCAGATAGAGCTTCTCATTCTCCTGTCAGACACATCAGCACAGTGCAGAATGCAGACACATTAGCACAGTGCAGAATGCAGACATATTAGCACAGTGCAGAATGCAGACACATTAGCACAGTGCAGAATGCAGACACATTAGCACAACAGAACATAACAAATGCGTGCGTGTGTTGTATGCCTTGTAAAAAGGACATAAACACTGCCAGTGCAGTCAGACAATAGGAAAACAGCCACTTACAAAGTGCATAGACGGCAGAATGATTACATGAAAATAGTCGACATACCTGTCAGACACAGCGGACATAAATCATGTATAAAGGAAACAACGCCTCCTTCAAATTGAGCGGCTTCCTATAATAGCTGATACCTTGCTAACTGCTCGGCCCACCTTTTGGGGAGGCCGGCCATTTGCAAACCCCTCACAGTCACAACCAACTTGTGCACGTGCCTCTAGTACCTCTAGGCTACCAAAGATTAAAAAAAACTCTCTCCCTCTCTCCCTCTCTCCCTCTCTCACACACTCACACTCACACACACACACACACACACACACACACACACACACACACACACACACACACACACACACACACACACACACACACACACACACAAGGATTTAAAACCCCTTCCGAGTCATCGCTGTAAAAGTTCAAGGTAATTCCTGAAGGGTGACTTCACCCATTTCTTTTAATCTGCATTGTATCATATCGTTCTATTGTGAGGAGGATGTGACAATGTGGCATAAGATTCGAGATTGCTTTATTTGTCATTTGTTTTCCATCTGCAAGCAGCTTTGGAAAAATAAATGAAATGACTGATGCTCCTGTATGGTTTCCCAGAAGGCAGATCAGGCTGTGAGAGGGGTGGGTGGTGGTGGCCTTGATGATTTTAGTCGCTCTCCTCAGGCATTGTTGTTGGTATATGTCCGCCAGGGATGGCAGCGAACATTTCTCAGTACGTTCTATATCTCAAAAGCTCCCATTCTGCCAGCATGCGTAGGCGAAGAATGCATTGGGAAATGTTACACATTGTCCTCACAGCAAAATGATAGGATTCAGTAAAAAGAATAATTAACTGCCCACTAGTAGCCAGGCAGGGTATGGACTTGAAAAAAGTATGGAACAGAAAAAGGTTTTATGGTAACGGAAAGGAAACTGTGCAGGTAAGTGATTTTCTTTTGGTGAAAATAAATGTTATATAGCTCTATATTCTGATAGATTGCTATAGAGTGTTTGTTCTTTGCATTTTCAGGTCGGGATACCAATTGTATCCAATCAGGATAGAGAACTCAGTTCAATTCATGCCCTACTTCGTCATTCTATGTCACACAAAAGTAGCAAACGTAGCCGATCTACAAGCTCAAAACATGTCGCTGTGGGACACGTTTTGAGCTTGTAGATCTGCTATTTTTGCAATTTCTTTATTGGAATCCTGAATTATTTTGGCAATTTTTGAATTGGAATCCTGATAAGTAACATTTTTATTTAATTTCAAATGCATTTAGTTATACTTATGTTAACTTTATGAACTTAAATACAAATACATTGGACATACAAAAAGACAATACAATTTTAATACTAGTCATTAAGCTACTAATATAGACTGAAGTAATTAAAGCGGGTCACGTTTGCATGTTTGGAATAGTAACAGCTGAAATCAATAATATATCATTATTCCGATATTAACCTGCGGGCCGCATTAACCCATTGAGACCTGAAGCCGATTCTACATGTCTCCTAAATCTCAACAGTATTCTGAAAAACCTATGTTCTATATCAGTGGTGCTCAATCTTTTTCACGTCAAGGACCCCCAAAATTATATGTATTTGGCCGTGGACCCCCATCAAAATATTTTGTTCCAGGGACCCCCCAGAAGCAACGATTTGAGTTACAAATGTTTGCTTTAAAAATACATATATTCAAAGATTTGCACACATTTTCACGAATTTTCAAAAATAGCAGATCTACAAGCTCATAGCGCGGCACTCGGTGCCGCGCTATGAGCTTGTATATCTGCTATTTTTGAATAGCCCAAAGTGTAAAATAATGCCTTTTTTAGCTCAAATCTAAAAATGACAAAGTTCCAGGTCTTAATGGGTTAAGTGAAGGTGGGGGCCGCATGTGGCCCCCGGGCCGCCAGTTGCCCGTGTATGCTTTAAGTCATGCAGACAGACATACAAACATGCCCACCTGCTGGTAACCCTGAATGAGTGTTTCCTGCTCCTGCATTTCTTTCTCAATGAGTCTGAGTTTCTCCTGGGTCACAGGGTCCGTAGCGTCGCCCCATCTCCTCCTCTGGTCTGCGTCCTCCACACTCAACTGAGGAGGAAAGGGAAATTTAACAACTGTACCCATTAGCAGTGGTGTAAAGTAACTAAGTACATTTACTCAAGTACTATACTTCAGTACACGTTTGAGGATTTTTTACTTTATTGGAGTATTTCCCATTTTTAATACTTTTACTTCTACTCCACTACATCTCAGAGGCAAGTATTATACTTTTACTCCATTACAATTATTTGACAGCTTTAGTTACTAGTTACTTTGTAGATTTAGATTATTATCACAAAACATACAGTAACCACTTCAGTCCTATATATATTTAGGCCATTTGAAAATAGCCGTACTACAAGCGACGCATCGTGAGCTTGTAGATCTGCTATTTTCAAAAGATTGTAATACATTTTGACCTTGTGAAATGGGACATTCTGCACAATAAGTACTTTTACTTTTGGTACTTTAAGTATATTTTGATGCCAATACTTTTACTACCGGACTTTTACTTTTAACAGTAAAAAATGTGAGTACTTTTTCCACCACTGCCCATTTGTATGGTAATGCATCCTCAGAACATGTGCTGACGACCAGTTGATATTTTCAACCTCTACCTTTTCCCAGGCCATTTATCCCATGCTGGCTTTACGATGTCCACCGTTGTGCCATGTCCCCCAAGCACCCCAAGTAAAATGTCTGAACAACCAGACAGTGGTGGAAAAAGCACTCACATGTTTTACTTAAGTAAAAGTATCAATAGTACAATATGGAAATACTCTGTTACAAGTAAAAGTCCAGAATTCAAACGTGAATATTAGTATCAAAATGTACTTAAAGTACCAAAAGTAGAAAGTACTCATTATGCAGAATGACCCATTTCACAAATGAATACAAATCTTTTGAAAAAAGCAGATCTACAAGCTTGCGACGCATTGTTAGCTTGTAGATCGGCTATTTTCAAATGGCCGAAATGTATATAGGACTGAAGTGGTTAATGTATGTTTTGTAATAGTAATCAAAATCAAAATTGTGTACTGTGTGTTAACATGTGCGGCCTGTGCTTTGTGTGCAGTCATTTACCAATACACCCTTTCACAAATGACGTAAGGACACATTTATTTTATTCAGGTTTCATTCAGGGTTTACATCTCAGATGTGAACCCTGAATGAATCCTGAATAAAAAGAAAATGTGTCCTTGTGTCATTTGTGAAAGGGTATAGAATCTGCCAGTGTAGCCTATAGACACATAAGTGCACAGAGCACCGACAGCATTTATTTACATAATTGAATTCACTTTTTGTCTGTGAGGTGGCTTGATGTACAAGGTTCCGTGTTTATGGAGGAGGCCTGAGAGGCAGACTTTACTGCTACTGAACAGATTATTTCTTGTCAGCTCATGCAAGACCAAACTTCTTCCCTGAGCCAACTGAGGCCACACTGATACGAGAACCAACGGGTCTGCTTTTAATTACAGCGGAGAGTCTCCCTGACGGATGCAGCAGTGCGTTTGACAGCTCTGGATGAAAACGGCCCAGTGCCCCTATCATTTGATTAAACCATAACTATGATTAAAGGGCAAGACCACTCTGGTAGAGGTTTGGGTTGTGCAGTTACCTTGCCATGATGTAACTCCAAAAGGTGTGCAAGAAATAAAAAATAATTGCTCCGTTGATTAGAAATTGATAATTCAAAATATGCTCCTCATGGACTTAGGTTGTAAGGTAAAACAGCTCTCACAGTCACTCTTTTAGCACGTAAACGAACACAAACAAAGCTGGTTCATACGATATAGAACGTCACCAAACCCAGTACTGTTTGATTTTTTAATAAAAATGTTAAGAAGAAAAAACCCGGACTGGATCCGCAGATCCGACGAATCTTTGACTACTTTGACCCCCTTCATCAGGCGGACATTGGGGTTGATGATGCCATCATCTACGTCAGTGGTTCTCAACCAGTGGTCCTTGAGGGGGTTCCAGGTGTCCCCGGCTAAACGATAGAGAGTTGGTAACCAAATGGACCTTTATAGATCTTTAACTCTTGAGAGCGTAAAATGAAACCAAATGGATTTGGTTTCATTTTAAAAATGAAACCAAAATGGATTTGGTTTCATTTTACGCTCTCAAGAGTTAAATTATTGTTAAACATCTGCCTTACTTAATTTACAAGAAGTCTACACAATTAGAGAACACAGAAGAATTGTTATTTTGAAAAAATCTTATCCAACGATAACCAAAAACGTTTTGGGTCTGAGAGGCTAAATCTCATCAAACAGTGATCCGTGGCTCAAATGGCAAATAAATAATGGGACCTTTATATGAAAAAGGTTGAAAACCACTGATCTATGTGTACATGCTAAACAGGGCCATCGCACACCTTGACACACCCAGGGCAACACAGTCAGAGATTGTATCATGTTTTTTGACTTCTTCCAGTGCCTTCAACACTATCCAGCCACAACTGCCTGCAGAAAAGCTTGCGGTGATGGGAGTGGACCACGGCATGGTGGCATGGACCACAGACTACCTCTCGGGCAGACCGCAGCATGTGAGACTGCTGGGTTGTCGGTCGGAGGTGTTGGTGAGCAACACACAGTTCTGCCACCCTCCCTGTTCACTCTCTACACATCCGACTTCCGCTACAACTGCAAGACAAGTCACCTACAGGAGTTCTCAGTTGACACCACGGTGGTGGTGAGCTGCATCAAAGGTGAGCACGACAGCGTGGTGAAGGACTTGGTGCAGTGGAGCAAGGCTAACCACCACCGGCTCAATGCTAACCAGACCAAGGAGATGGTGGGTGGACTACCGCACAACCAAGAGGGTACCTCCGGTCCTCCCCAGCACCATCGTTGGGGAGGTTGTGGAGATTGTAGAAACTTGGCTGTAAAGCCTCTCACACCTCCGCTTGCGTCAAGGCTGTGTGTGTGTGTGTGTGTGTGTGTGTGTGTGTGTGTGTGTGTGTGTGTGTGTGTGTGTGTGTGTGTGTGTGTGTGTGTGTGTCTGACTGTGTGCGTGCATGTTCATACCTTGCTCTGGAGAACGTAGTTCTCCTGTCTGAGGGAGCTGAGCTCCTCGTTGTGAAGCTGTTTCAGCTGTTCCTCTCTGAGGAGCAGCTCCTTGTCCTTCTGGGCCAGCTGGGCTCTCAGCTCGTCCACCAGGGGGTGCTCCTCTTCAGCCTCCTTCTCCGCCCTGGGCTCCATCTAGCAGAGAACGACCAGATCAATATGAGACGGCCGGCCTGACTCGCTGGTGGTTGTTATATTAGTCCATCCATCAGACCAGATATCGATACCATTCGAGTGGTAGAACCTATATTTAAATTGCTTATAGGGTCAATACAAGTAAATTAATATATGATAGCCTACCCACAGGAGTAGCTTTTCATATTTATTGGACATTTTGTTATTTCTCCCTATTAGGGTATTCACCTTGAACCTAACTAAAACATTTATAACGGTAATAAAATCAATGTGTTTGCATCTATTGACCAGGCATTATGTCAAGGTAACAGAAATAGTGTGAAATAGTATGAGTTCAAAAACACTGTCATCGGGATTTGAAATCTACTTTCCATTCTAGGGAAATGATTCAAAGATGCAGGGTTGAGGAACCTCTGTGTGGATTCTTGTTATTGTGGAAGGGTCAGTGGCTGATGTCATAGAAGGTAGAAAATACAAAAAAGCAGCAGCACATGCTTGTCTACAAAGCATTGATGAATGAGGCTTATCTGGAAAGGCTTTCTTCTCTGGCTAAAAGGCAAACATACAACAGAGGTTCATCTCCTGGAAGAAGAACATGATGTCCATCACTCATGTCACTCTCAGAGCTTTTTGAGAATTCCTCATTTATCATAGAGCTGTTTCCAAGTCTACCTGCACTCTCTCTGAAGCCAACATGGTATTTTAGCTATCTGGCTGTTCTACTTTGATTCATGCTTCTAGAGAAGGCAACTGGATGTAGCACCTTGCATGCACCCAAGAGGGTTAGGGTACTTCAAGTTTACAACTTTCCCAAATCATAATTATTGTGTTATTCATCCGATTGCCTCAAGGCAAGACCTTTTCATTTCCTCCCAACTGCTGAAATTTGAGTGGTTTATGCCCCTCAAAGGTTTCAGACTTAGACCTTTAGACCGTCACTGTGCCACAGCAGGTGAAAATTGCCCACTCAAGCCCACTCCAGAAGCACTTTGCGAGCAGTGGAGGTAGCACTAGTCCTGCTTGAGCATGCTGTTTGAGCATGCTTGAAAGCCCGCTTGGAAGTGGCATCTTCACATAAGAGTGCAGTGTGGGATGATTTTCTTTTGATTGACGATAAAACAGTGCAATGCAAATTGCACAACACAAGGTATGCACATCACTCTTCGTCAACATCAGTGATGTTAAATCACATTAAAGCGAGACACCCAGTCCCAAAGCCTGCCCTTCACCCAAGCAAACCAGAATGGCAGACTTCACCGTGAAACCTCGCCATTGTGATGACCGGCAGGCAGAAAAGATCACTGATTTGACAGCCAAGATGATAGCCAAAGATATTATGCATACTATTAGCGTTGTTGAGCGGAAAGGCTTCCGTGAGCTGATGGCATTTCCAGAATACACCGTGCCCTTTTGCCAAACAATGACAGCGCGACGAGAGAGAGAACATACACTGAGGTAACCGGAACGATCGCCCCAAAACACACTCTCCCCCATTTTTTTACCGAGGTTACGTGTACCTGGTGGCGACCGTTCCCAGGTCAACGGATATCATCAGGGGCGACCGTGTTTTGGGGCGAGCACTCTTCGATGAGGTTACCGGAACGCTCCGTAACCGTAAGATGTTATAAAAGTTTATATCCAGGGCATGAGGCCATATAGCTACATATTGTTGAACGTGTTGTGTTGTTACTATTATTATTTGGCATCGGGATGGAGAGCTCTGTCTGACATTATTCATTATTTGTCAAACATCGGCCTCGTTAGTTAGGCTGCTGTAGCCTACGGATTAAACAAGTTTTCTGTGTTTAATAAACACATATTGACAAAATAAAGTCTCATTTTTATTATCATTAGGGCTTTGATGCAAATTCTAAACATGGGTGCAGCTGCAGAAGTTGTGGTGCTTAAGGAAAGCTCAGTTTGGCTCTCCTCTTAACCGCTGCGCAGCAAAAAAAAAGAAAAATCGATCAATCGACACATCGATAAATGCCCTCGACACGTCGACTCGCAAAATATGAGTTGTTTCCCATGGACTATATTCATTTGTGAATTGAATGAATTGTAAGAAATAAGAACTCAGGGTTTCTTCTTGTTTACAGGCACGGAGGTAATCAATTGAACATAGTCTGACTGTTTATAAAAAACTATAAGGCATTGTGTGCAAACGTTGCAAGGTTTTACTTAATTTCCAGCACATTTTAGAAACAGAACTTCTGGAATAAGGCAACCAGTATTCAATATTGAACCATTTCCCCATTTTTTTCTGGTGTTTAGAATTCGAATTAGCCTGGAAACCAGACAAATCTGTTTAGAGTGAATCATTTGCTCTCTGTGTTTTCATCTGGTCATGCCAGGATACTTTAGGATAGGTGTTATGCTGTGGAATTTAATTCCCTAGCTTACATTCTACCTTCATATAGATTATATATTAGCCACGTAACAGCATGTCTTACGTTCTTCTCTGTAGCATGGTTTGTCTGTCTGCTTTCCTGTTGAACTTGGGTATCATGGGTAGCTGCAGGGATGTGGAGACTGCCTGTGTCGATCTGGTGCTGTAGGAATGCTATCAGCTCCCTGCTCGCCCGCACCTCTGTAAATGAACACAACCAAAACACTGATGTCAATAGCGGAGCGACGTGAACTATGAAGTGACAAGCCACGAAAAGACAGACAAACTAGAGCCCGACCGACTGATAAAGGATTTTTGGGTCCGATACCGGTCCCGATTATAGAGTCGTGTGATGTTGTGAACAATAATTTGTCAAAATCTATTTGAATAAATTTGAAGAAAAACAAAATATTTTTCTAAAATATTCAATTCAGAAATAGTGACTACAAGCTCACACCGTTTCGCTTCACAACACAACGCGTTGTGAGCTTGTAGATTGGTAATTTTGGAGAACTTTTGAAAAATGCCCAAAATAGGTTCACCAGGTCGAAAGTGGTTAAAAATCAGTATGCATCGGCTGAATAATCGGTCTGACTCTACTGTGTGTGTGTGTGTGTGTGTGTGTGTGTGTGTGTGTGTGTGTGTGTGTGTGTGTGTGTGTGTGTGTGTGTGTGTGTGTGTGTGTGTGTGTGTGTGTGTGTGTGTGTGTGTGTGTGTGTGTGTGTGTGTGTGTGTGTGAGTGAGTGAGTGAGTGAGTGAGTGAGTGAGTGAGTGAGTGAGTGAGTGAGTGAGTGAGTGAGTGAGTGAGTGAGTGAGTGAGTGAGTGAGTGAGAGAGAGAGAGAGAGAGAGAGAGAGAGAGAGAGAGAGAGAGAGAGAGAGAGAACGCCCATAACAAGGCATCTGTAGTAAGTCCTTCTCTCTGACCTTGGGTGTCCTCCGAGGGTCTGGGTCCGGGGCTGCGGTGCGAGGCCTGTCTGTCCTCCGTAGGTTTGGGTTTGGGTCCGGGGCTGCGGTGCGAGGCCTGTCTGGCGGCTTGTGGCTTCCTCTGGGCGAGGGAGGATGAGGTTCCTGCACTTCCAGGTTTTGAGAACCTGGAGGCTGTGGTTGGCCTGCCCTCCACTCTTCTACCTCTTGCAGGGGCCACAGAGGGTTTCCTGGGTGAAGAAGTGGGGGGCCCGCTGAGGCTTGATCCACGTGGTGGGGCCTGCACCAGAACACATTTATTTATGATTAAAGGCAATGTATTTATGCTACAAGAACAAGTGCAATCACATTTAGGGCTGCAACTATAAATTATTCTATCAATTACTTTTTTGATTATTCAAATAATCGAGAAGCACGTTTGTTTGTTTGTTTTATTTATAATATGTTTTTATATTTTAATCTTTGCCTATAATGACATGCCCAAAATAGGGATGCCATGTTGAAAGTCGATAACTACTGCAGCCCCATTTCACAGTCCATTTATGCTACTCGAGTAATCGATTATTTCATAAAAATCGATTACTTTTTAATAATGATTTATATCGATTTGTTCAATTAACTGTTGCACCCACATTTTTCTGACCAAACTGAAATCAAAATATCATCGTGACCATTTTAACAGCTGATGCCCCCCCACCCCAGGGCAGGTCCTTTTCTGTCACCTGTTGTTTCTTATCTTTGCTGGCCTGAGTGGACGACGGTGCTGGAGGGGCGCTGCTGTCTTCCTGGTCCTGCATCAGTCTCTCCATCTCCTCTCTGATGTTCCACGTCAACGCCTGGAGAGGAGGCCCCGGGGAAGGAGGAGGGCTGCTCGGCCTGCCCGCCTCCCTCTTCCCCACGGCAGACACAGGCTGTCTGGACTGCTGCTCGGGGCTGGACCCTGGGGATCTCTTCTCCGACGAGATGTCTGCCTTGTCTGGGTAAAGTTCTACACCACTGAAAGAAAAGCAAACAACAAACAAACAAACAAAACTGAGCCTTATTTAGGGTCGAAGTGAGAACTGTCAAATGAGATTGTTTTTTTTTGTCCTTGTTTTTTTTTATTTAGAGAAGCGAATACTTTTTTACCCTCTTTTTCTCCCCAATTTAGTCGTTATGCCAATTGATTCCTCACCACGCACATTTCTGTGTTGTCACTGCCGAACACGGGGCAATCGTGTTCGCATAGACGCCCGACAAAGCCGGTTGCACCATGGTGGATTTGAACCCACAATATCTGTGGTGGGCAGGGACTTTTTAGCACTGCGCCACCCGAGTGCGGTCCAATGTGACTGTGATGTAATGTTGTGTGTGTACTGTACTGACGTAGCGGGCTGGAGGGTGAAGCCTCTGATGTGCTCCATCTCTGGTCTGATCGGCCTCATCAGCTCTTCTGCAGTGGGCAGCTCTGAGAAAACACACCAACACATTCAGATGGGGGGGACATACAGTACCGTATCTAGACATCAAGCCTGTGTCCAAATTCACTCAGCCACTTTGTAGTGGTGTCCGAATGTATAGTGGTAATTATTATATATACTAAATAGAGTGGACTCATCTTATCACAAAATGCTAAGTAGGATACAACCAATGGTCACTATCGAAAGAAAAATGCTGATGTTTATCTGCTACACAACAGCAATGACGTCATTAACGACGACCCGAGTAGTGTCCGACACTTTTTTTTTAAATTTAGCTGGTGGTGAGTTTACTTTATTGTCCTCTAAACAGAACTCCCTATAATGGGTTAGTAGGGCGTAGTGAATGATTTCGGACCCAGCCCAAGTAATGTACAGTCATTATGGGGGCAGTGGTAGAAAAAGTACTCACATTTTGTACTTAAGTAAAAGTATCAATACTGCAATGTAGAAATACTGTTACAAGTAAAAGTCCGGAATTAAAAATTGACTTGAGTAAAAGTACACAAGTATTGGTATCAAAATGTACTTAAAAGTACCAAAAGTAGAAAGTACTCATAATGCAGAATGTACCATTTCAAATTTTCATATGTATAAAAATCTTTGGAAAATAGCAGATCTACAAGCTCACAATGTGTCGCGATGAGACGCATTGTGAGCTTGTAGATCGGCTATTTTCAAAAGGTCAGAAATGTTAATAGGGCTGAAGTGGTTACATGTATGTTTTGTAATAATAATCAAAATCTACAAAGTAACTAGTAACTAAAGTTTTCAAATAATTGTAGTGGAGTAAATGTACAATAATTGCCTCTGAGGTGTAGTGGAGTAGAAGTAAAAGTACTGAAAATTGGAAATACTTCAGAAAAGTAAAAAAAAAACTCAAAATTGTACTTAAGTACAGTACTTGGGGGCGGCCATAGCTGAGTGATTAGTGAGCCTGCCTAGGGAGCCAGAGGCCCTGGTAGCCCTAGGTACGATTCCAGGCCAGGCCAGCAAATGTGTCGATGAAATGAAATTTGTCCCTGAGCAAGACTCTTAACCCCTACTCACAGGCCCTCATTGGAAACAAGACCGCAAGGACTTTCATGAACGGACCTGTTAAAGGAATTATCCTTATCCTTACTTGAGTAAATTTACTTAGTTACTTTACACCTGGGGGTATAACATCCCTTCAAAACATGTAGGGAAAAAAATGTTCTCTGATCCAGGCAATCAGTGCACTGTCCCAATGAATGAGGTAAATCACACCCATATGTGGCTCCTGAGCAGCTCGAGGCAAACGATTCAAAAGTATTTTCAAATCCTACTGTATCTGGTCCGTGTCCCACCCTGGCCCCTGACCTACCTCAAGGGTTCTCAAACTTTTCAGGCCGCGACACCCCAAAATCATCATATTTGAACTGGGGACCCCCCACCCCAACAAGCACTTGGAATTGTAGGCATTACATTTAGTTTGATTCCACAGATAAATATTGTGAAAATAGCAGATCTACACGCTCACAACGCCTTGCGGTGAGCTTGTAGATTGGCTATTTTCACGTTTGCCTATTCCTTACGTAATATTTGACAATTTGGCCAACTTGGTACACAATTAAATTGTAACTTTAGAAATGTGCCGATACCCTGTATACACTTATACTGTGTGTTGGCTTGTTTACTGTTGAGTGAGAAAACAATAATGCACATGAAGCATATCATCTGGGGACCCACCAACATAATTTTGGGACCCCTCCAGTTTGGTAACCCTTGACCTACCTGACTCTGTGGTGGAAGCGTGTTGGAGCGTTCCTCTGGAGGAGCGCTCAGGAGGGGAGGTGGGTGGAGAGGGCCTGCTGATGCTCCTCCCACCACTCCTCTCTGGGGACGTCGGGCGGTGTTCACCGCGGTGGTCCTCAGAGTTCTCTGCAGAATGGCTGATGTTCCTGTAGGCTTCGTGGAGGGCCTCCATCTCACTGCCTCCACTCTGCCCATAGGACTGGACCGCTGGGAAAAGGAGGCCCGATTAACCCATTAAGATCTGAGGCCGATTCTAAGTCTTCTAAATCCTAACAGTTTCCTGAAAAAGCTATGTTGCTATGGCTCAAACTATTTCATGTCGAGGATCCCCCAAAATTAAATGTATTTGGCCGAAGACCCCCATCTCAAAATATTTTGTGCCAGGGACCCCCAGAAGCAAAGATTTTAGTTAAATGTATGTTAAAAAAAAAAATATATATATATATATATATATATATATATATATATATATATATATATATATATATATATATATATATATATATATTCACGTTTAGTTGAAATATACACACACAAAGATTTGTCACGATTTTTCAAAAGTAGCAGATCTACAAGCTCACAGGGAGATTATATATCTGCTATTTTTTTGCCAACCAATGTGCTATATCTCTGCTGTCCGGCAGAAACCAGCTAACTCCAAAATGTACATTTTTCAGGAAATGACAAATACAAAACAAAGAGTGGAGTTAGGAGGTTTTGTTCATCATTGATAAGAACAGCTAAATGGACCTCCAAGCCCACAATGAGGTTGCTATGGTTCTCAAACTATTTCATGTCAAGGATCCCCCAAAATTAAATTTATTTGGCCGCAGACCCCCACCTCAAAATATTTTAGTCAAAAGGGGGTCAAAACCAGCTAACTCCACCCCCCTTTGGAGGAGTTAGCTGGTTTAGCAGAAAGTTTGAGGATCCAATGGAGTTAGCTGGTTTTGTCAGAAGCACTTTTTAATACTTTTCATTGGTTCAATATTTTTTTTAATTAACACACAGACGTAAAGGGTGTTCAATGGCCCTGATTTATGGAAATAATGCAAAAGCAGAAAAATGGAGTTGCTGCCGGACAGCATATTATATATAGCTAAAATCTTAACTAATTAACACCAACTCAGGGCTGCAACGTATAAATTATATCGACATTATATCAATATTATGATATGAGACTAGATATTGTGTGGGATTTTTGATACCTGATTTTAATAACGTATGCCCTATTTTATACTTTAAAAAAAAACAGAAACGTAAAAAACATAATACGATCTACAGGCTCACAAGGTGTCGCATCGAGATGCGTGTGAGCCTGTAGAATGGCATCGAGGTATCTGGTCAGAAATTTTGTGATAATTGATTCTGTCCATATCGCTCAGCCCTGCACTGACTGCATAATCACAATATAAATCATAACTAAATAAAATGAAGCCACTTTGATCTGTTATTTCACCATGTACACAAAGGTAAAAATACCTGGGCAATTCAAAAGAGATTAGATAAATAAAATACTGGAGCACTCGACTGGCTCTGCAGCATGTTTTATTTGCAGGGGTGACTGAGGTTTCTTGACTTGCATCTTCCTCTGAGGAAGACCCAGTATTTTATGTGGTTAGTTTCTTTTAAAGTGCACAAGTATTTTTATTGTTTATATTCGTTGAGCACCAAGCCCTTCTACCCACAACTGGCCACAAGAAGTGCGTTGGACTCCTTCTCTTTGTGAGTTCACCATGTATATCAGCAGTGCGACTGTATGATTGATGTACTAGTCAGTGGTTCTCAACCTGTGGGTGGGTCCCAACGTGATTTTGGTGGGATCCCCAGATGACAGTGAATTGACAATTTAAGGACTTTTAAGACATTTTTAATACCTTTTAATAAAAAGAAAGATAGAAAAGAAAAAGACCATTACTGCATCAAAAGTAATCAGCAAACTATACTATAAGAATTGGTGAAAGTGAAATCGCCAAATTGTCAAATAATATAAGAAAGATAAATACTCGGTTCCACAGATAAATATTGTGAAGACAGCAGATCCACAAGCTCACAACGCCTTGCGCTGCGAGCGTTGCGAGCTCAAATATGATTATTGGGGAGGGGGGGGGGGGGCTGAGAACCTCTGCACTAGTCTAGGCCTAAGTTTGCCTTACCTGGTAAAACAGCCTCTATGTCCACTGGCTCCCTCTTGTCTTCTGCAGGCGTAGGGCCTCTACTGGTGGAGTCCAGCAAACTGTCCAGAGAAACTGAGACACAAACTACAGTCAGAATAACCAACCACTACTGTCCTGGTTCAATTTCAATGTATAGTCGTATTGGGAGATGATCATGTGTTGATCCCACCCACTATTGGCCATATTCACACAGCAGCCATTTATGTGCGTACTTCATACTTGGTTGGGGGTCAAAGCAAAATGGCCACCATGTGAATAAGGTCAATGATTCAGACATAATTACAATGTCTGTTATTATTATGTTTTTACCTTTGGCAGGGAGGGGAGACCTTTCAGGTTTCTGAAAATAAAGAGAGGAGACAAACTATTGAGTTACCTGGTTACTTACCATGGTCTGTCACACACATTGAAATTCATTTAATTTTAATTGAAAACCAAATCCAAAGATTAGAAAAAAAAGCTGAAGTGTAACAGCGATCTGTCCCACCACATCAGCTTAACAACTGATCACAGTTCCATTTTTCAAGTACCCAACACCATTAACCCATTAAGACCTGAAGCCGATTCTACGAATGTCTTCTAAATCCCAACAGTATTCTGAAAAATGTATGTTTCTATATCAGTGGTGCTCAAACTTTTTCATGTCAAGGACCCCCAAAATTATATGTATTTGGCCGCCGACCCCCATCTCAAAATATTTAGTTCCAGGGACCCCCAGAAGCAAAGATTTGAGTTACAAATGTTTGCTTTAAAACAATATATATTCAAAGATTTGCACACATTTTCACGATTTTTCAAAAATAGCAGATATACAAGCTCGTAGCGCGGCACTCGGTGCCGTGCTATGAGCTTGTATATCTGCTATTTTTGAATAGCCAAAGTGTAAAATAATGCTTTTTAGCACAAATCTAAAAAGCGCCACAGATGCGTCCAAGGTCTCAAAGGGTTAACAGTCAGAGGGGACAAACCGTTCACCTTCGCTGCTCTGATCTTGACTTTACCTCCTCCGGCGTCTCCTTCCCGCTCCCTTCATCTTCAAAGTCCTCGCTGTAGTGTGGGGAGGCTGCAGGTGTCAATAAGGGGAGACAGTTACTCTAATGAGCTCTGAGTGAAGATGGATGAAGAAACATGAACGTGCACAGAGGAAGGAAGATAGGAGGCGGGGAGGTGAGGTAAGGCAAGCCAGAGACAGAAACAATGACAAACTTGTCTGTCATTGGTTTTCATACCTGGACAGCTTCTGTCAGTCTCCATGAATCTGTCCTCCCTTTTATCTTCTTCAGCCTGCTCAAGTTTCCTGGGAAAAAAGTACATCCGTCTTCATTTAACCCATTTGTGTCAAGGACCCCAAAATTGAGTGAGTGAAATATATACGTATGTATGTAGACTAAAATTCAAAATGTTCCCAAACATTTTCAATATTTTTCAAAACTTTTCAAAAATAGCAGATGTACAAGCTCGTTGCGCTCGCGACGCGCTGTGAGCTTGTATATCTGCTTTTTTTTGAGAACCACTGTTCTATTCTGAAAAACGTATGATGCTTTATATATACAATCTAACATGACACAGATGCATTCCCGGCTTTAGCTTATACGTTGTTATACCTTTAAAACCGGGAAAGCATCTGCGTCATTTTAAATGTTGCTATGTACATAGCAAAAGGATTTTTATTTTATAATTAAAAAAATACTTTAGAAGCCGTTTTTAAAATCGGCCTCAGGTCTAAATGGGTTAAGTAACATGAGCAAAGAGGCTCACAGGCTTTGCATCTGTGAGTGGAGATCATGCATTACATGTAGTGCGGTGGAACCTCCGTGGGGCACGCGCCTGGGGCTGGGGCCGTACCTGAGTGTGAGGCCGGTGTTGGTGCCCATAGAGTCCAGCTCTCTGTTTAACTTGGAGTAATCGATGCTGGAGGTCGCCTCCGCTTCTAGCTGCGCAAAGAACCTGGCCTTCTCCTCTTCTTCTTCCAGGGTGTCCATGCAAACGCTCGCCGTGACCACGACTGGACCCGATGCCATCGCTGACTCTTTACACACAAAGGGGAGAAACAAAGAAATAAGTGTATTTTGTACTGTACATGCGGAAGGAGCTTGCTGGTTGGTCGGTCAGGGAGTCACGGGGACCAATCAAAATGGACGGTCACAATGGACCGTCACCTGGGGATTCCCTTTTTAAAAAGTTGGCTGGAAAAGTGTTGAAAGTGACAGATGCAAAATGAGATGTACCAGCCACAGTAGCATGCATACAAATAAATAATTTAGCTTCCTTTGCTGTACATGTCGCTTATACCCAAGTTAAAACATATTTGAGCGTCATTGTCACGCACCGAAAATACAAGCCCACAAATACAAGCCTTGTGCGCTTGCATGGATTAAAGTAACATTTAATCTCACGACTGAAAATGTCCTAATGTGCGATTTGTGAAACACTGTGAAAGGATCCCCCACACACACTAGCGCCGATTCCTAAACAATGAATACAATATGTAAAATTGTGATGCTTTAGTAATATTGTTCCTGCTGTTCTACATACTGCCAACCATGTGAAGAAATCACAATTCAGGCTTTAACCTTTGCTTTTATATGAAATATCCGAGACGAATAAGATATTATGGAAGATGCTTCCGAACATATTGCTAGTTTGACCACTTCGAATGCTCTAATCTTAAAATAACCGAAAATAGCCTTTCTACAAGCGCATTGAGAGCTTGTAGATCGGCTATTCTTGCTGCACAACATGCTTCCATAGGAGACATGCTGGCTTCCATGGAATCCAAATGACTGAAATCAGTCTTGGTGACTGAGAACTTTAATCCATGCGCTTGTAATTTAGATCGGCTATTTTTGGTGCATGACCATGGAGCACAAATAAGTGTAACTCAGACTTTACCGTCAGCCTCTAGACTGTCCCTGCAGATGAGGGCCGAGTCTGTCCCTTCTTCCTGTCTGAAGGCCTGGTCTCCTGGACGCTGCTCCTCTGCCTCCTCTTGGATCGACTGGGACTTTCTCAGAGACTTCAGGAAGGACTTACCAGAGCCGGATCCCAGCAGCCCTGGACAAATAAGAGTATTATTTTCTAGATTAAACAAATAATGTAGATTTATGCTTGGAGGTAGGGCTGCAACAGTTTATCAGGTTTTTAAGGGGAACAGTTACTCAGTTATAACAAATAACCAATTTGATTTTGTATATATAAATATATAAAAAAAAGTATTTTGTATATCTGTTTAAAACATGCTTTGTTGATTATTTGATCAATCAAAAAAGTAATTGATGGAATAAGTTAATAATTGATAGTTGCAGCCCTACTTGGAGGTGCAGTCTGGTAAATGTAGCTGGGGGAAGGGAAAGAAACAATAACTTCAAACGGGAGGACCTCAAAGGAGGTCTGAACAATGAACCTATCAGTGTTACATATAGAAATGAGGACCAATGTAATTCCAGTAATGTCTCATCTCTGGCACAGCGAGGGCTACGTTGAAGGTTATTATAGGCACAGGCTGAGAAAACACAAGGGAAATAAATATGCTTTCATCTTAAATTCCCCCAACAGTGCAGAATGACGTGCTATGTCCTGACAAAAAAAACTTGTTTGCCAAGTAATTATCTTTCAGGGGAGAAAAAGCAACAGAAAGCAGCAACAGAATTCAAAGCTTTGTGAGAGAAAATAAACGTTCTTTTTTTTTACCCTTTACAGATTTGTATACTTTTAGTGAAAAGGAAGCAGTGCAAATGGCCTTGGTCAGTTTCAGAATGTTCATATTCAAAGCACAACATACACATATTCAGAGGTAAAGAATTATAATAAAAAAAAAAAAAGGGTTGCCTGGCAATATCCCGCCACTGGTAGCCATAACAACAGTCAGAGAGGGGCAGAAAGTCAATAGAGTACGCTTCTCCAAGTTCACATGAAACGGAGACTTCTACAGAATTGTCCGAACGATTAGTCCAAATAATAAAAGTGTAAATCAAAATGTCGAGGAAATACATGTTCAACAGGCACAAAGCTAAAGGGTCAAAGTAAAGGCCGCTTCTCAGTGTACAGCACTAGAGGTGGTGGAAAAAGTACTAGTGTTATACTTAAGTAAAAGTAGCAATACTGCAATGTAGAAATACTCTGTTAAAAGTAAAAGTCCATAATTCACTTGCACTTAAAAGAACCAAAAGTAGAAAGTACTCATTATGCAGAATGTCCCATTTCACAAGTTTTCAAATGTATAAAATGTATAAAAACTCTTATGAAAATAGCAGATCTACAAGTTCACAATGTGTCGCATCACGACACATTGTGAGCTTGTAGATCGGCTATTTTCAAATGGGCTGAAGTGATTCATGTATGTTTTGTAATGATAATCAAAGTCTACAAATTAACTAATTCCAAATATTGCAACTAATAAAGTTGCAATATTTGGAAATACTCCAGTAAAGTAAAAGTACCTAGAACATGTACTTAAGTACAGTACTTGAGGAAATGTACTTAGTTACTTTACACCACTGACTAGAAGGCACTTGATGACGGGGGAATTTGGGTGTCCTCTCCGGCTAAAATTCGAGTTACCGTCTCCACTGCTGTACTGCTGGGAACCAGTGTCACTGCTGGCCGATGGCATGCCATAAGAGTCCTCATCAGGGGTCCTCCTGCCCCCTGACCCACTGTGGGGACTTAGGGAGTCCTCAGCTGTTTGAGAAGCCTCTTTTAGATCACATTTGCGGGTCTTGTCCGACTGAACAAGCCTCTCCGGAGCTTTGCTACGAGGCGTGGGGACAGGCTTGTGAGGGAGCTCCCCACTGACGGCTGATAGAAAAACCATGGAAAAGGCAGCAGCATGAAGGGACAGAAGGAAGACGTTGATAAGAGAGAGCAGTTCATGAGTGAGAGGAAACATTTAATAGAAAAGGCCGTTCATTAGTGAGAGGAAACATTTTAACCCATTGAGACCGGGAACGCATTTTCATTTTCGTTAAAGTTAACCACTTTAACCTTTATCTTATACTTTTGGCTAATCAAAAATAGCAGATATACAAGCTCCGAGTGCCACGCTATGAGCTTGTAGATCTGCTATTTTTGAAAAAACATGAACATTTTTGCAAATCTTTGAATATATATTTTTCAAAGCGAACATTTGTAACTGCAATCTTTGCTTCTGGGGGTTCTACAAATGTCTTCTAAATCCATTTTTTTTAACAATAGCAACACAGTTTTTTTGTTTCTATTGTTGCAGTGGTTCTCAAACTGTTTCATGTCAAGGGCCCCCAAATTATATGTATTTGGCTGCAGACATCCCATCTCAAAATATGTTGTTCCAGGGACCCCCCAGAAGCAAAGATTTGAGTAAAAAAAAGTTTGCTTTGAAAAACATATATATATATATTCAAAGATTTGCACACATTTTCACGATTTTTCAAAAATAGCCAAAGTATAAAATAATGTTTAAAGTGGTTACACAGATGTGTTCCCGGTCTTAACGGGTTAATAGAAAAGGCTGGCTACGGTCTGAGTTGAAAGACAGACAATCTGGTTTCTCAAGGTGCGTTCACACGGGAGGGCGAAGATATTTTCCCACGTTTGCTTGCTTCATTCACGTGATTTTAGTCGCTGAAGCAAATGTGCTAATTTACTTTGTTTGCCTGTTCGCACAAATTACGCAAATGCTGTCAATCACTGGAAACGGTTCTGAATACTAATACTTGGGTTACATTTGTACACTTCCAGCATTAAATTGACACAGGTTGACACCAGAGTCCCCTGTGCATATTTACTGTCTGCTTTAATGTGCATGCAAACAAAACAAGCCACCGAGTTGGTCTTTGACTCAATAAATTGCTTTTTATTTTTTATTTACTCGAGCCCGACCTCGTCGTCCCTAATAGGTGACAGTTGGACAATAACTACAGGCCGTCTATCCATCCAAGCTGGGGGGCGCATGTCTATACGTCTCTGTTTAGGTGCAGGCAGTTTCATTATTGGTGTATCAAAAAAATCTATAAATATTCACTGAATCTAAAAATATGCAGTGTTGTGACATTTTGCATCTTTGTATTGACTTTGTATATAGTGGGGGGGAGGGGGGTGGGGGGGTCTTTGCCTCCTGTGTGAACACACGTTGAGAGAAATAAAGCACACCACAGGGGTTTAATTGGACCACTTTGCTACTTAAACCTAGTTTGGGCTGTACTGTACTTTAAAAAGGTTAGCACTAAAGTTCTAATGGAGCACATTGGTGCTGATACCCTGTGTAGGTGTGCTTTTTCTTGGCTTGTTCTCATCCTCCTCTGTGTTCTCAGCCTGTGACTTTTTGACTTTAATAAATCTGCGTTTGCGTGCTGGGGAAAGATGGAGAAAAGAAGTGTAAAACAAAAAAAGAAGTAGATAGACAGAAATGTAAAGGTAGTAGCAGTAAAGCTCATTAAAAGCACCCTGCCCTGGTATGGATACACGCTGGCAAACGTGGCGTTTGAGAGACGTACAGCACCCTCTGCTGGCTACACAGACTCAGTGCATTAATATCAGAAAATGGAATGAGACCTCTTGTAATCCAAACCTCAAGACCAAGTTCTAGAATCGAAAAATAAACTTTCATATCCACAGCAGATTCAGGAAAACAACAGATGTAATACTATTGTTATGAGCTATGACTGTTTGGGACTGATGGGGACTGATTGACAGTCTGACTTGGTTGGAACTGGCTACTAAATATTCCTGATAATAAGTATCTAAGTTTTATTTTTAACTAAACCACTGTCCTGGCACCAGTTAATCGTATCACAACATATTCCATCTGACCACTCCAACCTCCTTGGGCCATAGAACTTCCAACGAACCAGTCCAGCCATTATCTAATTTGATTCTCTGCGCTAAAAGTCAGTCACGCATTATATAACATTTGTTCTCAAAAGGGCAAAGGACCCTCTCCACAATCTGGATCGGACCCAGAAATCTGGCATGGGTCGGGCTCTAATTCGTACCTCTGGCTTGTCCTTGGTCACTGTCATCATCATGTTGCCACCATGGTGAAACGCTGGCAGCTGGCTTCTTGGCTGGCTTCTGATAGGCTTTCCCAAGGCTTTCCAGGATGCTGGGTCTCTTAGGAATGGCACCCAGATCCACAGAATCATCTGAAACTGACTGATAGCATAACGTCAGTCAAATATATGTACTGTATGATATCGTCGCTGTCAGGTGGAAAAAAAGTTACTTTTCAGGAAATAGAAAAAATGTGTTCAAATGGATCCAATGTAGTTAATCCTTTTCATTGGTTAAATATTTATAAATCTCTCAAAAATAGAGAAAATAGACGGTTTACAAGCTCACAACGTGTTGCGATGCTATAAGTTGTGATTGATTGAATACTTGATTAACAGTTTGCGGAGACAAGCACAGGGAAGTACAATGGTTCAATACAAGAGGAATAAGAGGATTTTAAACCAAAGAAAGCACTATGGGCTATGGCTTGTTTCCATTGGGGTCCTTCGTACTCAATTCATAGAAACATTTAATGACAGACAAATATACACTAGTATGCAAAACATCATATAAACGGTTTGAAAACACAAACAAAACTATGTACAGTACAGTGAGCTTGTAGATCGGCAATTGTTGCTACTTTTGTGTGACACACACAATATACATAATACACACACACACACACACACACACACACACACACACACACACACACACACACACACACACACACACACACACACACACAATGAAGTAGGGCATTAATTTACAAAAAAAGAAGACATTTCTGCCCAACAGTGATGATATGCAAATATGGAAGGGTTAGACAGAATACATACTGCATACTGTACATGGCTCACGGTTAGTTCTTGGTGTATGAATTAGTGAACAAAATGTGCAGTGCAGTTAAAAGCTATATATAGCAGCATTCCAGATTAGTTACATTATCATACCAAGTATTTTTATATGCATTTTACACACAGAGACACTTCAATGCAATCAACATGAATACACAGGTTTCCGGGGTCATGTCTGCCACACTTATCTGTGATCCTCCCAGGTATCACTACTATGTGAGAACAGAAACTCATAGTGTGATGAAACCTGTGTCAAGAAACCCTTCTCACCTCCTTCAAGAACTGCTCAAACTGCTCATCAAGCTCCTCTTTGGTGCGTCGATGAGACATGGTGCTCACGAGTGTCCCATCTACTGCCTATGGGATGTTCCTGTAGAATCACAATAGAACTCATTACAGACACGATCAATTTAGTCACTCATATGACTCTACAGCTTGTCCAGTGGATTTACTGTAGTTAAAGGCTCACTGACTATGCAACTATTTTTTAATTAATAAAATGTAATTTTGTCCAACTGAATGGTAGAGTATGTTAAACAATACAATATAACGTATACAATTGGGGCGGTTGTATTTTGTCTCCCTGCTCTTCTATTGAGACATTTAGATCGTGTCAAAGGAACATTTTTACCTGATGATCAAGATTCAAATTATCCCCTGCCTGAGGAAGCAGGCAGGCTCTATTAGCTCAATGGTAAAAAATGTCAGAAATTTAGCAGTAATAGCAGGAAACCGGGTTCAAATCCGGAGTAGAAGAGGAAAGTTACATAGTGACTGCTTTAAGGTGACTTTATTCACTTTTAGTCAGATTGAAATGGTGTTAGACAGTATGGCATCCGTAGCCATGAGACTATTTAACGGTATTGATGATACAGGAAATAGCTTTAACCCACCAACAACCCCGCTATTGTAAATAAGAACACAAGCTGGGTTTTGATTACCCTGCCTGGCTGATTAACACCAGATAAATAAATCACAGTTTCTAAATAGATCAACCACAGAGGGAACTAATTTAGATGAAACTATTAGTGATGGACAATTTGGTATTTGTACCAGAAAGATCACATGACCCAAATGCATCTTGATTTACTAAGCTCGTCACACATCAGACTTGACTCATAGTTGCAATGCATGTAAGCTAGCAAGCCCAGAGGGGGGGGGGGGGGGTTCCAAGGGGGTCCCCAGATGATAAGCTATGTGCAACGTTGTTTTCTCACTCAACAGTAAACAAACCAGCATACAGACAGAGTACAGAGTACAAGTGAGTACAGGGTATCTGCACATGTCTGAAGTGACAATTTAAGGACTTACAAAAAATAAAAAAGGAATCAACAAACTATACTATAAAAAATGGTCAAACATTAGCTAAATTGTCAAATATGACCTAAGAAAGAGGCGAAAATTGTGATAATAGCCGATCTACAAACAAAATGATAATGTCTCAACTATCTAAAGCTTGTCAGGGTGGGGAAATATGATTATTCTGGGGGACCTCAGTTCAAATATGATTTTGGGGGGGTCCTCAGTTCAAAAAATATTATTTTGGGGGTGGGTCTCCAGTTCCTATATGATTATAGTACTCATTCTGCATAATGAGTACTTTTAGTACTTTAAGTACATTTTGATAATTTGATTCCAATACTTTTGTACTTTATACTCAAGTACATTTTTATTCCAGACGTTTACTTGTAACAGAGTATGTCTACATTGCAGTATTGATACTTTTACTGTAAAGTTAAAAAAAATGGAATACTTCCACCACTGTTCACAAGCAAAGTGGCTTATCTACAGCTAATCTACTGCAGCCCACCATGACCACTTAGCAACAGAAGCTAACAGACAAACATACAACCTCAGACTATGCTGTTCATCAGTGAAGTGAACCACTACGACACATATATGTTGATAAAACACATAACTCACATAAACTGTCCAGCTTTTTGATTGTTAAGGCTCTACTAGCAGACTGTAGCAGTTTGTTAGATGTTATTGTGCAGTAGTGAGTGGTGGTCTGTGTGTCAGTGTTGCCAGAATTTGCGAGAGAAACAAGCAACCAGGTCTATGAAAACTAGCCCGAAAGAAGCGACTTATTAGGCCACATGAGGACTTTATAAAAAAAAATTGACAGTGTTTTAAACATTTGAACACATATCTGGAAAGGGGGTCCCAGTTATTTTCAAAATAAATATTATATTTACAAGCAACTTCACAGAAAAACAAGCCCAAAGTCGCGGATATTAAGCGGACATGGCAACGCTGCTCTGTGTGGCTTGGCTGTTCCCGCGACAACGGCCGGGAAAGAAAGGCAAGCTGATTGGCTCAGAAACATGTTGCGTCAGAGGGCCGACAGACCAATGGGACTGACGGGTGGACTGGCAAGCGTGGCCCACAGTCACGTGACTACCGTCAGTCTGTCACGTGACCACCAGTCAGTCACATGACCAACACACACAGACTATGATTTGCAGTTTCTCAGTGATTCTCTTGTTTTGGTTTTATTCCATAGATGGTAAAAAACAAACGTAAATAAAATGTTTCATGTTTTCTTTGGCAATATAAACGTATGTTTTATCTAGCTCTGGTCCAGACCAGAGCGTTAGCGAGTTCTCCAGTTTTCTTATCATGCCAATAGCCTAAAGCCCCTTTGAATTGATTTGAATGGAATTGATTCACTCACACTGTATATATAGTACCTTTATTAGAAGGATAACCCCCTTGCGATGTATCGTCTCATTTTCGAGCACAAATGAACAGGGCATAGAATACACAAATACAACAAGATACATCCATGCAGACAGACAAGACAATACTTTACATACAGTAGCTCAAAGTTTGACACACCCTGGGCTACACTGCACATCCCCCATCTGAGGAATTTAACACACAGTACACACCCAACACAAAATCCAGTGTGGGGGTCGTCTGGTGTGGGGGTCTCTCTTTATTCTATCCTATCCTGTTCTGTTCAAAGGGCCTTAATTGACATGAGAAACATAGTATACATTGCCAAAGCGAGTGTGAAATAAAACAATCAAAACTGTATGAAATGTATCTACAATTAATAGGAATAAATGGAATAAAATGTGTAAACAGCTGCCTGTGTGTCACATTGTAATTGCGCAGTCACTGTGAAAAAAAGCTAGTTCACAAAAGAACTGAGCATTTGCGTTGTGGAATTAGCCGTTTTTCTTTATAGTGTACAAATGGAACCAAATGGGGTCTGTTTGTTACAGAACCTTAAGGGTCCATTTGGTTCCTATCAATACATTATTTAGTTGCTGGGACTCACTGGCACCCCAACCCCCTCCCTGGGTTACAGTACATGCTTTAATTGCATTTCACACTTTGCTTTGGCAACAATGTAAATGTAAATGAAGCTTTCCAGGACAAAAGGCCCTCAGAATTTGAACTGGGGACTGGGGGGTATAGGTTTAGTAGTGTTAAAGAAGAGACATACTGGTTTAGCAGGCTCAAATTACAACTGGTCTTAGATTCCTACCCCCACTAACTTGCCCCCCCCTACAATCTCTGTAAATATGTTTCAGCTATTGGAGATTTTACCGTTCTGTAATGTATGTATTGTAGCCTATGTCTTGCTGATGAATTGAGCACAATGACCACAATGGACCAGGGATTTTAGTGTTATCCTTTTAGCATAACTTTTGACTGTGCTGTGAACAATCAATAAAATATTCAATCAATAGTGAAAGAGAGACTAAATTAGCCTACAGTATGATACAGAAACTCCCACAACAGTTGAGTTCTCAGCTAAAACATTGCTTTTGTCTGGAGATATGTCAGACTGATTACTATTACTGATTACTGATTATTGATGACTACATCTGCTCTCTTTTACCCATTTATAGTCTATGCGTTACCCAGTAGTCCTACTAAACAATAGCAGTGGTGGAAAGTAAAGTACATTTACTCAAGTTTTTACTTAACTGGAGTATTTCCAATTGTCTGTACTTTTACTTCTACCCCACTACATCTCAGAGGCAAATATTATACTTTTGCTCAACTACAATTATCTACTTACTAGTTACTTTGTAGATTTTGATTATTTTTTTTACAAAACATACCCACATCAGTACTTTCTACTTTTAGTACTTTAAGTACATTTTGATGCCAATACTTTTGTACTTTGACTCAAGTACATTTTGAATTCTGGACTTTAACTTGTGACAGAGTATTTCTACATCCTAGTATTGATACTTTTACTTAAGTAAAACATTGTGGGTACTTTTCCACCACTGAACAATAGGCAGTACTTAACACCAACTGTAGGAGGCAGGATTATGCCAACGGGCATCTGCAAGTCTGCCGGAAACACAGAAGAAAAGGAAGATTCTCGATGTTGGGTCTTCTTTTTCTTGGCGCATGTATACTTTGGCCTCACCACCATTTTGGTATGAATGACTAGTGGTTTAAAGTAACTAAGTACATGTACTCAAGCACAAATTTTAGGTATTTGAAAATAGCAGATCTACAAGCTCACAACGCATCACGATGCAACGCGCTGTGAGCTTGTAGATCTGCTATTTTCAAAAGATGTTTTATGCATTTTGAACTTTTGAACTGGGACATTCTGCACAATGAGCACTTTTACTTTTAGTACTTTGAGTACATTTTGATACCAATACTTTTGTACTTTTAGTAAAGTAAACATTAAACATTGAACTCCGGACTTATAACAGAGTGACATTGCAGTATTGATACTTTTACTTAAGTAAAGAATGTGAGTACTTTTACCAACTCTGTAAATGACGCATTTTGAGTTATATGCCGCATCAACAATGGGCAGTACCCTGGCAGTACCCTGTCACCAACAGTGGGAGGCAGCAAATATGCCAACGCAGGGCATCTAAGTCCCCTGGAAATCGAGAAGGAAAAGAACATTCTGGAATGGACAGTGGTGGGAAAAGTAAATGTTTTACTTAAGCAAAAAAATATCAACACTGCAATATAGAAATACTCTGTTGCAAGTAAAAGTCTGGAATTCAAAATCTACTTGAGTAAAAGTGCAAAAGTATTGGCATCAAAATGTACTTAAAGTACCAAAACGTAAAAGTACTCATTATGACATCATGACAGTAATGGCGCAACTTGTTCCTGGTTTTGGAAATTTCTCCATTTACAACCCGTACATCCTACATAAACGTTCAGATTTCAAATATAAAGTGCTGACCCCACGGCCATGGATGTAACAGTTGAAACGCTTGGGTCTAAGTACCCGTATCTTCGTATTGTTAAATAAAAAAACATTTTAATCTGATCATCGGCCATTTTCTCTTAAAGTTATTATGTATCACAGTGCAATACACCTCCCAACCGATAGGATCGCGTTGTTGAAAGCATATGAAGGACATTTTGAGAAAATGGCCACCGATCGGATTCAAATGCTTTTTATTGAATAATACAGAAGATACGCGTACTTAGACTCGGGCGTTTTATTTTATTACATCCGTGGCCGTGGGGCAAGCACTTTATATTTGAAATCTGAACGCTTATGTACGGGTTGTAAATGGAGAAATTTCCAAAACCAGGAACAAGTTGTGCCATGACGCGTGTGACAGACGAGCGTCATGTGAGCCAAGCATAGAGGTATAAGGCTATCATTATGCAGAATGTCCTATTTCAAAATGTATAAATATTATTATTATTTTTTTTAATTTTAAATAGCAGATCTACAAGCTCACAACGCTTCACGATGCGACACGTTGTGAGCTTGTACATATGCTATTTTCAAATAGCCGAAGTAGGGATAAAGTGGTTAATGTAATGTTTTGTAATAATAATACAAACTAACTAGTAACTACATTTTTCAAATAATTGTAGTGGAGTAAAAAGTACAATATTTGATGTAGTAGTGGAGTAGAAGTAAAAGCACAGACAATTGAAAATAATCCTCAAATGTGTACTCATAATTGCAGTACTTGAGTACATGTACTCAATTATTTTCCACCACTGCGTCCTGGAATCGATCTACTTTCTTGGGCGGATGTATACGTGGCCTTATCACCGTGGTGCTATAAGTTCTGTTTGTGACGCAGTTTCCCTGAATCCCCTCACACTTCATTTCACTGCTTTCGTACGAGGTTGTCTTTGCGCAGGTCATAGCGATTTTATTTTTCGTTCTTTATGCTGTCGTCGTCGTGTATCTTTAGTAGCTGCAACCGAAAGATATGCATTTCTTTTCATTTTATTTCACTGAATTTGAAGCCATAGGGATCATTTTGTCTTTTGTTTTGTCAAGTCACTGGTCGTAGCCTACTTGTTAGTTTGCTGCGTCACTAAAGTTTGGTGACGTGTCGTAAGTAGTGGCTTATTCTTATTACAATTTCACTTACCTGCAAATGCCAAGTACAGTAAGTGAGACTAATTTTATGTTGACTTGAAATAAGCTTAATACAGATGTGCGTAGGCTATATATATATCAGCTATGACTATTATTAATAATGCAACAAACAATGGATTGTTGAGACTATCAGCTGTTACATGATAGGGACTGTTAATATGTCCATTATGGATAGATGACGTTACATTGATGTGTGTGTGAAACATTAGCGAGTTTTCAGGCTAAAACAAGAGTCACGAAGTTGCTAGATCGTTCTCTTATCCAGGCAAATCAAAATGGCGCCCAGGCGTCGATTAGGGAGCGCCCAGGGAGGCATGATGCCAGCTGTTTGAAGATGGCAGACAGACAGACAATGTTGGCAGCTGTTATCGATTTAAACATACACGAGGTACAGCTTTTAATTCATGATAATATAAGAATAGAACATCAAACTGTTAATTAACTTTTAAGATAAGAACATTGAACCAAACTCTAGCCAATGTAGGCTACACACAGTGAGACAGTGGTGTAATGATAAGACTGCAGGTTACATTTAATTCAGAAATGGTAATACCTTGATGAGCAGATTAACTTAGTCAACTGACTATGTTAGACATGTTTTAACAGAATAATTTAGTCAACTGACTAGGTTGGACATGTTTGAACAGTAGATTAATTTATTCAACTGACTAGATTAGACCTGTTTTAACAGTGAAGAGTAGATCAACTTAGTCAACTGACTAGGTTAGACATGTAGAGACAGTTGCAGAGTTTCAGTAAGATGGTGGCAGCTGTTGCCAGACAGAAACTATTTTAAAATGGCTTCCATTGTAGCAACGATCTGTAAAATCAACATTCAAGACAAAGAAAAAAAAAGAGGCTAAACATTTTAACTGCAAGGCTTACGTGAAACAAAATATATCCGATCGTCAAGCTATAAAATCAAGAAACAAAAAAAAAAAGATTATTGGTTTAACTGAAGATCGAGATTCAAGATAAAGAAAAAAAAAATTATAACAATACTTGAAACACATTCAAGCTTTGAGATCAGATCAAGATAAAGAAGAAAAAGCTGCAAGATTATTTTTAACGGAAAACTTGAAACGTTAAAGATTTTGTTTTTATTTTGCTCTGAGCAGCCAAGATGTTCTGAATACAAAATGGCATATTGTCAAGCTGTAAGATCAAGATTCAAGAAAAAAAAAAAAAACAAGATTCAAGAAAAAAAAAAACCAAGAGGAAAAAAAAGATTGAAGATAAAGAAAATATTCAAGAAAAAAAAAGATTGAAGATAAAGAAAATATTCAAGAAAAAAAAAGACTCAAGAAAATTTAAGACGAAAGATTTTGTTTTTGTAGTACATTCTCATCAAGCTTTGTATCATTTTTAGCTATTTTGATATGAATACTTGTTACAGAATAGCACCATTTTCAAGCTTGTAATAGCAACATGAAGTTAAGTTATTTTTGCTTTGAGTAGCCAAGATGTACTGAAAACAAAATGGCATCTATTGTCAAGATGTAAGTTAAAAAAAAAAAAAAAAAAAAAAAAAAAGATAAAGAAAATATTACAAGAAAAAAAGATGATAAAAAAATATTAAAGAAAAAGAATATTCAAGAAAAAAAAAAAGATGAAAAGAAAAAAAATGAATATTCAAAAAAAAAAAAAAACTCAAACATTAAAGAGAAATAATTACTGCTTTATTTTTGTTTTGTTATTTGTAGTACATTCTCAAGTTTTGTACCTGAATTGTATCTCTAGCAAACTTGTTAACTAAGAGCCCTTAGTGGTAGCTCTAGGAGTCACAGGCTCAGTTTAACCCATGTGGACTTTTGCTTTGGGTTATTTGTGTCATTTTTGTTTTACACAATTGCTTTAGCGAAGATGGAAGATTTTTTTTTCTTTTTCCCGGCGAGAGAAGGACTGCGTTGTCATAGAGGAAAAATGGACTTAGTCGTTAGAGGAAGATCACAGGACCAGTGGGCGGTGAGGCCATAGGAATCGGGGAGGACCAGAGGCGTTGCCAGGCAGGACCAGAGGGGATCGGGGAAGGAGCAGAGGGACACCAGAAGGCACCAGAGCCGCAGGGCAGGGTAGCAGAACACAGGATGGCCACCAGACCAGTGGAGCAGTCATCCTCCAGTTGTCCCAGAGCCAGCCAGCCAGTGATGGGAGGGTACCAGGCCAGCTACAGAGGGGGTGGGAGAAGGGAACACCAGTATCGTCTAGCTTCGCCAGTGTTAGGAAAAAGCATATTGGTTTGTATATCGGGTAGAGGTATCGCTGTATGATTTACTGGCATCTATTATCCAACTTTCCAGACAAGTCTTTGTAGAACACCATTTCTTGCACAAGCTCTCTCTTCCTTTTCCAGGCGAGCCGGGTAAAGCGTTCTGTCTCCTGGGTCGTCACCCCTCCTAGTGTGTGCTGACGTGAGTGTGGTCGTGGTGTCTGCTGTGGTGTGTGCCTTGGGTCGTGGTAGTGTGCGGACGAGAGGAACATCTTAAGGACTCAAGAAAAAAGGAGAAGAGAAGAAAAAAAAAATCAAAAGAATCTAAAAAAAATTAAGAAAAAAAAAGATAAAGAAAAAAAGATTAAAAAAATTAAAGAAAAAAAGATGAAACATAAAAAAAAAAAGAATTGTTTGAAGAAAACAAGAAAAAAAAGATTAAAAAAAAAAAGATTCTTTATTGTTGCATCCCATTATGCAACTATTTCAGAATACAAGTTTTCTAACTGTTGTGTTGAAATTGTCAAGTTACAGTCTGAATGTGTGAATCTAACAATCCATTAGATATCTCTGCATTTATCTCATGTAAACTTGTTTACTAAGAGCCTTTAGTGGTAGCTCTAGAAGCCCACATGCTCAGTTTAACCCGTGTGGACTTTTGCTTTGGGTTATTGTTTTTTTTATTTTACACAATTGCTTTAGCGAAGATAGAAGATTTGTTTTTTTTCCCGGGAAGAGAAGGACTGAGTTATCGTTGAGGGAAATGGACTTAGTCATTAGAGGAAGATCATCACAGGACCAGTGGGGCGGCGAGGCCATAGGAAGCGGGGAGGACCAGAGGCGTTGCCAGGCAGGACCAGAGGGGATCGGGGAAGGAGCAGAGGGGTTCCAGTCGAGCAGCAGGAAGAAGCAGCCGGGGGACGGGTACCACAGAGGGGATCGGGGAAGGAGCAGAGGGGTTCCAGACGAGCAGGAAGAATCAGCCGGGTGTCGGGTACCACAGAAGTAACCAGAGTCGCAGAGGGCAGGGTAGCAGCACAGCATGGCCACCAGTGGAGCAGTCCAGTTGTCCCAGAGCCAGCCAGCCAGTGATGCGTGGGTACCAGCTGCAGAGGGGGTGGGAGAAGGGAACACCAGTATCGTCTAGCTTCGCAAGTGTTAGAGAAAAGCATATTGGTTTGTATGTCGGGTAGAGGTATCGCTGTATAATTATTATCCAATTTTCCAGAAACGTTTTTGTAGAACACAATTTCTTGCACAAGCTCTCTTCCTTTTCCAGGCAAGGCGGGTAAAGCGTTCTGTCCCCTGGGTCACCCCTCCTGTTGTGTGCTGACTTGAGTGTGGTCGTGGTGTGGGTCGTGGTAGTGTGCGGACGAGAGGAACGTCTTAAGGACCTCTCAACCCCCCCCTGCGTTCAGATGTAGTTCCCCAGGCCAGGAGGAGTGGGCGTTTTCTGTTTTTAATTCGAAATAGGTCTACCTCACAGAAGTTGTCTGCAAGTGTGGATGGTCACCTGTACGCCCGATTTCGTGTTTGCGGCAGCCTTTCCTCTGCGCTTCAACGCCCCCACAGATCATCTACATCTACCGGTTACAGTGAGCGGTCAATGTGTAATTAAATTGGTAGTCATTCTTTGCGTAGTACATTTCTGTGGGGTTTATAGGGGAGGGTGGGGATGGGGCCTTACAACATGTGTTGAGTTCTTCTTTTCACAGGCCAACCCCAATACGAGTTGAATGCACTTCATATTATAGCACTAAGGATGGACTCAAGTGAATTTCCTGCATAAAAGGGCTTTAGGAAGGTATTGCCCATCTGGGGTGAATTCCATTATAAGATTTTCATTCACATAACATTTGTGTCCGGGTATTATCGGGGGGTGGGTGGGTTGTGGGGTGTTAACCCATCTCTTCCTAGACTTCACAGCTTCGTGAAACGACAGCCAACCAAGTGCACCACATCTCATTCGAGCGGACATTTTGCATAGCAGCGTAGCAACTCCAAGCATATCAAACTAGGCCTCCCAGGGAGTGTGGTAACCAGTCCTTTTCACTAGATGTCAATTATAATTCTTGAAGTTGCAATGTGGGGGTTTGGGGATGGGGTCTGCTTTTTGTGAATTTTGCAGTCGTATGTCCCGGCAATCGCATAAGCCTTCTTTGCAGTCGATGTCTACTGACCCTACGGAGGAAAGCCCTCGCATTCAGGCCTGTGGTATTTAACTGTTTACTTTGGCAAATGGCTTACTTGAATTAATTTCATTTATGGCAACACAGTCGTGAAGTTCTGTATTGGTGTGTGTTTGCGGGAGGGAGGTTTCTTTTTTCCCTTTGCATTTTTCAGTGTGCTGCGTCCTGCGTGCTTTCCAATACTCAAGACCATCAGGAACTCTCCTAACTTATTCTATGTAATGGTTGTTGCTTGCGCCTCAAACATCACGTAAGGTCGTTTCTCTCTTTAACATTCATTATCTGACAAATTCCTCCATTGCACTAACTTTGCAATTAGTTGCAATGCTTTGTATTGCTAATGCAATGAGTGAACTATCTGTAAAAGATTCAATTATTGCATAATAAATGCATAGCTTGTGATTGAATACATTTGGTATGCACTATGCAGCTGTTCTTTTGGAGAATTGGGTGGCTTTTGCGGGGCAGATTTTTTCTCGTGCTTTTTCAGGTATGACGGAAGCTTGGAACTATGTAGCGCATGGATGTGACGTTGAAGTGAACTTGAAGGCAGATAAGTTGAATCCATTAAAAAAAAAAGACACTATCTTTTGAATGGGCTCAACTGCCCGGATTAGTCTTGACACGAAAGCATCTACTTAACAATGCAGTACCTGAATGTAGAAATTGCACTGCTGTGCTTTCTTAGAAGCAATTCTCTTGTGAAGATTTCATGGAATCCTATAGTAATCCTACAGTAATGTCTTCTGATGTAAAGCATACATTGTTGGTAAGGATAACTATATTAGATTCTTTGAGGGTAGGGCATAGGATTGTCGCTTGTTTGCCTTTTTGATCTTGCAGAATTGCACGCGCCGAAAGGAAGAATACAGTCTCCCTAGAAGACCTCAAGAATCATCCCGCCCTATGAATTCAGCCCGACATGCAATTTGAACAAATGGAAGACAGGTCTTTTTTACATGTATATTAGATATAACTGCTAGTCCTCAGCTACCAGCCATTGCGCAACTGTGCAAGAGGCATTTTAGGCTTCCATTACTTAGTGAAAATCTTTTTTGCAGTTGTGCAACTGTGCGATTGCATTCTAAATTTGTGTAGCTGAGGTAAGCTGTGCATTGTGCAGCCTTGATTTGGAATGAAATGCAACGCAAATGTGTTGCTTTCTGGTTATTTGTTGGTATTGGTTGGGGGGTATCCCTGCTCTCTCTTTCAGAAATCAATTTGCAAGACGGGTTCAAGCATAAGTGAGGGCTTCTTACCCCTGGAGTATGCAGTAAGATCTTGTCATCTTTCAAACCTGTAGTCAAATCCAATTTGACTCCTGCTATGTCATTTGGCACAACAGCCCTCTTGGACTGGCTTTATGTTAACCTCAAATCGCAAATAATATCAAACAATGCTTTACTGGCATATATTCCTCTTTGGCCATAGATCCCTACTGCTTTGCATCTTTCATAAGATGACTAGAACTCGACGTCTTTGAGTACTGTGTGTTTGGGTGTGTTGTGTTGGTCACTCTTTGTTTCAGATCATTTTCGTCACTCTGTTCTCTATTGCACCTGCCTCCTCTGAATGCAAAACCATCTGTGGAAGCTGTCATCAAATAAGTGTGGCCCCCTGAATGACGTACCAACCCGCTGTGCGCTTGAGCTTAAACGTGAACCCCTGACATCCTTCGCAGAAGTTTCCCCCCACTCTCTGTGTGCTGTGTGTGTGTCCGTTTTCTCTTTTCCCCTTTTGGTTTCTCAGGTTAAATTACTCAACTTAAAATTTGTCTTGGCCCTAACCCCTGTGATGGAACACTGAGAATCCAGTCACTTTCAGATCAAGACTCACAAGCTTGTCTTGCTAATTCAGCATCACCGCAATCTCATGGGTGCTTAAGTTAAGTAATTTCGGTTCCCTTGATCTCTCTTTTTTAACATACCATGGCATAACTGTAACTCAAAATGTTGCATGCTCATCAGCCCCGCATAACATTTTGAATACATATTGTTCATGCAGTCGCTGTCAAATATTGCAGTAGATTTGGCTGGGGAAGGGGGGGGCAACACTCTCTCTTTCTTTCAGATTTCTCTTGATTCAGCTTAAATCACTACTGAGCCAGGGCGACTAACAGCCACGGGGATTCATGGGAGGATTTGTGACTTGCATCAACCGGCTTCTCGCGTAAACTCTTTCTTATCTTGGCAAAAAAATCATTTTGTTTTGTTCCTTAAATGAGCAGTTTGAATGGGATAAGTATTGGGAGGGTGGGGGGGCATAAATTGTCCCTGTTTTCTTTCCATTACAGCCGCAAAGTTCCAGCGTATTTCACCTCTGAATCCGGATGGGTGTCACTGATAAGTCAAACAATAATACACAAGTTATTTGAGAATATACATTCGTTCGCATTGGGTGGGGGTATCCTTCACTTCTCTTTTCAGAAATCAATGCAGAGTTCGTTCAGGCACAAGTGAGGTCTTCTAACCTGGAGAGTCTACCGTAAGATCTTGTATGTTTCAAAATTGCAGTCCTGCAATGTTAGAATTGAGTAGTTTCGATGGCATAGGGGGGGTGGGGAGGGGGGCATAAATTGTCACTCTTCTCTTCATTACAGCAACAGAGTTAGCCACAAGCCAACCTCGACTGCCAGCGCATTTCACCTCTGGATGAGTGTCACTGATAAGTCTATTGTATACATTTTCATTGAGTGGAAATTGGTAAATTCAGTAGTGCAGCAATACAGTCTTTATGGGGATTTGCTGGGGGTTGGGGAAACGGTTGTCTATTTTCTTCTAGTTTCAGCCTCGGGACCAAGCAAAATGCCTCAGGTGTTGACAGGATAGTAGAGCAGCAAAGTGTCAGGGGTTTTCTTTTCCTGGGGGAACAAAGCTCTTGGGTTCTGTCCCCCCAGGTTTTGCTTTTAGCCCTTTAAAAAATCAACAACAAAAAAGCAAAAGACTCCGGTGGTGGCACTCCTGACTTGTTCGGGACGGGGTTCAAATCCCTGCGGTGTCTTGCTTCATTTTGTTGGTTTGTCAGTAAGAATCAGGAGACTGATTTCAATCTAGTGAGTAGCTAATGGGCTTCAATGTGTTAAACTGCTAGATTGGTGTATTTTATATCAATTATCCAATAGGCATAGTTTGAAGAAATGCCTGTACAACGAGCTTGATTCAGCTTAAATCACTGACTTGCATCAACCGGCTTCTCGCCTAAAATCTGCAAAAAAAGTTTTCTTCCATGAATGAGCAGTTTGAATGGGATAAGTATTGGTAGGGTGGGGGGAAGGAGCATAAATTGTCCCTGTTTTCTCTCCATTATAGCTGCAAAGTTAGCCACTTGTAAGCCTACATGAACTTCCAACGATTTCACCTCTGAATCCGGATGGGTGTCACTGATGAGTCGATCAATAATACACCATTTAATACACAATTTATGAGAATATACATTTGTTCGTATTGGGTTGGGGTATCCTGCACTTCTCTTTTCAGAAATTGATGCACAAGACACGTTCGTTCAGGCAGAAGTGAGGTCTTCTAACCTGGAGAGTCTACAGTAAGATCTTGCATGTTTCAAAATTGTACGCAAATAATCCTGCAATGTTAGAATTAAGTAGTTTCAATGGAATATGGGGGGGTGGGGGCATAAATTGTCACTCGTCTCTTCATTACAGTGTCACTGATAAGTCTATTGTATACATTTTCATTTGAGTGGAAATTGGTAAAAAAAAAGTAGTGCAGCAATACAGTCTGGGGATTTGCTGGGGAAACGGTTGTCCATTTTCTTGATTCAGCCTCGGGACCAAGCAAAATGCTTCAGGTGTTGATAGGATAGTAGAGCAGCAAAGTGTCAGGGGTTTTCTTTTCCTGGGGGAACAAAACTCTTGGGTTCTGTCCCCCCAGGTTTTGCTTTTAGCCCTTTAAAAAAAATCAACAACAAAAAAGCAAAAGACTCCGGTGGTGGCACTCCTGAATTGTTCGGGACGGGGTTCAAATCCCTGCGGTGTCTTGCTTCATTTTGTTGGTTTGTCAGTAAGAATCAGGAGACTCATTCCAATCTAGTGAGTAGCTAATTGGCTTTAATGCGTTAAACTGCTACATTGGTGCATTTTGTATAAATTATCCAATAGGCATAGTTTGAAGAAATGCCTACCACAAGAGTGAGATACTGTGTATTTACAGTAATAGTGACCATGGTCCCAAGCCTCGAGGCCAACTGAGCTAAAGGGACATATTTGTTTTGGTGTTACGCATGTATGCTCAGTTTGAATGTATAGAAGGCTATTATACGTGTCATTCCTAATTTAGAAAAATACAACTGCTAAAGAACATATTCAAGATGGCTACAGTGCTTTACAAACACAACTGAGAAATTCAAATCTAATGCTGTTAAATGGCTATTATCAAGTCTACAGTGCCTTTCTTTTTTAAATCTCTATTTTGTCTGCATATGAAAATGGAACAATGTCAGTGTTAATGCCATATATGGATAATCAGATATGGCCAACTCTCATATGGCATAGTTTTAAAAGCAATTGGACTGTAAAATGTGTGAACATGGAAATATACTGTAGTTCTGCTAAGACAGGATTGTAATTTGCTGGTTCCACATTACTCAGCATAGTACATGATGGTTGTTTACCTACAATAAAGGGGATAATACTTTTATAACTTCTTTCTGTTACTGGAGTTGTTGATTTAAAAGACTTCTTGCCATTTCCATTCAGAAAAAGCTCTGAAATGGCTACGTAAGGCAACATAAGTTTACTTGTATTGCACATGTCAACAGCTAGGCAATTCAGTGTGCCTTTACATTAAGCACAAGAAATACGTAATTACAGGACCATTTGAATTCAGTAAAAAAGTAAGCAAGGGAGAGAGAAAGGACAGTTAAACGTAAAACAACATCATATCTCCCTAAAGCGGTATTTCACTCTAAACATTCTGGGGGCATTTTAATGTCTACTCTGGCTTTAGTGTGCACCCCGGGCAGGTCTAACCAATTGAACCCCAACATCCATATTCTGGGGGAACATTAGCCAAAACTAGCCGATCTACAAGATCACAACGTGCTCTCAACGTGCTTGTAGATTGGCCATTTTTTATCTTTAACCTTTTGTTGTACCTTGTACAGCGGGGGGGTTACAAAGCAATAAATGCATGGCCCCCCTCAGGCATTAGATGGACAAAATCAATCACCAGAAGAACCAGGGATGTGTGTTTTCAACCAAATTAAAATGAAGTTTGAAGTTCAATGGGTTTGTATAATGTAGGAGGGAGGTGTTTCTGATCAAATGAATATTAAATATTGAAACTTCAAAACGGTAGTTACGTTAAAATGACCCCAGAAGTGTTTTAAAATGAAATAACCCTTTCAATAGGAAACACCTATTCAGCACTCAGAACAAAAGAAGTAAATCTAGCAGAGAACTTATCTAATATGGTAAAATAGAGGCAATATAATTAGGGATGTCCGATATTATCGGCCTCCCGATATTATCGGCCGATATTAGCATAAAAATTGATATCGGGAAAATATCGGTATCGGTTTTTGAAAAAAAAAATTTTTTTTTTTTTTTTTTTTTTTTTTTTTGCTTTATAAATAAGTTACAGGAGTTCTTACTGTATATGGTGTGTGTGATATGAAATTTGAGCTTACCCTAATCACAATAATCCCCGCATATATCGGTATCGGTTGATATCGGTATCGGTAATTAAGAGTTGGACAATATCGGTATATCGGTTATCGGTAAAAAAGCCAATATCGGACAACCCTAAATATAATCCTCAACCGTCAGAATGTCAACATAATTTTAATAGATGCCGACGTTCCACCACTGGACAAAGGCTTACATTTGTCAAATCAAAAAGTATTCCAGGCATTGCTATTTGACAGCCCAGTATCACACTTATGATAGCATACCATTCAGCAAATGAAAGTTAAAAATTAAACCAACATTCAGACCCCTTTGAGCAGTCCTATCATAGCTTTATTTCTCAGACTGTGTATTTTCATGTGATTATATGTTCTTCCATTGGGTGGCAGTATTGAACTGAGAATCGCTGTACTCTCTCTCCTGTGTATCTGTCTGGTCTGTGGGCAGTCCTTCACCAGAGATCAGTAGTAATCTAATAAACTCTGTTCATCTCTCCCTCAGAGGTCAGGACAGATCCATAGAAACTCTATTTTCACCTTTCCTACCTTCTGTTATATCCCTCACAACCTCTCTTAAACCTAATTTATACTTCATATACGACAGTGTCACATAAATCGGTTATTTTTGGCAAGCGACAAGTTCCAGCATGTGTGATAGATTATAACCTAAGCTTTACACACACTCACAGGCTCACAATTTTTCAACGATATAGCAAATAAGATGGGACACATTTGACTCTGAAAATAGCGCTTAAATCTGCTATTCTCGGCGTGTGACAGTCGTTTCAGGCATCCAAAGGCCAAACCCAGCTCATGTTAACAGCTATTCTCCCAGCATCAAAATAAATGTGCACACAAATACAGATTATACTGGGCTTGTGTTTTCTGGGGCTTATAAAGTAGTCGTGGTTCTCAAAGTTGGGTCCGGGGACCCCCAGGGGTCCCTAAGGGGGTTCCAGGGGGTCCCCAGCCAAATGTACAGCATCACAATAATCTTAACCCCTTTATTCCATATTTGACATGTTGGCTATTCAAATATAGCAGATATACAAGCTCACAGCATGTCACTTTGCTTGTACATCTCCTATTTAAAAAAAATATATATAAAATGTAGATAAAATGATTGTGATGCTATACATTTGTGAACATTTTTGAAAGCTCTTCAAAGTGTTTTTAATCTTGACATTTTTAACTCAAATCTTCTCTTTTGGGGGGTCTCTGGAACAAAATAATTTCAGATGGGGATCCGTGGCCAAATATATATCAATTTGCTGCTCCTTGGCACCTAGTTTGAGAACTACTGTTATAAAGTATATCAATCTTATGGCCTTCAGACACAATTGACACACAGATGGCCGAGTTGACAATAAACGAGACATTTCCAACTGCCACTGATGCACTTTTGCAGTCCAGCCACACTGGAGCCAACAGGCAATGCCAACAGGTGAAGAGTCACTTCATTTATTTCAGTTTTCCCTGCACTCAGTGTCCCTTCATTTTAGTGCATCTGGGTGACTCAGTGGCCTGAGGCCAATGCATTATATATCGTTGCTGTCGGGCAGAAACCTCTTATCTCCATATTTTAACTTTTTTCGTCAAATTAACGCCATACTTGATCATAGTACAGCGTCACACAAAAGCATCAAAAGTAGCAGATCCACAAACGCGAAACACGTCGCATCGTGCCGCGTTTTGAGCCTGTAGATCTGCTACTTTTGAATTTGATTCCTGAAAAGTAACAGTTTTGGACATATGAGGTTTCCACCCGACAGAGACGATAATGTTAGTGGGTTCAAATTGAGTGCACAACCGTTCTCCCATAGTCTAACCAGCACCCCATCACCTCACTGTTATTGTGGTGGTGTGCTGTTAAAGCAGAAAGGCCTCAGAAATAGATGTGTTTTTCTTTTTTTCAATGGAGCGTTTTAATGACTCATTCTCATTTGTACATTTCTATGCAGTTTAACCCTTTGACCGTTTGTTGTGTGCTATAGGTCCAATAGGACACAATAATGGACATATGTCCATTATTAACTTATTAGAGCCTGCATCATACTGCATTCATGCATTTTGATGTTTGATAGGATAAGTTCCGTGTCAGTCCTTTACAGTGCACAGGCTTAGATTTTGATATCAAGAAAATAGGAAGTAGATATATCAGTGTGTTCTAATTGCACAGGTCCCTGGCATGGAAGCGTCTTTGTGAGGAGAGTGAGGCAGGCTGGCAAGGTCAAGTGTTTACATGTTTGTATGAATAGAAGGTTTTTGCATTGTGTTTGTGTTTTGAGCGCCCGGGTGATAAGAGCACAAGCTCTTATGATGTGTTTGAAGTGGATGAAGTTGAAGATGGAAGTTGGAAGATCGACTAACACTTACAAGCTAATGGATGTGTAATTAACAACATCCACACAAAACTCAGAAAAAGTTAGAAATGGATGGTTTGTGATGGATGAACTGCGCTCAAAACTCCTCTGTTCCAGGGGCCACAAGAACATTCTGCTGGGGCTGGATTTGGCCCGCGGGCCGCCAGTTGAATATCACTGGGCTACTGTTATACAGATGTCGAGGGACAGTAGTATAGATGAGTGTTGAATGAGACTTGGGCTTTTGTGAATATCAATTCTAACATAATTGTGTATTGCCTCTAAAATTGCAATTACCCTGCTTTAATTTCTAACTTTTATTATTCATAGTCCCTCGCTTAAAAGATATAAGTGTTTGAAAGCAGACAGATGCCATGCGCGTTGTATTGTTCTCTATGGTCGCTATTTAAAATGGAAGTGGGTAAATAAGAAGACCGTTTGAGATTTAAATTATAGATCTACATGCATAACGTTTAACAGACTTGAAGATGAATTTCATCTCTAGAATAAGGTCATTATGGCGGTGCTCGTTGGCTCAGTCACGACTAGGGGAGATATTGCCACCGTAACGATGCATCACCCTGGCATCCATATGTTAGGAAGGGAGATGATATGACACTAACAGCACAATAACACACGACCTTCTCCATCCCAGAAGCAATCAGAGGGCTCTCGTCTCCCCTCTCTCATCAGCCATGTCATTTTGGCTGTGTTAAAACCCAAATGAACGCAGAGGGGACCGAATGAGCAAATAACCGCCAGGAATTAGGGAACGCAAACAGGAGGGTAAAAGCCAGCCACCCTCATCACTTTTCCCCAGTCATCCAAACTGAATGCCTTCTAATCGCACATTCCAAGAACCATCAGCGCACTGGCCAAACCCTGTCGCAACACGATAACCGGGTGAGTGATTAGGATGGGAATGCTGCCTAGCATGCCCTCCCTCCCTTCCTGTGCATCCCTGATGTAAATGCATCCATATTCCAGCCTTAATGAGGCCTCCGTCCTACCCTGTCTCTCTGACATTGGGATCACTGTCTCGGCTGTGATAACGGGACAGCCCTCTCTCTCTGCTCACACACACACACGCGCACACGCACACGCGCACACACACACACACACACACACACACACACACACACACACACACACACACACACACACACACACACACACACACACACACACACACACACACACACACACACACACACACACACACACACACACACACACACACACACACACACTCCTATAGTGCTCCTAGTTCTGATTCATATTCCTGTGTAAATTGTTGATTCTTCAGAGAGGTGGGCTGAGAGGTGCACTTCCATCACAAGTAATTGGCCTGACCTTCAGTAAGGATCCAAGCCTGTCTCTCCTGCAGCATTAAGGCTTCCTGTGGTTTTATTTATTTATTTTATTGTTATTATTATTATTCCTTCCTTCTTTGGATTTAGGAGGATTAAAATCCACTGTGAATGTGTCATGTTTCACCAAGCAGCGCTCCAGTTTGGGAGATTACTTGCCTCAGCACAGATACCCTTGGTCATATAGCACACTGGATTAATTTGATGGCTTTTGGTCGGCTCCCTGGGTTAGCCGGCGGCGATAGACGGTAGATTTGCCTGCGAGGGAAGTGAGAGCGTCGCTCCGCTCTGCACACAGACAGGGTACCCCTTGAACTCTGAAAATTTTCAATCTGCTGAAACGGGGAGAAGAGGAGCAGTGATTGAATCTGCCGTCCTCCCGCCACAGCTTGCCAGGTATGAAAGTGCACCTCCCGAATATCCTCCATATAAACGACGGGTTAGCCTACTGTGTGGAGGCTGGCTATGTTGAACATATATTAACCGCTTTCAACCTGGCGTCCCTATTTTGGGCATGTCATTATAGTTAACAATGTTCAAAACATTTTAAAAAATAGCCGATTTACAAGCTACATGCTTGTAGATCGTTTATTTGCACCGCACAACACCACCGTAAGACGACGTCGGAAGTCTCGCTAGACGAGATTGAAATCTCAAGATTGAAATCTCGTCTAGCAAGACCTCCGGTGGGCCGCATTCAAGACAATCACGTTGCATAGTGTTCTGGCACAATGAACGTCAGATCTCACACAAAAAATCTAACAAAGGTGATGGACAGCAATTCAATTCAATTCAATTCAATTCAATTCAATTCAATTCAATTCAATTCAATTCAATTCAATTCAATTCAATTCAATTCAATTCAGTTTTATTAAAGTGTCAAATGACAACAAGTTGTCTCAAGACACTTTACATGTAGAGCAGAGACCCGACAGTCCCACCCTGACTGAGCAAGCAATTTTGCGACAGTGGCAACGAAAAACTCCCTCTTAACTGGAAGAAACGTCAGCCAGACCCAGGCTCTAGGGTGGGCGGCCTTCTGCCTCGACCGTGTCAGGGGGAAAGAAGAGAGAGAGAGAGAGAGAGGGAGAGACAGACAGACAGAGGAGAGACAGAGAGAGAGATACAAGTAGTAGCAATAACAATAATATCAAATATAATAGTGTAAGATAGTATATAATATAATATTGTACAACACTAATGTTATATAGTATAATGGTATAATATAAGAATGTTGAGATAATATACAGTATAGTGGTATAGTAGAATATAGAAGCAATCCACAGTCGTGCTCCAAGGAGAGACCCGGTCCGCAGTCACATTCTTGATCTGCAGCTGGGGGTCCATAATAACAGTCCATGGAACTCCAAAGTGGGAGACACAAAAAATTAAAACAGCAGCCAACATCAGCATCCACCCAAGCTCAACCATCAAACTGGAATTAAAAGGAATAGGCTACGACACCCGTGATAAACCAGCTCAGTTTATGCGTTTTGACTGCGATGATGCATTATGCATTTCACAAATATAACGAAAACACTGAAATCGTACTCAAGGGGTAAAAAATAAAGAAGGATAAGGCATGTCAGACGTGTGGGAGTGGTAGCAGAGTTTTTTTTTGTTGTTGCCAGAATGGAAGGCCGTCTGTCTAAAACACTTCCTTTCCGCTTTATGCTCATTCTGGTGAGCAGTCTGCTCCCTTCCTTCCGCTTTGGATGAGAACACCCAGAACCGCGTGAATCATCTCCCATCATGTTCTCCTTGGGCAAAGCCACACATGATGATGTGTGCTGCTGATACATGGAGTGCTAGCGAACACAGAACTTCAGTCTCCAGCAGTGGTGGAAGGTAACGAAGTACATGTACTCAAGTACCATTTTGATGTATCTTTTTTACTTTACTGGAGTATTTCCAATTTTCAGTACTTTCACTTCTACTCCACTTACATCTCAGAGGCAAATATTGTACTTTTACTCCACTGCCTTTATTTGAAAACTTGTATTTACTTTGTAGATTTTGATTATTAATACAAAACATACATTAACCACTTCAGCCCTATTTTAAGTTTGGCTATTTGAAAATAGCTGATCTACAAGCTGATGCGACACGTTGTGAGCTTGTAGATCTGCTTTTTTCAAAATATCTTTTATGCATTTGAAAACTTGTTAAATGGGATATTCTGCATGATGAGTATACTTTTTACTTTTGATACCAATATTTTTGTACTTTTAGTAAGTAAATTTGGATTTGCCGGACTTTTACTTGTAACAGAGTGTTTCTACATTGCAGCAATGATACTTTTACTTAAGTACAAATTGTTTGTACTTTTTACACCACTGGTCTCCAGGCATAGAGCTTCTGCATCTGCTGCCTATACTCCAAGTTCCTCCTTTTGGGCAGAATGTACGATATGACAGCTGCATAACTGCAGGCTGTCGACCAATGTTGACGGTCTTGGATATGTCCCTGTGCACTGGGCGTAATCCATATCATCATGTAGCGGTAGGAAATCGTTCCCGTTGCTGTCAGTCAGACTTTCACGTTTCACCCTCTCAAATAAATCCGTGACAAATCCTTTAAACGTTTCTTTTATTTATTTATTACAAGTTTCTTAACCCTTCTAATCTGTACATCAAGAACTTCCCCTCAATTCTTTTTTTTTTTGCAAAACATTCTCCCACACTCTTCTTCCTAACCTGTAGGGGAGGTTTGCACGTCAAAACTTGCTGCTATAGTATTAACCATATGAACCTTTTTTTACCCGCTCTACTCGCTCATAACGTGGCCCATCGCGACACCTTGTGAGCTTGTAGATCAGCTATTTTCACTATACTTATCGAAAATAATCGTTCCACTATACTTTGTTTCTATGTAAGAGCACACTCTATCACAGCGGAACTTAAGTCCAAACGCTGTGGGGGTGACCGTTCCCCTGTTTGTTCATGTGTGTGTTCTACGTTCTCACACACACACACACACACACACACACACACACACACACACACACACACACACACACACACACACACACACACACACACACACACACACACACAACCATATTTACTTCTCCACTCATATGGAAGGTGTCTAGACTGATGCTAGAGAACAGTACACCCCACTTAGCACTGTATTTATATTAAATATTAAATCCAATTTAAATACAAAATTGCCATATAAAATATTAACCCTGGGTGTAAATATTTAATGTGAGCCCTTTACCATAGGCCTGGTATTCATTACCAAGTAGTGCTGGGGTTTTAATGGGCTATTTCCCAGGGGGGCATGGGTGGGTTTGCAATCCTCACACGCACGCACGCACGCACGTACACACGCACGCATGCACACACACACACACACACACACACAGATTCAATAGGGGGAGCTATTGCGCTGTAATGGCTGGGTGCATGTATGCTAATCCAAATCAGGAGGAGGAGAACATTTGAAAATATCTGCACAATGTATTTACATTTAAAAAAATGATGTTGTCACAACATTGTACAATTTGATTAGCTTAGTCTCACGCATAGTTCAGGATTTGAGAGTAATAAATATGTGTAAACCTGAGTCAGAAACTACCTATTTTATGAACTTCCGTTGATGTGAACAGCATGAAGAGATGCAGCATCGTCCAGTAGGGGTCAGGCTTACACTATGTGAAAAAGGCAGTGCAGGTGTTAAAGATTCATGTTGCAACAGAAGAGCCTGTTTTTTCTCTCTTGTTTCTTCTTAAGATGAAGCCCTTGAACAAAAGCAACCAGTCCTGATCTCTTTCTCTTTCCTCTCCTCGCATCGTGAATACCATGCTCTCCAAAACATCCATGCCAAGTGTCTCTTTAATTCATGTATTCACATATAGGCCTGTCTCCCCCGTCTCGAATGAAAGTGTCTTTACAGCCACACCACAGTGTGTAGACTGTAAGTTACAGTACTGCAGGGCAAGACCTACATCCTTGTGAACAAGCCTCTGCCATTGGCCCCTCTCCTTCACTTACATTAAACCAGACACATGCATTTTCTTTGCTGTGGAAAAGTGCCTCTCTACATTAAGATAGGACCCATACAGTACACACACAACACACACTATTATGTAAACACATCCCACACACAAAGGCACCCAACACTTTATAGGACTATTATGTAATGTAAACATAAATACATTTACACATACACACACACGCAGGAGCCATGCACACAACACCTTACTAAGGCACTTCACAGTGTGCTGTGACTCCTGTGAGACAATATTTAGCTTTTCTTTTTAAATAAATCTTGTTACTTTAAAGGTAGGGTAAGTGATTTGCAATATTAAGTAAGATAATTGCAAAATGGGTCTATGTTCTGATATTACTCGTTACTATAGTATACTTTTTAAATAAATCTTGTTACTTTAAAGGTAGGGTAAGTGATTTGCAATATTAAGTAAGATAATTGCAAAATGGGTCTATGTTCTGATATTACTCGTTACTATAGTATAGAGTGTCCTGTCCATATAAGGAGTCTCCCATGTCTCTCCAGCTCTTTAAACAGAAAATGCATGTTCAGAGCTCTCTCCTGATTGGCTCAAATGTTGTCACCTACCTGAAAATGTACTATATTATGTTTACTAAAGAGCTGGAGAAACCCCTGAGACCGAACAAACGCTCTGTAGCAATGATTACTATCAAAATATAGTATTTTTAACAAAACAAAAAAACTTACCCTACCTTTAACTATTGCTTTTAATTTGTCTTGTTCCTACAATGTCCCCAAATAATGTTACTCTTGTCTGCTGTACATGGGATGTAACTAATAACATCTTGAATCTCTTTTCCATCGCACAGTACAGAGGCAACGTGAGCAATAGTGCATTTGTATATTTTGTGTAACATGTTGTTCTACTTGTATTTTTTGTTCTGTATGCTGTGTGCAGCACTTGTGCTTTATAAATAAAATTGACTTGACTAGTGTTTATAAGACATTTCTCGTCCCCCCCAGCTGTAGGGGGCACTGTATATATTGATTCTTTAGGCAATGTGGGCAATGTGGTATCACAGTATTCCACAGTATTTTGGTGCACGGTGACGGTGAAGTAATGTTAGTTATATGGGTCGTAAGCTTGCATATTCTCTTAATTCTTTACTGGCCTTTTAGAACAGCTGTCTGGCTGTTCATCCTTGCTCAATAGACAGTCTGTTGTAGCTCTGTACTTGTTTTATGCGCCCACACATCTGATTGTTTCTGGCGCCAGGTCTCACGTGCCATTTATTCCCTTTCCGTTTTCGTTTTCTTTCTTTCTTGTTGAACTAAATACAATAAACAAAGGAGCTCTTCTTCTTGTTGTGGAATGGTCACCATGTGTGGAACACGGACGCGTCTGCAGACATCTTTGTAGGTTCAGAATGTGCTGTCTGTGACTGTGGCCCCCTTCACGGTTTTACGCAATGGCACTTTAGGAGGCTATAGCAGGGTCGGTCTATATGTGTCTACCAGTGCGTGTGTGTCAGGGTCAGGTGTGGTTGTTGGTAAGGTTAGGTTTAGGTTGGACCAGCATCTTTCATGAAGAATGGCTTTTGATGTCCCAACAGGTATTGTAAGTCAAATACATAGCGTGTGTGTGTGTGTGTGTGTGTGTGTGTGTGTGTGTGTGTGTGTGTGTGTGTGTGTGTGTGTGTGTGTGTGTGTGTGTGTGCGTGTGCGTGTGCGTGTGCGTGCGTGCGTGCGTGTCTGCAGAGGAGCGACACCTAAGTGGACCTCTTCCAAACACACAACCCAGATGTGATGTCATTCATTTACATACACGCTGCACCCTTCCTCTTCATTGTCGCCCCCGTTTCCATCTCCCCCTTGTTTTGTTCCTCTTAAATGAGCTTGAAATCAAATCAAATTGAAGGAAGCGCTTGGAGGAGTCAGGCTCTGATGTTTCACTCTGCCTGTCCATGCTTAACAGAGGCCAGGTTTTCCCTGAGTGGATGCGGAGGAGGAGGAGGGGGAGGAGGAGGGAGGAGGAGGCGAGGAAGGGAGGGAGGGAGGGAGGGAGTCCGAGCGCTTTGACAGAATTCTAAGGCAGCAGAATGAACAGATGTCTCCCAGTGATTAATGTGCCTCCCTTCCCTTGCCTCTGAAGAGCTACGTGCTGCTCATGCATCTCTAACCCTCCTCCCCACTTCGTTTACACTCTTGTCGTATATACGTACACGACAGAGTCGCCTGGCGAAAATCACAGCTCTACAAACTCACGACGTGTTGTGTGCAGTGTTGCCATGTCTGCTTCCTATAAGCCCCTTTGGGCTTGTTTTTCTGTGAAGTTGCTTGTAAATATTGGTAGTTTAAGCACATTTGGTCGTCGATATAGTCTTTTAACGTGCATTGCAAGCGACAGATCTCCAGAGAATACGTTTTTCCTATACAGTCAACATACTTGTATGCACTATCACAAATTCTGCGAGGCACACGGATGAGCTGTTGATGAAATTTCATTCGTATTCTTTTAAACGTTTGTATTTATTTAAACAGGTAATCTCTTTGAGACCCGAGGTCTCGACCCCAGAGAGACCTGTTCATGCGGCCGTGTGGACCCTTATTCAGAAATGATAATTTGGCCTTAACAGGGCATGAACGAAAACAGTGCCCTCAATACCCTCATACCTGTCTAACTATTTCTCCAAAGTGAGTGACACCCACAGCCACAACACCAGAGGGAGCGACACTGATCATGTTAAACCCATATTTGGCACAAACAAGGGAATGAACTCTTTCTCATGCTATACAACAAAAATGTGGAATGCCCTACCTAAAGGAGTAAAGGAGTGTAAAACCCTTCTCACTTTCAAAACTGCCCTAAAGAAACACATTCAGGAGGCTGCACTCCAAACTGGCCCCTGTCAAAGTCTTAAACTACCCCCCCCCCCCCCCCCCCCCCCGCCTAAAAACTGTCTATTGTACATATTTCTTGTTTTTCATACTAGTAACCTGTAAGCTGATTGTATGACGTTCTGCATAGTAGTGTATATTTGTAAGTCTTCTTAAATGTCATCATGATTTGAGTGCACAGGGATCTCATTTTAAATAAGCCAAGTGTTTTTATGAGCGATCCAGTTTAGACAACCTTGTATTGTGTGAAGAGGACCGTCTTAGCGGCTGGAATCAGTACAGAGGCCTGGAGTAGGGTTTAACCCGTAGGTGTATTTATTCACAAAACATGACAGACATTTAGGAGAAAACACCCAGAACTGGTAGTATTTGGCTTCTCACCCTCATCTCTCTTGTTGTGAAATGACAGCAGCCTTTTATAGCCAGCTGGAGCTAATGAATCTGGACTATACCATTTTACTTCACCAGTCATAGGGGTGTTTCTAAAACATATAATAAATACCTAACTAAACAAACAGTAAATGCATGAATATAAATAGCCTTAAAACACAAGTATTACAAGTCTCATTACACAGGTTATTCAATAATTCCTTCTTCGTACTACAACATAATTTCCCACTCACACCAGCACATCATAACCCCCCCAGCTATCCTAATATGGTCCAGCCCAATCATGCTGACACACAGGCAATTGTTAGGCATTCAATCAGACCTCAACAATAAAACTTATATTGCACCTCAACCATATTGCACCTAGTCTCTATTGCACATATTACACACATTACACCTGCCCATCATGACTGTCACACTTTAGTCTCCCCAGGTGGAACTTGTTGGCTGAGTGGCCATCTCAGTCAAACAGGAAACAAATCAATGTATTCAACAATAAAATAATGACTGTACAAAATACGCTGTGCAAATTACTAAAGTGCCAATATGCTGTGCAATTAAGTAAACTCTGGGTTATCATATATGTGCCATTTTTGTAACAGAGGTCCTCTCTGTTACATATTGTGAATTGTACTTCCATGTCTTTCTAAATAAAGTATTCAATCAATCAATCAAAGACCATGATCTGGTAGTGGTACCACCCAAATTGGTAATGAGAAAATTCTCATTCTACTATTCTGCCGACAAAATGTGGAATGCCCTGACACCGTCCATTAAAGGATGTTTAACAGTACTGGTTTATTTCAAAATTGGCAGATCAGAAAACCGCAAGGGGAGGTAAATGTAATTTCCAATCGAAAGGAGCTGTCATTCATTATTGTGTTGAATTGAACACATAGGACCATAATGGAAACAATTCACCGGGACTTTTTTTGTGTTATCCTTTTAGCCTAAATGTCTGACTGTACCACGTGCTGTTTACATTTATGACTACCAATAAAGTATTCAATCAATCAATGAAAACCTATCTTTAACCATACAAATTACCCCCTTATGGTAACTATAGTGGAGGTGCTAAGCAACATTTGACTTCAAGTCATGATACAAAGGTCCCCTTTGGTATGGAAGTACCTTAGGGCCATAGAAAAAGAATTATCCAAAGAGACGAGTTAGATCACCCTTCTTTTTTTTTTTATAGGCGTTTTTAAAAATGGCCGCCGACAATTAACCACTATTACACCAGACCCCATATCTTTGCTTCTGTTAGAGCTATAATAATAATATTGGTGTCAAAGTGTACATTTTTGGGGTCAAGGAATTCAATTAAATAGGTTTCAATGCAAAAAAACGAATACTTCATTAATTGCCATGACAGCGGGGGGTAAAATATGCAAACTTCATTAAAAAAATACGTTTTAACAGGGTAACTTAACCCCACCCCCTCTAAAACTTGTATTTACTTTTCCCTTTGTCATGGAAGTACCATAGGGCCATAGGAAAAAAAATATCCAAAGAGACAAGTTTGATCACCCTTCATTTTCTTTATATAGGCGTTTTTTTAAAAAGGCTGACGACAATTAACCACTATTATATCAGACCCCATATCTTTGCTTCTGTTAGAGCTATAGTAATAATATTGGTGTCAAATTGTACATTTTTGGGGTTGAGGAATTCAATTAAATAGGTTTCAATGTAAAATACCCAATGCTTTACTAATTGCCATGACAGCGGGCGGTAAAATATGTAAATTTCATTTGAAGAATACGTTTTAACAGGGTAACTTACCCCCCCTCCTCTAAAACTTTGATTTACTTTTCCCTTTGGTATAGAAGTACCTTAGAGCACTAAGAAAGAAATGATCCAAAGAGACAAATAAGATCACTCTTCATTTCTGAAATATATGCGTTTTTAAAAATGGCCACCACCATTTGAAGTGATACAGCAGAACCCATATTTACTTCTGTTAAAGCTATAATGGTAAACATTTTTAGGGTCAAGGAATCCAATTAATTAGGTTTCAAGGCAAAACAAATCCCCAATAATTTTCTTACTACCATGACAATGGGGTTGTTGTGGTAATTTGAGTCTTGCACTTGCAAATAACCAGTTCTGGCAAGTCCCTTGAAATAATTTAAATTGAAGCCATTCATCAAAGGGCAAAAGGAAGAGGGGGCTCGACTCATCATTTACAGCCTTTTCCAAATATCGCTCATAAGCCTTCATCACAAGTACAGAGCAGCTACAGACACCTGATGCATGTACCAGGTTCTGCAGATGTGGTCAACACCAATGAAAGACTGAGCTTTGCCACTAGTTGAATTACCACTATTGGTGAGAGCTGTAGTCCATCCACTGCCATTCATCCAGCCAGTCTCCAGACACACTCCAGAGCATCTTTTTTGGCAAGTGTGAATAGGGGTTGATCAGCTAACATGACTGGTGTCTGACCTGGATTTAGGTAGTTGATTGCTTGAAGGAGGACATTCATTGCATGCCAAGCCAAGCCATAGTGGGACTGGTAGGAGACTCTGTGAACAGTGGCAGTATGTATGATCTGGATGGGGGGGCTGAACAAGGCTCTGCAATGCTTGCATAATATGCACCCCATGAGATCCATTCTTCATCCTCAAGGTTGTCTTTCCCCACAAGGTGTCGGTGACTCTCTCCAACCACTGGCAGCCTTCTTCAAGTATGTTGCTGAGAGGACAAGAGGCTGGCTGAGGATGACTGTTTGTATTAAGGGCAGGAACATGAGTTTGGAGTGAAACATCCAGATCCATTGTTGTGTAGAAAGCTGGAAAGGATTGTACATGCTTCTTCCCCATCTTAGCTGGAACTAGGATGTTAGTGAGATTGGCTGTTTGTTGGTCATCTGACGGGAAGTGCTGCTGAATGCTTATGCATGTCCCGTGGAGGGCTGATTTTGCTGTTGTTGACGATGGGTTGAGGTCAATGTTGTCAAAACCACCATTAGTGAAGACACCCTTAACTGCCTGAGGTGGGACCACCACACCAATCTGCTCCCACTGATTGATCACTGTACTCAATGTTTTCAAGCGATCACATGATACACCATACCTCGCTTATGCATGGTATCCACCTGGTGTTTACTGCCAGTATGCAGGTGCAGATTCATTACCAGATACAGTGAAGCTGTGGTTCCCTTTCTCTTATGTGACAACTAACACTACGGACATTTCTTGGATCTGCATTTCACAGAGTTGTAAATGATTTGCTGCCCAATTGATGTAGCAACCTGGCACTTCTCTGGTTCAGGGGCTGGCTGGTCAATACCTTATCCATCCAGAAGCATCTTTAGGAACAATTGCAGCAGGGGAGGGATTGAATCAGGAGGCTGTGAAGGAACCTGTAAATTATTGTTTCATCGGAAGATATTCTTCCCGGAGGATTTTAGCTGCTCTGAAGATGATGGAGACATCAGTAAATGTGTTGCTTTTCATGCCAACAACAGCTTTCAGGTCATCATCAAACAACATAACAGGGACCAGCCACGATCTAGTCGCACAGATCTGATGTCAATATCCTCTCGAAGGCGCGTGGTGTTACATTTAATAATAATTGATTGACTCAAACAATTCATTGAGGACATGTGCTCTGATGACCTTTGTTGCCTTATTTTCTGTCGTGTCACAACGGCGGTTTCTGCTTTTCTATAGAGCCTAGTCAGGCATGCACGATGATGCACTGCTTCCATAGCTACCATGTCACCAGCAGCTTGTTTAGCTAACAGACACTTGTCACCCAGCACCTGAGCACATTATTTCACTTTTCGATCCAATCCCAGGGTGGAAGCCGTCCTTAGTTCCTTTCTGTTGCCAACTTCACCACAGAAGAAACACGGTGTGGTTTATTCACATGAGGATGATGATGAGCATGAGAGTATAGCCTGTGCAGTGAACTTGCCACCACCATTCATGCACTGTGTTTTTACTGGGCTCACAGACTCTTCATGTCTTCTTCTTGCTCTGTCGACTCTGTCCAATAATGGCACAGTTAACATAAAAAACATTCTGTATTAAATGAGAAAGTAATACAAACCTCAAATTGAACCTCAAAGTGTCTCAGATTTTCTGTCACCCCTGATTCAGGTGATAGCAGTCAGACATATACACTTACAGTCAGACAGACACTAATCTCTCAAGACAGATTCAGAGCTCTGCAGCTGAATCTGTCGGGAGCTCCTGATACAACGTGTATAGTTAGGAATGTTAGGAATGTAAACAAAGACACATAGACCGGAAGTGGAGGGCTGAGGGCGGACCTAATGGCCACCATCCTGTTTTCCACATTCTATTGGGAGGTCCCCCCCAGAGTCAAATCTTAAGGAAAAAAATAGCAGAGGGTGCTGTTTTTTCCTTTTTTTGACTGGGTTCCTAGATTGGACAGACACACATAAAGCATATATGGCATGTGCATAAGAGGTTGTACTTCTTAAAGTTTTTTTAATAGGGGGAACATTTTAATGTCACTTATTTTGTTGATGAAATGTGCATATTTTACCCCCATTGTGAGGGTAATGAGAAAACTATTGGGTTTTTTAGTCTTGGAACCTATGTAATTGTATTCCTTGGCTCCAGAAATGTACACTTTGACACCAATATTATCATCATAGCCCTAACAGAAGCAAAGATATGGGCTATGCTGTATTGCTGTAAATGGTGGCGGCCATTTTTTAAAACACAAATACTTTAGAAATGACGTCTTATCTAGTTTGTGTCTTTGGATAATTTATTTCCTATTCCCCTAAGGTACTTCCATGCCAAAGGGAAAACTAAATTAAAGTTTTAGAGGGGAAATAAATGGAAAGTTACCCGTTATTTACGTATTTTTCTAATAAAATGTGCATATTTTTAGGGTTGTCCGATATTGGCTTTTTTACCGATAACCGATATACCGATATTGTCCAACTCTTAATTACCGATACCGATATCAACCGATACCGATATATGCGGGGATTATTGTGATTAGGGTAAGCTCAAATTTCATATCACACACACCATATACAGTAAGAACTCCTGTAACTTATTTATAAAGCAAAAAAAAAAAAAAAAAAAAAAAAAAATTTTTTTTTTTTTTCAAAAACCGATACCGATATTTTCCCGATATCAATTTTTATGCTAATATCGGCCGATAATATCGGGAGGCCGATAATATCGGACATCCCTACATATTTTACCCCTGTTTTCAATGGCAATAAGAAAATGATTGGGTTTTTTGCCTGGAAACCTATTGAATTGGATTATTTGACCCCAAAAATGTACACTTTGACACCAATAATATTATTATAGCTTTAACAGAAGCAAAGATATTGGTTCTGCTGTATTGCTGTAAATGGTGGCGGCCATTTTTTAAAACGTGTATATTTCAGAAATGAAGGGTGATCTAACTCGTCTCTTTGGATAAATGTTTTCCTATGGTCCTAAGGTACTTCCATGCCAAAGGGGAAACTAAATTAAGGTTTTAGAGTGGGGAAAAATGGAAAGTTACCCTGTTAAAACAACATTTTCCAATTAAATTAGCATATTTTAGCCCTGTTTTCATGGCATTGAGAAAATGATTTTTTTTTTTTTGCCTTGAAACCTATTGAATTGGATTACTTGACCCCAAAAATGTACACTTTGACACCAATATTATTGTTATAGCTTTAACAGAAGCAAAGATATTGTTTTTGCTGTATTGCTGTAAATGGTGGCGGCCATTTTTTAAAACATGTATATTTCAGAAATGAAGGGTGATCTAACTCGTCTCTTTGGATACATGTTTTCCTATGGCCCTAAGGTACTTCCATACCAAAGGGGACCTTTGTATCATGACTTGAAGTCAACGGCATATTTTTGGGTCCTAACACCTCCACTACTAGAAAAAGTACCTTTTTTGTTGAGGTTTTAGTATCCTTGTGGGGATCTACAATGACAGTAAAACAAAAGACACACACGCGCACGCACGCACGCGCGCACACACACACACACACACACACACACACTCTCACTCACTCACTCACTCACGCACGCACGCACGCACGCACGCACGCACGCACGCACGCACGCACGCACACACACACACACACACACACACACACACACACACACACACACACACACACACACACACACACACACACACACACACACACACAGTTCTGTGTATTTTGATGTTCCACATCAATGTCAACATTTCGTTTTATCCGAGGTCCTATAAATCTCTCTTATGGAGTGAGATTGGTGTCGTTCGACCCTGGACCTTTTCTGGAGCTCTGCAATGTTTTCAGTGGGAGTATCAAATCAATTCTGAATTCACCCGTCAGGGATGAGCTGTGGTGGACAACTCCAGTACTTGAGGCAAGGTATATAGATACTCCCGGTCACATAATACTCAACTACAAGTGACTGTCAAATTTGTACTTGAACTGGATTACTTGCTTTTAAAAATATTGAATTATACAAAAGTACATGCTTTTTAAAATACTTAAATATTCCAAAATATTAATATTAGTGAAAATAGCAGATCTACAAGCTCACAACTCGTCTACAAGCTCACAAGCTCTGCAATTTTCACTATATTTGAAATAAGGCTTAGGGGTTAATTCATATGATACTTTTCCCCTTCCTAGAAATGTAGTCAAATGTACAATAGTTGTCTTTCAAATGGTGAAAGCCATAACCCATAAGTATCCAAAAATACAAATACTCTCAAGTAAAGTACATGATACAACATTTTTTACAGGGTTAAAGTACAGTACTCAAGTAAATGTAGTTTGTTACTGTCCACCACTGTGTTGATATAAACAGAGAAGAGCTCAAGATTAATGGAGGTTTCTGCTTGTCGTTGTTTCGGGCAGAAACCGCACATCTCCATATTGTAACTTTTTTGTGTTTTTACGTAAATTAACGCCCTACTTGATCATACTACAGTGTCACACAAAAGCATCAAAAGTAGCAGATCTACAAGCTCGAAACGCGGCGCGAAGCGACGCGTTTTGAGCTTGTAGATCTGCTACTTTTAACATTTTTTAAAAATTTGAATCCTGGAAGGTTTTGGACATATGAGGTTTCCACCCGAGAGAGAGACGTGTTTTCAGAACTGGAGGTCATTTTTCCATTCATTTTATTCATGATTTCCTCATTGATACTGACATGGAATGATCGAGGGAACTTTGCTCTTTGCTTTTGCCAATGCTGGTTTCATTGACTGCATTATGCAGTTCAACCTGACCTCTGGACTGCACCACAGAATTCCTTCCTAAACTAGATTTATGCTGCTTTCGCATTGAGATCACTGTAGTGTGAGAGTATACGGCATTGTAATTTCAAATGTATTATAGTGTTCAACCTGTTTGGATTTTTTTTTTTATGTAATACTTCCAGAGGGATAGTGATAGCAACACGACTACAGACTCATTTATCTTGCCTATACAGTAGCCATTCATTAGTTTTAATCTTCCACTCTCCTTTTAGCCAAAGCATCTTTTTTTCTGTCTCTTTACAGTTTTGCACTACCTTAATTTCCATAATGATCCACTCTATCTCCCCCCTCTCTCTCTCTCTGATCTGTAGAGAAGTGAGTAATATTTCTCTGGTCTGTCCCCTCATTGCTTTCCTTATCTCCTTGTAAAGCAAAAACCTTTGTCTCAATTCCTTCAGTTGTGTATTATGGGGTTTCTGCCATCGCGATTAAAGTAGTTTTAAATCATCATCATCATCATCATCATCATGCTCAGTGGTGGCCAGCCATCTACTGTATGATGCACCACTGAACCACCAGGTCTCACACACGCACGCACGCACGCACTCACGCACGCACGCACGCACGCACGCACGCACGCGCCCCGGTGGTGGAAAAAGTACTCAAATGTTTTACAAAAAATATTTGAAAATAGCAGATCTAGAAGCTCACAACGCGTTGCGATGCGACGCGTTGTGAGCTTGTAGATCGTCTATTTTCAAATAGCTACGGTATAAAATAGGGCTAAAGTGGTTAATGTATGTTTTATAATGTAATCATTTATATCTGCAAAGTAACTAGTAACTAAAGTAAAAGTATAGACAATTGGAAATACTCCAGTAAAGTAAAAGTACCTCAAAATTGTACTTAGGTACAGTACTTGAGTAAATCTACTTAGTTTAGTTACTTTACACCACACACACACACACACACACACACACACACACACACACACACACACACACACACACACACACACACACACACACACACACACACACACACACACACACACACACACACACACACGCTTGTGCACATGCATGCACACCTTCACATTAAAACTGCCATTTCAAAGAGTATACTAAACTCCTTCATAGTTTATAATGTTTAATAAATCAAAGGTATGGTAAATGGTAAACGTGCCATTCCAAAATCACAGTTTAGACTTGAAGCTGATGTAGTATAGCCAGAAGAAGAAGAATTTAAGGCTTTATTGGTGATAATGTTGAATGGCTTTGACTATCTGTGGCATACAGTAAATACTGGCAGCAGTTTCATTTACAGTTCATGCCATGTAGGAAGACACAAAGAAAACAACCAGCCGACACTTGATTTGGAATATAAGTCAAAAGAGGCGAAACAATTAATTCAACACATTCTGTGTTCACAGACATGCTGTTAATTGACCATGCACTGGTACAAGTGAATAATTCAGATAAAAGCAAGATATAGCCAAAATAGTCTCACCATGGCAGTTACTACATTTTATATGTTGTATTTTTGGTCTGCAATGGAAAGAAGCTGCTAAAGGTCTCAAATGACACAGTTATTTAAAGTCTTATCATATCTGAACATTTTCCACCATGTTTAAGAAAGTTAAAGGAGTAGTTCACCCAAAAAATTACTTAATTAATTATCGCATTCCTGTATAATCCGATAACCGGTGGTCTCTCCGGCAGTAGACACAAAGAGTCTCCTTTGTGTCTCCTACTGGATACATTAGCATCTTTATTATTATCATCAAATTATTGGCTCAGGAATGTGACAAAAACAAGAAAATCTCCATGAATTCAATGCTTTGAGTGGCGTGTAATTGATAGATTTTATTTTTGGGGTGAACTACTCCTTTAAAGGTTAGAAAAAGCTTAGCAAAACGCTTTTGTGTTCAAAGTACATCATCACATTTCCATGTAAATGAACATCGGGTGATATCTGAGGGAGTCAAGGAGAGGGCGGCTGATTTTGTACGTCATATGTGGCCTGTAATGATATGAGATGTAGATGTCTTCAATGCGATTCTCTTTCTTGTTGTACTTCACCAGCACTCTGTCCCTGTTGCTGAGCCAGTCGCCGGGGACGTAGTACTCCTTCAATTCTTCTGGCAGGTCATGACCATATTCAGGGTTGAGGTTGCCGAGTGTATAGTAATCGAATGTCTCGTCCGTCAGGTTTGGGAGCGGTGGTGGTGGTCTGTTCCCGAACCAGTGGAAGCCGTACTTGCCTGACTCAGGGTTACACAGGGCCTCCATTTTTTCGCCCACGCACTCGTTGATGTACCATCGAAGCAGCGGCAGTCCGTAGCGAGGCGCATGACCGCACCCCGTCGCCTGCAGATCTGCATCTGTATCCAGCGTCATCTGAGCTGAGGCCAGGATGATTAACACCATGAAATGGAGCAAGGAGTGCATCCTCGTGCCTCGTGCCATCATGCAGTTGTTGTCTATGAAAAGAAGACCATTATGTATAGCAGTGGTGTAAAGTTTGATTGATTGATTGATTGAATATTTTATTAGGCAGAAATGTAAATAACAGCACAAGTACAGTTAAAACACTCTGTCTAAAAGGTCTGTACACTTTTTGGATGTATTTAGTCAGATATGCAGGTATTTGGTTTAGGGCATTGAGGGCAAATTTGCATTGACAATTTTGAAGACCAATCACATTTTTGTTGTTTAATCCTGTCTTCTACCCTGAGCCATAAAAATGTGAGGGAAAACGGTGGGTCATGGGCCCCAGGCCGAGAAGTAGTCGAATCAGTTTGTTTTAGGAGGTTTGAAGCTTATTCTTTAGTGACATTGAGATGTTGGAGTACCAGGAGGTGCAAGCATAGTCAAAAAGGGGCTGAATCAGAGCTCCTGAAAGGGTCCTGAGAGCTCTTTAGTTGACAAAAGAGGAAATTCTGCCCATAAATCTGGTTCTCTGATTTATTCTTTTGATCACCTTTCTTACATATACATATTATATATAATACAGCCCAAATAGGTAATCTCTTCGTTGCTAGAGATTACTCATTACTGTGTCATTGACTTTGACCTTGAAATCATTTACATTCATCTTACTGAGGGAATGTTTGGTCCTCAAAGTAACTAAGCACATTTACTCAAGTACTGTACTTAAGTAAAAAAATTAGGTATATTTTACTTTATTGGAATATTTCCAATTTTCAATACTTTTACTTCTACTCCACTACATCTTAGAGGCAAATATTGTACTTTTACTCCACTACAATTATTTGAAAACTTTAGTTATTAGTTACTTTGAAGATATAAATAATTATATTATAAAACACACATTAACCACTCTGGCCCTATTTTATACATAGGCTATTTGAAAATAGCCGATCTACAAGCTCACAACGCGTTGCATGGCGATGCGTTGTGAGCTTGTAGATCTGCTATTTTCAAACTTTTTAGTACTTTTACTTTTGGTACTTTAAGTATATTTTGATGCCAATACTTTTGTACTTTTACTCAAGTAACATTTTGAACACAGGCCTTTTACTTGTAACAGAGTATTTTTATATTGTGGTATTGCTACTTTTACTTAAGTAAAATATCTGAGTACTTCTTCCACCAATGGTGTATAGTGATCTTGGGGGAAATACATAGATTACAGACATAAACAACTATTTTGTTTTCTCACGCTCCCAACGAATGTGTACAACGTACCTTAATGTGAGTGTATCAGTCCTTTCCAAGAGCACCTGCAGACTACAACCAAAGGCTTGATTCTGAACTGCAGATTGATGGTGTCCCTTAATTATAATAGGCTTGCTGTAACAGTGCACTGCTGCTTCTTCTTTTATATTAGGTTGAGATATGAGACACCCACTTTCATCTAAGAGGAGGGACATTAGCACAAATGGGGGGCTGCCCTTCTGCTCAAGCCTCTATTTGCAGTTACTCACAGGATATTGTGGGCAAGCAGATGAAGCTCATAATGCGTCGAGATTAAAACTAAAGAAGAAAAAAAAAAAACATGTCTGGCCGAGGCCCCCCAAGTGCGAGGCCCTGTGCGACCGCACCGTTTGCACTACCCTAGCGGCAGCTCTGAGTGAGAACTACTGGTATAGAGTTGTATCGCAGCTAGCACCGTGACAGACATGTGCCACAAAGAAAAACTAGAAAAAGTGCTCCTCGGAGCACAAGTCTCCGCCAGGTTGGTGCAGTTATTATCAAAAAACGCAAATCGGCCTGTTATAGCGCCAACATCGGAACATTTTCAAGTGGCATTTCTTCCTCGGCCTAGTAGGAATGTGCGTGTGAAATTTCACCGAAATCGGAAGCTGCATTCATGATTTGAGGCATTTTGTTCAAAACGGACCAATCTTGCAAACTTTGGAAGGCAACCGTAGCCAATCAGGATGGAATATGGAAAATCGGACAGATCCGTGTTGATCACATGACTATAGAGATACTGTGTACTGATTTGCGTGATGTTTGGATAAAATCTGTAGGAGTAATATTAAAAAATGGGTTTTGCACAAATCGGCCTCCTGGTGGCGCTGTTTTTTCACAGGCCCATGTGAAAAAATTGGGGCAGAGGTTCTGTTTTTATTGAAGAAGTCAGTTTTACAGGAGGATAAACAATGACAGAACTCTTCAAATTTTCTGTGAAAGAAACAAACGCACAAGACAAACACAAACCCCCCCTCCCAACCCTCACAAGAAAGTAAATGACATGGTATTAAAAAGTACAGAAAAGAGGGCAAAAAGTGGAAAAAGGAGAGAGAAAAAAAAGAAGACAAAAACAAAAGCAAAACCTGAGAAAAAGAAAAAGAAAAAGAAAAGAAAACTCAGCCAAAAGAGTATCCGAGTAGATGACATGACAGCATGTATTATACAAACAAGGCACAGAGAAAGCTCAACCCACACCGTTCTCAAACACTTGAGGGGTCACCTCGAGCACGGGCTCCGTCTTAGGAGACCGACCACCTATCCAACAGGGGTTGCCATATTTTCAGAAAGACCTGTTCTTTTTTGATGATTGCATACCGAATTCTCTCCATATGTAGAACATTGCCCAAGTCTCTAAGCCACTGCTGGAACAGAGGACTAGATTCAGATTTCCATTGTTGCAAAATTAAACGTTTGGCCAGCAGTGTGCACAAAGAGATGGCTTGACCCTCAAATGATTTAATAGAGGGATTGAATGTCACAAATCCAAACATAGCCAGCAGTGGATCGGGCTCAATGTTTTTATTGAAAGCCTCTGAAATATAATCAAAAATAAGTGACCAAAATGTGTTTAGTTTTGAGCAGAACCAGAACTGGTGAGCAAGTGTGCCGGTCTCCTGCTTGCACTTATCACTTAAGGGAGAGGTATTGGGATATATGGCATGAAGCCTTGACTTTGAATAGTGTAGTCTGTGTAGCCTACAACTTTGAACTGGACCAATGTGTCTGGCATTTATAGAACTGGAATGAATTTCACCCAAAATTGACTCCCAAACATCTTCCGAAATTGTAATATCCAAATCCCTCTCCCAGTCCCACCTAGATTTATCACTGGAAACAACATCAGAAGCCTGCAGAATGTCATAGAAAGAGGAAACTGAACCCATAAAACCAGGTGTAAGCTGAAGAATACTGTCTAGTGTGTTGTGTTTTGGTAAATGTATAAAGTTAGGTATATGAGTCCTAAGATAGTTCCTGATCTGAAGGAACCTAAAGAAGTGAGCTGCTGGCAGGTTATGAGACTTTTGTAGTTGTTGAAAAGACAAGAGGATACCCTCTGCATACAAATCCTTAATAGTTACAATGTCTTTGTTCTTCCAAGTAGAAAAAACAGGGTCTGTTAGGGCAGCAGGGAAGGCATGGTTATGGCAGATTGGACTATCCAAGTGCACCTTGGGCAGATTAAGAAATGACTGAATTTGTTTCCATATTTTTAAAGAGTTAAGTATAATAGGGTTGGTTATGTAGGGTGGTATTTTACGCTTGGCTGGATTATTAAGTAATGCAGGAAGAGAGGTAACACCAACTGAAGCCATCTCAATCTGAAGCTAAGTTGGTCCATTTACATACATGCTCTGCTGATAGGCAGTTGCGCCAAAAAGACAGCAAGTTTGCTGCCCAGTAGTACAATTTAAATTGCGGTAGCCCGAAGCCCCCTGCTGCCTTAGACTTACATAAATGTTTTTTAGATATCCTCACATATTTGTTACTCCAAAGAAAAGAAGAAACAACAGAATTCAACAGTAAGCAATTGAAGATGTATAAAAATCTAGGCAGAGCGACCATCCTTATGGCGTTAATACGACCAACCATGGATATGGGTAAAGTGTTCCAGAATTCTATGTTATTTTTCAACTGCTGCATCTTGCAATCCCAGTTCTTCTTTAAAAGTTCCCCATGTTTACGAGTGGCTATTATACCCAGGGTTTTACATTTGTCTGTGGAAACCTTAAAGGGTGTCGTACGCAGGAAGCTTGGATCAACATTCTCAGAAATGGGCATCAATTCACTTTTTCCCCAATTGATCTTATAGCCCAAAAAACTACCAAATGTCTCAATTAAATGTAATAAAGGTGGGATAGACGTTTTAGGGCGGGAAATAAATAAAGTCATATCATCCGCGAATAGCGACAGATGGTTGACAGTATTGTGAACTTGGATTGGGGCGATTTCTTGATTAGCCCTAATCTGACTGGCTAGAACTTCGATGGCTAAATTGAAGAGATATGGGGAACAGCTGTCCCCCTGCCTCACCCCTCTCATAAGATGGAAAGGCTGTGAGACCTCCCCATTAGTGACAATTGATGCCTCAGGGTGGGCGTAAATTATATTGATCCAATCTATAAATGTTTCCCCGAAGCCAAAATGTTTTAGAGTAGACAGTATGTATTTCCATTCCAAGCAATCAAAGGCTTTCTCGCAGTCAAGGGCAATGACCACCGACTCTTCCTTATGCTTATGGTACATGATATTAAAAAGACGGCGTAGATTGGAATTTATGTGGCGGCCTGGAATAAAACCTGTTTGGTCGGGGTGGATCAGATCGGTGATGTGCCTGGAAAGTCTATTGGCCATTATTTTGCTAAAAAAATCATTTCCAGATGGAAGAAGGGATATTGGGTGGTAGGAGGACATGTCTAATGGATCTCTATCTTTCTTCAAGATTAAAGCAATATTTGCCTGATAAAGAGAATGTGGCAGCTCTGAAGCTTGTTTTGACTGCTTGAACATTCACCAAAGCAATGGAGCTACGGTTGACTGAAACTTTTTATAGAACTCAATTACAAATCCGTCTGGGCCGGGGGCTTTATTGTTGGGAAATTGAGATATAGCTGTTATAATCTCACCTAGCGTTATATCAGCATCCAATGCCGTAGCGGCCTCCTCAGCTAAGGTAGGCAGCTGGCTGACGGCAAGGAACTGATTCATGATTTGGGGATCTGTATTCATACTTTTGGATTGGTAGAGTTCCTCATAGAACTGAGCGGGCAGAGGTTCTGAATTGGCATCCAGCGAGTGTGTGTGCACAGTTTCGCAGCGACCGGGCCAACGGTGCCGGAGATTAGCTGCTCACAGACAGACGGACGGACACACGGACGGACAGACGGACAGGGTGCAAAACATACTCTCTCGCCATGCCTTTCGGCCTGGCGGAGACAAAGACCCTGTTGTACGCACCCGTACAACAGGGTGCGTACTGCATCTCAGCATAGCTGAGATGCAGGAAATGTGTGGCTAGCTGCAACGTTTCCTGCCCCCTCACTCTTATGGTCAGGTATTCAGAGCGTTGAGCCTTTTGTTAGTTTCACACCTTGCTCCTTCCTGCCAGTAAGAACACTGTGAAGCTACAGAGAAAAACCACGTGAGAAAACATGCGAAAAATACAGGTATACCAGCCATGTGGTCACCTAGGACACTTCTCATGTGAAATCAAGAACTAAACGGTATCTTTCTCGCTCTGCAGTAACACGCACGCACGCACGCACGCACGCACGCACGCACGCACGCACGCACACACATCGTAATCGTAAGCTGCATTCATGATTTGAGGCATTTTGTTCAAAACGGACCAATCCTGCAAACTTTGGAAGGCAACCTTAGCCAATCAGGATGGAATATGGAAAATCGGACAGATCCGTGTTGATCACTTGACTATAGAGATACTGTGTACTGATTTGTGCGTGCGACCGGGCCAGTTTCGCATCTCAGCATAGCTGAGATGCAGGAAATGTGTGGCTAGCTGCAACGTTTCCTGCCCCCTCACTCTTATGGTCAGGTATTCAGAGCGTTGAGCCTTTTGTTAGTCTCACACCTTGCTCCTTCCTGCCAGTAAGAACACTGTGAAGCTACAGAGAAAAACCACGTGAGAAAACATGCGAAAAATACAGGTATAACAGCCATGTGGTCACCTAGGACACTTCTCATGTGAAATCAAGAACTAAACGGCATCTTTCTCGCTCTGCAGTGACACGAACGCACGCACGCACGCACGCACGCACGCACGCACACACACACACACACACACACACACACACAAACACACACACAGTAACCATCAGGAAATTGTTTTGTTTATTTAGACCGGTGGTTCTCAAAGTGGTCCTGGGTAAATGAGTGAATATAGACTCAAAATCATTTTAACAAGTTTTTAAACCTTTACACATTGGCCATTTGAAAATAGCAGATGTACAAGCTCACAACGTGTTCACTATGCACAGTGAGTCTGTAGACCTGCTATTTTCAAAATATTTAGAACAATTTTGAAAAAATGTGAAATATTTTTTGAGTTATAATAGTTATAATCCAGCAGCCAGATGTAAACACCTCCAAACCTCCCCAAACAATGTGTATTACTATATTTGTGAGGACATCAACATGTTGGGACACCCAATTTTATAAATGGTATTTTAAAATAAATCTGTGTGACATTTTAACCTCAGTTGTACTTAGTTGTGCACCAGTGTTGCACACCAAAAACAGCAGATCTACAAGCTCACATTGCTTCAAGCTGCTTGAGCTTGTAGATCAGCGATTTTCAGGCCGTGACACAGGTGCGCTACTAAGTATAAATCAGGCATATTGGAATGCAAACAAGGTTCTTCAATTATTGTGTAAATGTACAGGGCGAGTTAAAATGTATTTCCAAGTGTGAGACTCCTAGTGACACACACACACACACACACACACACACACACACACACACACACACACACACACACACACACACACACACACACACACACACACACACACACACACACACACACACACATCCTGTTTTGTCACTTCTGCAAAAAATATACCAGTGGTTCTCAAACGTTTTCATGTCAAGGATCCCCAAGTTAATTTGTATTTGGTCACGTACCCTTGTCTGAAAATATTTTGCACCAGGGACCCCCATACAAGAGACTGCTATACAGGGGTCCTTGACATTACAGACGCTTTGGTGCCATCCTGATGATTATCAAACATGTTTGATATTTGTGCATCTGAAACAATGTCTGGTAGAATCACAAAATTATTTTTATTTGACCCATATCTGAAAATATATTGTGCCAGATCAGGGACCCCCATACAAGATTGGTGTTGTTAAAACGTTACAAAAACACCAGTGAGAATAATAGAGTTGTGTCGCAGCTAGCACCCTGACCCTGAAGTCTAGACATGTGACCACAAAGGAAAAAAAACCCTCTGTTGTACGTCTGCGTAGCATAGCATAGCTGAGATGCAGGAAATGTGTGGCTAGCTGCAACTTTTCCTGTCCCCTCACTCTTGTGGTCAGCTACACTCAGAGCGTTGAGCCTCTTGTTTGTTTCTCACCTTGCATCTTCCTACCAGTAAGAACACTGTGAAGCTACAGAGAAAAAACATGTGTGAAAACTAAACTGCATCTTTCTCGCCTTGCAGCGACGCACGCTCACGCTCACGCACACGCGCACGCACGCACGCACGCACGCACGCACGCACGCACGCACGCACGCACGCACGCACGCACGCACGCACGCACGCACGCACGCACGCACGCACGCACGCACCACACACACACACACACACACACACACACACACACACACACACACACACACACACACACACACACACATACACACACACACACGCATGTGTACGCTTGAGCACATGCATGCACACCTTCACATTAAGGGCGGATTCACACTATGGTCCGGGGTGCGCACCCTGGACCACGCCAGACCGCCTTCCGAGGTAGTCTCGGGTCCGATTGCTGCGGACTCAGGAACGGAACGCGGCAGTGTGAATCCATCCGTACCAAGAGAAGGAAGTGGACTGCTAATCATATATCATTTATATATTTTTATAATGACGCATTATTTTAGCTGGGTCATACCTTCTCATAGTTCTACTTGAATGTTGACAAGAAATAATAATCCCGCTAGTGTTTGAGTAGTGCGAGCCGTGAAAAATAATAAACAAAAAACACATGCGTGGCGAACGTATATATAAGGATAAATATACCAAGGATTAGTCCGTGACGTCACTGCTAAAATACCAAGGATGCATCAGTGACGTGACGTATCATATTGATAATAACAGAGACGCAAGAGACAACGTTACAATGCACACACTGCTTTGGTTGTGTATTGCTGTTCTGTTATTATTATAACTCAAGACAACGTCAGGAACACCGTCAAACTTTATTATTCACTCTAAACTCTGACAAGTGACTCTTCTTCTGTGAATGACATTCTCTATCTCCCTAAGCCCCATAGTCAACAGCGCCCCCATGAGGCACATATTTACCATTACTGTTGCATGACGTGTAGCTACTCGAGTACGGAAGAATTTTGGCCAATGTGAATGCTGGCCAGCTGAGAGAGGCCAATCGTACTTGGGAACGGTTCGAATCAATCGGACCCAGTCTGAATCCGCTCTAAAACTCCCATGGTTTATGTTGTTTAATAAATCAAAGGTATGGCCATTCCAAAATCACAGTTTAGACTTGAAGCTGATGCAATAGAGTAATGCTTGAGTTGCTGTGAGGTTGTAGGTGTTTTACGGCATGTGAAGAAGTATACAGCCATAATAAGAAGAATTAAGGCTTAAAGGGTGATAATGTTGAATGGCAAATTGACTATCGGTGCCATGCAGTAAATACTGCTGGCAGTGGTTTCATTTACAGTTCATGCCATGCAGGAAGCAGAGGTGGAAGAAGTACTCGTTTTATTTAATTAAAAGTGAAAGTCCTGTATTCAGAATTTACTTGACTAAAAGCACAAAAGTATTGGCATCAAAATATAGGCTACTTAAAGTACAAAAGTAAAAGTCCTCATTATGCAGAATGTCCCATTTCACAAGTTTTCAAATGTATAAAATGTATTAAAATCTTTTGAAAATAGCAGATCTACAAGCTTACAATGCGTAGCATACCGAAATGTATATGGGGCTGAAGTGGGTAATGCATGTTTTGTAATAATAATTTAAAAAAAAACACACACACACACACACACACTTTAACATAAAAAACAACTTTTAAAAAAGTAACTAAAGTTTTCAAATAATAGTAGTGGAATAAAAGTATAATATTTGCCTCTGAGATGTAGTGGAGTAGAATATAAAAGTACTGAAAATTGGAAGGAAGTCCAGTAAAGTAAAAATACCTCAAAATTGTACTTAAGGACAATTTACTTAAGTTTAATTTAATGTACTTAGTTACTTTACACCACTGGTAGGAAGACACAAAGAAAACTCCCAGCCGAAACTTGACTTATTGAATATAGTAAGTCAAAGAAGCGTTCAACAATTAATTCAACACATTCTGTGAACACAGACATGCTGTCAGTGGCCATGAAGATAAAAGCAAGATGTAGCCAAATTAGTCTCACCATGGCAGACACTACATTTTATATTTTGTATTTTTTGGTCTGTAAAGGAAAGAAGGTCTCAAATAACACAATTATTTAAAGTCATATCATATCTGAACATTTTCCACCATGTTTAAGAAAGTTAAAGGTTAGAAAAAGGCTTAGCTAAACGCTTTTGTGTTCAATGTACATCATCACATTATCCATGTAAATGAACATTAGCTGCTGTCTGAGGGAGGCAAGGAGATGGGGGCCGATCTTGTACGTCTTTTCTGGCTCGTAATGAGCGGAGATGTAGATCTCTTCAATGCGCTTGTTGTTCCTGTTGTACTTCACCAGTACTCTGTCCATGTTGCTGAGAGGGTTGTCGCGGTCGTAGTCCTTCTTCACTTCTTCTGGCAGGTCCTGAGCATGTTTAGCATTGAGGTTGCCGAGTGTATAGTAGCCGTACTGTCCCTTGTCCTTCAGTTTTGGGAGCAGTGGCACTTGACCTCTGTTCTTGAACTTGTGGAAGCCGTACTCGCCTGGCACAGGTTTACACAGGGCCTTCATGTTGTTGTCCAAGCACGCCTTAGCGTACCATCGAAGCAGCGGCAGTCCGTGGCGAGGAGGCGGGCGACCGAACCCCGTCCCCTGCAGCTCTGCGTCTGAGTCCAGCGTGGTCAGAGCTGAGGCCAGGACGATTAACGCCATGAAATGGAGCAAGGAGTGCATCCTCGTGCCTTGTGCCATCATGCAAGTGTTATCTATGAAAAGAAGACCATTGTGTATAGCAGTGGTGTAAAGTAGCCAAGTACATTTACTCAAGTACTGTACTTAATTACAATTTTGAGGTATTTTTTACTTTACTGGAGTATTTCCAATTTTCAATACCTTTACTTCTACTCCACTACATCTCAGAGGCAATTATTGTACTTTATACTCCACTACAATTATTTGAAAACTTTAGTTAGGCCTACTAGTTACTTTGCAGATATAAATCATTATATTATAAAACACACATTAACCACTTTAGCCCTATTTTATACATAGGCTATCTGAAAATAGTAGATCTACAAGCTCACAAAACATCACATCGCGACACGTTGTGAGCTTGTAGATCTGCTATTTTCAAACATTTTTGTACTTTAAGTATATTTTGTATATTTTACTGTATTTTGTATATTTTACTTTAAGTATATTTTGATGCCAATACCTTTGTACTTTTACTCAAGTAACATTTTGAACACAGGCCTTTTACTTGTAACAGAGTATTTTTATATTGTGGTATTGCTTCTTTTACTTAAGTAAAATATCTTATATAGTACTTCTTCCAGTATAGTGATCTTGGGGTAAATAAATAGATAACAGACATAAACAACTATTTCGTTTTCTCTCGCTCCCAACAAATGTGTACAACGTACCTTAATGTGAGTGTATCAGTCCTCTCCAAGTGCACCTGCAGACTACAACCAAATGCTTGATTTTGCACTGCAGATGTCCCTTATTTATAATAGAAGCCTAACAATGCAGCTTCTTCTATCTTACGATGAGATATGAGACACTCTCACTTTCATCTAAGAGGAAGGAAATTAGCACACATGGGGTGCCTTTGTGCTCAAGTCTCTATTTACAGTACCTCACAGGATATTGTGGGCTAAAATGAAGATGGGAACTTCTTCTTTCACTCACCCAGCTGTGGATAAATGAATCGCTGATCTGCAAGCTCACAACATCTCACAACGTAACACACTTTGAGCTTGTATATCAGCTATTGTCGGTGCATGATGAAGACTCTTGGTCTAGTGTAGCAACTCATTTATATCACACAGTCAAACAGGTGCCCAATAGGCGCGCTGTACAGCACATGTCTGTGGGTGAGGGCGCACTGGAAATCTATTTAGTTTCAAGGTTTTTTACTGTTATGTCTAGTGGGTCTTCAACGTTTTTCAGGCCAAGGACCCCTTAGCTAAGAGAGAGATGAAGCAGGGACCCCCCACTACATATTGGATTCATGTTAAATGTGTGTTTTCAGACATTTAGCGACTTAAACCCTCAATACTTTGTAAACTTGACCTTTGGCACGGTACTTGGTCTGCTCTTTTTCCCCTCTACACCAAACCTCTTCGCCGAAAATAGCCGATCTACAAGCTTGTAGATATGCTATTTTCGGCTAATGTTCCCCCCAGAATAGAGATGCGAGGGTTCAAGTGGTTAATGTAAAAAAAAAAGTTCCTATCACACAAAGATTCGGCGCCCCCCCCCCTGGAGCATCTCTGAGACCCCCTGTTGAAGACTCCTGGTCTACTGTACAGGTACAAAACGGTAAACATACCTTTGCTTAGACATTACAGCAGCAGGCTAATAAGATAAACGACAATAATGATAGGGAAAAAAAGAATAGCAAACATCTACAACATACACAATAGCAGTCAGTGTATAACAGCAGCCAATAGAGACAAAACGTGTCTCCACCTAACTGTAAACATTTGTCATCATGTGAATGGCTGAATGCTGTGAAAGCGCTCGACATGCTGACAAAGAGTCAACAAAGAGAGAGCATAACAGACTTTTTAGGGACAATTACTACATGTTTCACTCCATCATAATCACCATGCTCCACCGTGGTGTTTATCTAACGCCGTCAGAGAGCTATATGAACGTTGTTTACAGATCCGGTTTGATTTGAATTGATGAGATTTATACAGCCGGCCAATTATATGCCTGTGTGAATTCTACCTTTTGAATGGACCAGCCATTGTTGTCAGACCCTCTTCAGGGGGATGACTCAGTTCGGCAAAGTGGTTCCCTTTCACGCCATTGACGGTTTTGTGTGTCATGTCAGTGTTTATGAATAAGAGAGACTTTTCGTCTGTATTATCATCACTGAATGAATGTCCTTGGAAGAGTAGAAGGCAGTGGTGTAGTACATTTACTCAAGTGCTGTACTGAAGTACAATTGTGAGGTATTTGTACTTTACTTGAGTATTTCCAATTTCTAATACTTTTACTTCTACTCCACTACATCTCAGAGGCAAATATTGTACTTTTACTCCACTACAATTATTTGAAAACTTTAGTTGCCAGTTAGTTTTTGTTTGATTATCATTACAAAACATGCATTTCCCACTTTAGCCCTTACATTTCGGCCATTTGAAAATAGCTGTTCGGCTATTTTCGAAGGACTTTTTATACATTTTACACATTTGAAAACTTGTGAAATGGGTACATTTTGATACCAATACTTTTACTCAAGTAAAGTTTTTATTCCGGACTTTTACTTTGCAGTTTTCTACATTTCTACATTGCAGTTGATACTTTTACTTGAGTAAAACATTTGACTACTTTTTCCACCACTGGTTGGAAGTCGGAGTATTTGGAGAGTAGGGGACAGACAGACAGACAGACAGACAGACAGACAGACAGACAGACAGACAGACAGACAGACAGACAGACAGACAGAGTGCTTGGCATAGCTCTACAATAGAGAATTCCCTGCATGTAAACACAGGGGCGCCGCTGTCATCTTAACCTGACCTGCACTGCTGCTTATAAGCTCTACTGAAAAATGAAATAATACTTTTAAATGCTCTCGCGGGGAGAAACGAGCTGTACTTCAATTGGAGAAAGAGTAAATACAGAGCAAGCAAGAGGGCATTAGCTGCAATACGTTGATGTGTGAGACAGATCTGGGGGGGGGGGGGGGGGGTTACATAACACTGCTAACAATTAACATTTTATTTGCAAAAGCCACTTATTTTGCCAAAGCCTTGCAGATTTGTCTCTCTATCCCCTTGGCACCAATCCACGGGAGGAACTCCACTTCTGTGCAAATAATCTCCAGCCAGCAGTAGTGTAAAGTAACTACATTTACACTACTACATTTAGTGTACATGTAGTTACTTTTACTACATTTACTCAAGCACTATATTAAGTACAATTTATCTGTAGTATTTCCAATTTTCAGTACTTTTACTTGTACTCCACTACATCTCAGAGGCAAATATTGTACTTTTACTCCCCTACAATTATTTGAAAACTTGAGTAAAACATATGCATTAACCACTTTAGGTTAATGCATATGCATATCTACAAGCTCACAACGCGTCACATCGCGACACGTTGCGAGATGTGCTATTTTCAAACATTTTAGTACTTTTACTTTTGGTACTTTAAGTACATTTTGATACCAATACTTTTGTACTTTTACTCAAGTCAATTTTGGATTCCGGACTTTTACTTGAGCACAGAGCACTTCTACATTGCAGTACTGATATTTTTACTTAAGTACAACATTTGAGTACTTGTCCCACCACTGCCAGCCAGAGTAGTCAGCGCTTACTAGCTGTCTTGATTCCGACTGCTTGAGGTGACTTCCCCACAGCCCCCTCCCCCCCTTGCCAAGCTGCGGTAGGGAGCACAAAAGACATTACACGTGTCCAAGCCAATCCCCTCGGATGTACCGTCTCACACGGGATAACGTGGTTACGTGATGTACAGCTACTCTCTGAATGAAAGGGAGCCAGCCATCACCGCTAGACTTGGGGGGGAGAGCAATCTTCTTGTGACACGAACATAAATGTGACGGGATGACTGATGTTTTTGGATGCCTGTGTGTGTGTGTGGCCCGGCTGTCGTAGGTCTTACTGTAATCAACCATGTTATCTCTTTGACGAGGATGACAAATTATGATGTCTTATCTGTGATTTTCACAGGACGCGAGGCTAGACGTTTCTGGGTCAGTCTGAATGGGCATTCTGGGAAAATTGCTTATGAGCTGTACGGAGCAAATGAATAGAAGCTAATTCAGTCTGATTTGTGACAATACTTTTTTCCCCCCAGCTGGCTGAACACATTGAAAAGGCACAACTATGAAAACGTCAAATGTACATTAAAATGCACATAATACACATTTCCTAATGATGATTGTGCATCAGTATTAAGTAATCTTGTGAAGAACATTTTAACAACAGCTGTAAAGATTTATCTAAAACATTGTAAAGAACCAATCATAATTGGAGTCCTTCATGGCTGGTGATCATGTCAGCAAACAAGAGAAAGTAAAAGAGAGAGAGCTATTAAACATGAGTTATCCTGAGCCTGTCAAATGATGGGTAAAGGTTGGAATAGGTCTTAATGTTTCCATTATCATTTATTCCCCACACCTCCACGTATGATAAATGATGTAATCGCTTCATTGACCAATTTCTATTCCATTTTCCATTAAATATTATAATTAATGGAAATAGGATGTTGTGGATTGGTTATAAAAAATAAAAGGTGTGCGTGCATGTGCGTGCGTGCGCGCGCATGTGTGTGTGTGTGTGTGTGTGTGTGCATGCGTGCGTGTGTTGTTTATGTGACATGAAACCTCCTTTTCAGAGAACAGTGCAAGCAGAGGAGAAATCATAATGGTATTTTTCAGAGTGGAAAACATTACTTTGGTGATTGGTAGACAGAACCAGGGCTAGAAGGTGGAGGTAGAGCAACGCTGCTCCCCCACCAACCAACCAACGCCATTCATCCTCAGGACTATTTTTCACTGACCAGGGATGTGACCAGCAAGTGAAAAGAGCCCATCCCCCAAAACAATTGCAATAATGTATATCCTCCTAATACGTATTGTAGTGCTCCTGTTTTCCTGCCTCATGTAATTGCTAGCTACCTGCAAGCCCTCATGAACCACGGTAGAACAGTGAAGCGGCCGTCGTCTGGTGGTAAAATCTGGTATAGCAACAGTTCCGCATTTAAAACACCACTGCGCATTCTGCTACCGTTTGAAACCTGCTCGGTGCTCAAGACTTCCGCCTTTGGGCACCAAAATTTGGTGCTCAAATCAAGAAACATGTGGAAGTAGAGCGTTCTTCCAGGTGCTTCAAACGCTGGTGGTTCTCAAACTTTTTCACGTCAAGGACCCCCAAAATGATATGTATTTGGCCCGCAGACCCCCATCTCAATTTTTTATTGTTCCAGGGACCCCCCAGAAGCAAAGATTTGAGTTGAACAAAAATATACATATTCAAAGATTTGCAAAAAAAAAAAAATCACGATTCTTCAAAAATAGCAGATCTACAAGATTGTAGATCTGCTATTTTTGAATAGCCAAAGTATAAAATATGGTTAAAGTGGTTGAAATGATTGTGACGCTGTATTAAAACATTTTGCTGCAGACCCCCTGGTACCCCCCCAGGGACCCTTGGGGGTCCCCGGACCCCACTTTGAGAACCAATGCTCTAGATATATTATAACTATAAAAGGAAGTAGATATTTCAGTGTGTTCTATGCACTGGTCCCTCGCATGGAAGCGTCTTTGTGAGGAGAGTATTGGAGGCAGGTGTTAAGGTGAGATGAGGAATAGGACCCAAATGCAGACGAACCGTGGAACTCAAAAGTTTATTAAACAAACAAAAGACTAGCCCAACTTCAGGGCAGGCAGAAGAACAGGGCTAAACAGACTGAAGGCCTAAAGCCACAAAACAAAAGACTAGCCCAACTTCAGGGCAGGCAGAAGAACAGGGCTAAACAGACTGAAGGCCTAAAGCCACAAAACAAAAGACTAGCCCAACTTCAGGGCAGACAAAAACTAGACAGGGGCAGAAGAACAGGGCTAAACAGATTGAAGGCCACATAGACTCACAGTAACATTGAATGACGAACTAACAAAGGGCTAGATACACAGGGGAGTATATATAGACACAGGGATAACAGGACACAGGTGAACACAACTGACAATCAACACTGGGATAGGCTGGGAGACTAAGAGGACACAGGTGGAAACACAGACAATCACAAGACTGGTAAGACAAGGCAGGTACAGAACTACAGGGGCAGACAGGAAGGCACAGAACATACTACAAAATAAGATACAGGCAAAAGGCAGCAACAGAAATACAATAGGAACGATACAGTCCTAATAAGTCCTTAAAAGGGCAAAATAAGGGCAAAATACAGTCAAAGTCCGAGGCCCGAGGAGCGGACCGCAGGCTGGCAAGGTGAAGTGTTTACATATTTGTATGAATGAAAGGTTTTTGCATTGTGTTTATGTTTTTAGCGCCCGGGTGATAAGAGCACAAGCTCTTATGATGTGTTTGAAGTGGATGACGATGGAGAACATGGAGGATGGACAAAATCCACCCACCACTAACACTTGGATGCATAAGAAGAAAACATTCTTTGGTGTGATTAAAAACATCCACTCAAAACTCAGAAATAGTTACAAATGGATGGTTTGTGATGGATGAACTGCTACTGAAATGTTGCGATGTAGCTTTTGCCAAGCTACCCAGCTACATGGCTGATTAACCATTAACAAGCTTCGGTTAACGGTTATGAAAAACATTCAAAATGGTCATCCTGTACAATTTATTTTACATTGGAAATGGAATATGTTCCAGGGGCCACAAGAAAGCTCTGCTGGGGCCGGATTTGGCCCGTTGACTGACGGATGTGCGGGAAACACACCATCACTCTCTGGCCGCTTGGGGTTGAACCGGTTCCGTTCTTTCTTCCGGCCTAATTTTGAACCAGTTCAGTGTGTTTCTACTGAAAATGAATTGGTTCAGAACTGGAACAAAAAAAAAAACTTGGTGACTGTGTGTGTGTGTGTGGGTGTGTGTGTGTGTGTGTGTGTGTGTGTGTGTGTGTGTGTTATGTGTGTCTGTGTGACTGAATGTGTGTGCTTATATGTCTTTTGAACATCGTCACACTGGATAGCCGGTGTGCCTTTTTTGATCTCTCTCTTTCTCTCTCTCTCTGCTAGGATCATCTATATTGAATGAGTCAGATAGATTGGCAGTAAAGCCTCCCCTATAAGTGAGTTTGACACTTCCACCGAGACGCTGCCAGGCGCCCTGGGGCTCGCTCTATACCTCATCCCTTTACTGCGGTGTCAGCCCCGCACCGAGAGGCACTGTTGGAAGTGTCTCCGTGCACTCGATTTACACCATGTTATTCCCTCCCACGAAATGGGCTTGCGTTTAATCCATTAAGACCGGGAACGCAACTGTGGGGCATTTTTAGATTTCTTTGGGCTATTCAAGAATAGCAGATATACAAGCTTATAGCGCTATGAGTTTGTAGATCTGCTATTTTTGAAAAGATTTTGCAAATCTTTGAATATATATATATATATATATATTTTTTTAACTCAAATCTTTGCTTCTGGGGTCCCTGGAACGAAATATGTTGAGATGCGGGTCCATGGCCAAATACATTCAATTTTGGGGGTCCTTGACATGAAAACAGTTTGAGACCCACTGATTACAGCAACATAAGTTTTTTCAAAAAACTGTTTAGAAGACATTTGTAGAATCTCCAGAAGCAAAGATTTGAGAAAAAAAATGCAGATCTACAAGCTCATAGCGCGGCACTCGGTGCCGTGCTATGAGCTTGTATATCTGTTATTTTTGAATAGTCAAAGAAATCTAAAAATGACACAGATTCTTTCCCGGTCTAACTGGGTTAAATCTACGACGCACGTCAGCCTCAATAATGAACCCCAAATATTTCATATCACTGCCCATAATGACACCCCAATGTAAACGTTTCTTCTGCACTCTGATGGGTTTGTGTGCGACCGTACTCTATGGACTGGATGTGTGCCTGTTTGCGTGCGCGCGTGTGTGATTATGCCTTTGTGCCATACATTGACGGACGGATCCAATTTATTTTCAGCGGAGAGCATTCGATGAGGCCGCATGGTATAGGCACGGCGAGGTTTTTCGATCAGTCGCCGTAGCGGAAATTTGCATGAAGTTGGTTGAATCCAACTACGTCCAAATCACCTGATTTGCATCAGGTTTCCTATGGAACGCAGCCGGCTCCTGATGGTCTGGTCAAAACGATCAAAGTACTAGATCATGTTGATCAAATATGATTCAAGCTTGTGTTTCCACATCGCCTATTTCTCGCCTCAAATGTTTTCAGACACATAATTTAGTGTATTGTTTAGCTAAAATGTGCGTGTATTTCTTGGCACTTGGCAGCCAAGACAGTTCCTGAAAACAAAAACAAAAGCACTGCCCAACAAGGCATATGTAACTGCGATAAAGCAGTGGTTCTCAAACGTTTTCATGTCAAGGACCCCTAAATTAATGTGTATTTGGCCACGGACCCCCATCTGAAAAGATTTTGTGACAAGGATCCCCCATACAAGATTTGTGGTGTGAACAGTTTAAACAAATATTCAGACATATTTCAAAGAATGTCGATGTTTTGAAAATAGGTGATATATGTAGGGCCATGGGGGTCCCTGGACCCGACTTTGAGAACCCCTACATTAGACCACGGACCACCATAACTCTGAGAGTGAACAAATGGAACCAATGATCCATTTGAGTTGCAACCACATAAGGATCCATTTGGTTCCTTACTATTCATCATTTATCTGGGGACCCCCTGGAAACCCCTCAAGGACCCCTGGGGATCCCCGGACCCCACTTTGAGAACCAATGCGATAAAGCACACAGCACCGCCCTCTGTCTGGAACGTATAGGGGAGTCTGGTGTATCTAACCTTAGATGCGCCGTCAACGCGTTTGGCATTGGCGCACCGTAGCTCTCGTACCACATGGTAATGCAGTCATGATTGAGCAAAGTGGCACACTCCAAACTTCTCTACACAGAGAACGAGCGTGGAATTGTTTGTTATATGCAAACAGGTGTGTAAACATTATCCAAAGACGTCCGTGCGTTCCCTATACGTGGAAGCTGTTTGCACAGCTGCCTCTGGAGAGCCCGCCGTGGCCGCCGTCGGATTGTTGATGTCAATCCTAGTTTAGCGCCAACACGCCGCTGCCCCCACTGTCTGTCTGGCTGATTAGCTGTGCATTAACTAGGTAATTTATGTATGAGGGCACTTATTATGACCTCATCCTCTTGTTGCAGATTGCCGTGCCACATCTCGTTTAGTCTGAGTGGCTTTGCCACTGTCCCCTCAGAGCGGCCGCGCCGTCGGCGGAGAAAACAAAGCTCAAACGCCGCGATTGGTATCTCTCAAACAAATAAAGCCATAATGAGGAGCGTTTCAAAAGCATGGGGGGGGAAAAAAGGGAAGGTGGTCGAATACAATAAATGACACTTGCTCCCGTAGCCGTATACCTCCCATCTGTGTTGTGCGTATGCACGCATAATGAAAAATACAATCTCAATTTAAGATCCATTTGTTGTTTCACCGTGGGCATTTGTGTCAGATGTGAGGAATTAACGCGGATGGAAACGCTGCGTTGGGCCTGGAAGGGAGGCGTGTGCTGCGTATAGATCGTTCTGCTGCACGTGTCATTGCTTTTTTGCTCCGTGAACAGAACGCTCGTTCCTCGGTTCGAGCTCTTAAGTTGCTCGTCGTGAGTCTTGTAAAAGCGAGGTTTCAAAGGAAAGCTAGTATATCTTTTTCTAAAGAGCACACACCTTCAAGTGTGTGCGTGCCGTGCGATGTGCGAGCGTGGCATGTGTGTGTCAGCAAGGGGTCAGTAATTGATGGGGAGGTTAAGATGGCACGGGGGGGCCCTCGGCTGGAGGGTCGCCAGCGCTGTCGATTCTGCAGATAAAAACCAATGGCAGGAAAATGAGAGCAGCTAGGAGCTCATTGGTTGGAGGGATGTGTGGAGCCATAAGAAAAGAGAAATGAAGACTAATGGGGATATGATTGGCCCAGGAGATGGGACACAAATGAGAGGGTGGTGGGGAGTCAAAGTGGGGTGGGGGGGTGGGGGGGGTTGTCTGGGACAATGACTAATGACAGCTCCAGCCCACAATCAGGACATCCACCGACCGAGAGGACGATCAGCCCTTTGGTCTCATCGACCACACACACACACACACACACACACACACACACACACACACACACACACACACACACACACACACACACACACACACAAAGTCAGCTGCTTATGCTTATGCCAGACGGACACAGCATGAAGGTTGAAGCCACACACTGACATCATTTGAACTCATTTCTCATCTGTTATCGGAGCGGTTACAGTATGTTCACCTATTAACCACATGAACCCTATAGCGTCCCTATTCTGGGCATGTCATAATAGGTGAACATTCCTTCAAAAAGAGGCGAGCATTCGGCGAAAGTATAGTGCATTGTGACACATCGCGATGCGTTGCAGGCTTGAGCTTGTAGATCGGCTATTTTCGGCCAATTGATTGATTGATTGATTGAATACTTTATTAACAGCTTTTTAAAAAAAGCACAGAAAGTACAGTTTAATACAATTACAATGCTAAAAGGATTGAACCCAAGAAAGCACTATGGGGGGGGGGGGCATTTTTGGTGATAGGCTTGAATTTTTTACAGGGCCTAGTTCCGAACTGCAGCCACCTGTAAGTGCTCTTTTAGAGCGGTTTTCAAGGAGAGTAAGGATTCACACTTTTTTTATGACTGTTGGTAGGGCATTCCACATCTTGGTGGCATAGCAGTACGAACGAAATTTAACCCCTTGTTTGAGCCAAGTCTGGGTTGAACGTGATTTGTGGAGCTCCCTCTGGTGTTGTGTTTGTGGGCGTCTTTAAAGGTGTAGTGAAATGAAAAATATGTTTTTCACACTTTTAGAGCATATCCGTGGTCATCATATGGGCATACCTAACAATAGATGCCAAAAAAAATTAAAAAAAAACATTTTTGTGTATTTTTACATCTAAAGTCCCTAAAAAGCCAATCTTAATTACTTCCTGTAAACGAAAACGTGCTGCGTGATGACATAATACAGCCTTCACGAATATAAATGAATCTTGATTACATGCACCTGTTTGATTCCCATAGCTGCACGTTCTTCAAACACAGCTGATTTTAATTACAGAGATACTCCGTTTTGAATCTCATTGAAGATGAGTGTATTACTCATTTTAAACTTCATCTGCACACTAAAATATGTGTCTGAAAACATTATAGGTTAGAAATAAGCCAGGTAGTAGCAAACGTGCTTCACTGGCCGTCTCTCTCTCACTTGTAAACAAACACTAGCCGTGTGCCAGCACGGCTGAAGTGATTGAGATCCAACGTCCCATAGCCTGAAGGGATGGGACCTTCTGATTGGTTTAGAGTCGTTGAGCCGACGTTTCGGGCTGAACCTTCAAAATAAATTGACCGAAAATGTCACTTCAGTGCGTCTTTAACGTTTTTGAAGTAGTTTGACAGTTACATGGGTGTCTTTGTGGTGTAGTGTATCTTGTAGACCATGCAGGCTCATTGCATGTTGCTGTACTCTGTCCTCTAGCCTGAGCCATCCCACCCTAGTAAAATGAGCAGGGGTTAAATGAGCTGTAGGTGTGAGGCCAAGTAGTAGACCAGTTTAGTATACAGTATATGGTTTACATACTGTAATTGCTTAAGTATCCACGTGGCCATTATGTTATTTTTCTGCAGTGCTACACCAATCAGAACAGTATAGTTACTGTGGCTGCCTTGGTAACTATCACGCCATCTTTCAAAGCCGAACATTTTGCCTCACAGGCCTTTGATCCAGCCGATACAAAGCAGCGGAAATTCAACATACGCAGGACTGGGCTCTTGGCAAAATGGGATGAAATCAACCCCCCCCCCCCCCACAAACCTTTACATGTCATTTTTATTCAATGTTCCCAAGCCCACTCTTTCAAAGAGAGACATCTGAATGTGTGGACCTTGTAATGCTGGCTGATTAATTGGCCAGGCTTTTCTGGCACTCTGGGCTGATGGCAGCGGTGGGAGCTCGGTAATGGGAATGTCATTTTCATGCTGCTTTAAGTGGAACTTTATTATAGGAAATAAAAGTAGCTGGTACGCTCATAAAGTGGCTGTGCAGATGAGTGGCATTTTTGGTACTATTTCGTCTGTTTTACATAGATCAGAGTTAGGCCATATTTCTCTCCTGCTGATAATGGAATCTTCCCTGGACCAATGGAAACGGCCAGAACAGAAACTAGACACTTATGGCATAGTTAATCAAATTCAGGGTGCTCCAACTTAAAAAGGAACAAGGGCTGTGTGGACACATGTGTTCATAAACGGAGATATTTGATCAATTCACATACTGTATAACAGAGTAGAGCCTATTATGGGGGTTGGGTACTTGCTTGCCATCTCCAAACATTTTAGGTAGAAATTATGCACAGTGTCTTCAGCGCTTCTGGTGTCCATGTTACAGTGGTGGAAAAAGTAGTCAAATGTTTTACTTAAGTACTTTACTGTTATAGTAAGTAATAGTCCAGAATTAAAAATTGACTTGAGTAAAAGTACAAAAGTATTGGCATCAAAATGTACTTAAAGTACCAAAAGTATAAAGTGCTCATTATGCAGAAAGTCCCATTTCACAAGTTTTCAAATGTATACAAAATCTTTTGAAAATAGCCGATCTACAAGCTCACAACGCGTCGCATCGCAAGCTTGTATTTTGCTTGCTATTTTCAAATGGCCGAAATGTATATAGGGCTGAAGAGGGTCATTTATATTTTGTAATAATAATCAAAATCTACAAAGTAACTATAGTAGCTAAAGTTTTCAAATAATTGTAGTGGAGTAAAAGTACAATATTTGCCTCTGAGATAGTGGAGTAGAAGTAAAAGTAGAGCATTGTAAATACTCCAGTAAAGTAAAAATACCTCAAAATTGTGCTTAAGTACAAGTAAGTTCGGGTGCATTTCTCCTTTCCGACATGTCGCCTTTCCGACGTTGACGAACCCTATACCTAACCCTAACCCTAACCTTAACCGCACGCGGAAGCCACTAGTCGGAGTGGTGAGATGTCGGAATGGAAGGAGCACCCCAGTACGTTCATAGGCCTCAGTTTGGCCATGCAGTTATTCACAGGCCAGTGACTGTTAAAAGAACACTATTGTCCACTATTACCTCTTGTGTGAAGCCAGAAGGAGAAGGTATAGCACTAATTTCACACATTTGTTACAGCGATACTTTGAGAATATCTTTTTTCTCGCTCTCTCTCCCTTTTGTAGAATAAGATCAGTCACCCTCGCACAGCGTCCTTAATGGAGTCTGTACGCACCGTAATGCTTTCCGAACAGTCTCCACAGCAGTGGCGGTGGAGCACCTCAGTTATATGGCTTTTCAAAAAACTTTCATAGATAAAAATTACTCCACTTAACCCATTAAGACCGGGAACGCATCTGTGTCATTTTTAGATTTCTTTAGCTAATCAAAAATAGCAGATATACATGAGCTTGTAGATCTGCTATATTGTTTGAAAGATCGTGAACATTTGTGCGAATCTTTTAATTTATATATATTTTTAAAGCAAACATTTGTGACTCAAATCTTTGCTTTTGGGGATTCTACAAATGTCTAAATCCTAACAGTTTTCAGAAATACGTATGTTGCTATATTATCAGTGATGCTCAAACCTTTTTCATGTCAAGGGCTACCAAAATTATATGTATTTGGCTGTGGAACCCCATCTTAAAATATTTTGTTCCAAGGACCCCCAGAAGCAAAGATGTGAGTTAAACATATATATATATTCAAAGATTTCACGATTTGTTTTCCAAAAATAGCAGATCTACAAGCTCATAGTGCCGCGCTATGAGCTTGAACAGATCTTAATGGATTAAAAATACATTCCAACTTTTGCCTCCACTGCCCCTGTCATCAATCCACCTTCATCAAAATGCGATGGAGGAACTCACTGTGCATTTGAATAAGCTGCAGCATATAGAGTTGTGTGAAATGTTAGGCAAAGCCCACTCTGGTATAATCTAACGGCCAGCTGACAGACAACCACCGGTATGACCATCTGGCCGTGGTTTACGCCGCACAATGAAAACCTTCCAAGATAATGAAAAAGACACAAGTAATAAAGTCTTATCCACCAGAAACAGCATCTCTACGATAACATCATAAAACCCACGGGTGTTCAACTATGATTTTGTGCGAAATTAACCCATTCAATCCGGGAACGCATCTGTGTCATTCTAGATTTCTTTGGGCTATTCAAAAATAGCAGATATAAAAGCTCATACGAGCTTGTAGATCTGCTATTTTTGAAACATCGTGAGAATTTGTGCAAATCTTTGAATACATATTCTACAAATGTCTTTGTTGCTACATCAGTGGTGCTCCCACTTTTCCATGTCAAGGACCCCCAAAATTATATGTTGTTCCAGGGACCCCCCAGAAGCACATATCGGAGTTAAAAAATGTTGGCTTTAAAACATATATTCAAAGATTTGCAAAACTGTTCAAGATTTTTCAAAAATAGCAGATCTACAAGGTCAGAGCGTGGCACTCGGTGCCACGCTCTGACCTTGTATATCTGCTATTTTTGAATAACCAAAGAAATCTAAAGTGACACAGATGCGTTTCCGGATTGAATGGGTTAAAGGGGAAACTTGTTGTTGTCTCGGGCAACAATGCAATATGACAGTCAGCTTCCATTTCAGAGCTGTACACCAAAAATAGAACCTTCGTGTCCACTTCACACATTTCCCTATGGGTTCGACGGGCAAGCTACTTACATCTCTTTTATTAGGGCCCAGTGCCCTGGAGATTGCTCAGGAGAAAATGCACATTCTTATTTTTAGTTTAGCTTATTTTCTTCTTTTTTTCTTGTTATAGGTCGTGCCTGCAGCATGCAAACCGAGAAGCCCCAGACAGTGACAGACCCTAGAAATGAATATGCCATTATTCCACTGATCCAATGCGAAGTCCATGAGCCGTATGCACTCAGCCGGTCCAAAAAGCATATGACGGGTTCATCCCCCCAAAGACAAGTCAGTGGCTACACAGCACAGCTTGACGGAAATCGACCCAATTGCAAAATAAAATACGTGTGATTTATGGCTTCCGTGGCGTCATGGTCCATGTTTCCCCCCACACACGTGTTGTTGGACAGGAATGTAAAGGCAATTCCTTGATTCTTAATTTAATCAATCAAAGGCTCAAACATCCCGGCGTCAAAAAGATGATACTCACAGCACAGGCACAGCCATGATGGCACACATTCATACAAAACTGTTACACTATCCCTGTCTAATGCAAATACACACCACACACGCACGCACACATCTGACTACACATTCCATTTTTCCAGTGTGTGAGCATAGGGAAAAAATACATCTGAAATAT
>NC_139940.1:44527771-44542771 GCF_963454915.1 Gymnoscopelus microlampas | reverse complement strand
CTGATGACGCCTAGAAAAAGCTGACAATTCCACAAAGAAATTGTTTGTTTGCTTGTTTGCTTGCAGGTTCATGAAGGTGCTTCACTCCATGTCCCCACCCCAGACACAGCAGCCACATAATATGGCCTTCATCACTTTGGAGAAGAATGGTGTGACCTTGTTCTGAGACTTGACTTCTATACGAATGAAGAAAGTAGGGTACACACTTATCGCTGTCTCCCAGTGGAGGGAATATTTTAATGTGATACAGAGATAATGCACTTAAACACACTGGGTTTTGCTGTCCTCCTCGTTGTGAGATTTAGTGGAGAAGGGCCCATCCATCATGATGCATAGGGCAATGGCAGAGGCCAATGCCATCGCAGAGATGGTAGTTTTGATACTGCTCCCAGTCTCCACTATAGGTAGGACATGGAGTCATAACACAGTAGGGGCTCATTCCAGTTGTTAGAGCCTCACTTGCAGTCATATTCTTTAAAATTAGCACTATCAAAAATATAATTGTTTTACTTTAGGTTACTAAATATAACAGTACACAACAGAACAAACAGCTTAGCAATAACTCAAATGAAGTCACAGAAAGTTATGCAGAGGTGAGGAGTCCTTTTTGATGTGATGACAAAGACCTGGTCCAAATCTGTACTACAGACACATACAGTAATCACAAAAGTTGGACTTCCCATACCATAGGCATTATAGGCAGACCTCAAAATATGACCTGTATTGGTTAATAAGTAAAACTTGTATCACTGTCAAACATAGAATGTTTTGGTTTGTGGACACCCCTTTTGAGGGCCTCAGGTTTGGCAAATTTAAAACTCAAGGTTTGGCTTTGAAAACTCATGCAAACCACTGGACCGATCAGCGCCAGATTCCTTGTGCACGCTGCCTGTAGGCCAAGGAAGCTGACCTGACCTACAAATATATATATTTTTTTTAAAGATTTATTTTAGGACTTTTATGCCGTTATGGATAGGACAGTAGGCTGACAGGAAATGGGGAGAGAGATGGGGAGTGACACGCAGCAAAGGCTGTCGGGCTCGGGACTCGAACCCACGACGCGCTGTCAGGCTACATTGAGCCTAGGTGCCTGGACCGCTACGTCAGCCGCCAAGGCCTACACATGTTTTTTTTTTTTTACATATTGCGAATATGTGTGCGAATATTTTCCACATTTAACAAATTCATAATCTCAGATCAAACGTCCATCCATATATTTGGGAAAGACCGACATCCTCGATATGACGTCGATTTACAACAAGGACTCACTCACTCAGTTTATTTTTTCGGTGTTATCTGCGACAGCTTGTAAAGACGCCTGAAGAGACACTTATTTACTCAAGCTTTTGGCAATTAATGTGTTTATTGTGTGTACTGTAAAGCGTCCTTGGGTTTCTGAAAGGCGCTATATAAATCCAAGTTATTATTATTATTATTATTACTTCAACAACGGAAAGAGGTGTAAGAACAGCAGGGTTGTACCCTCCGTGAGAGAAAGCAATGCAGCGCTTCTGGCAGCAGCATCAGCATCAGTGATACCTGGGGAGACGCAGTCAGTTTTACCACTGTCTGCATCACATTTAGTCACTGTCGGGGCAGAAACCTCTTATCTCCGCAATTCAAATATTTTGTTTTTTTCGTAAATTAACGTCCTACTTGATCATACTACAGCGCCACAAAAAAGCATCAAAATAGCAGATCCGCAAACTCAAAACGCGGCGCGAAGCGGCGAGTTTTGAGCTTGTAGATCTGCTAATTTAGCTGTTTTTTTTATTTGAATCCTGAAAATTAACAGTTTTGAACATCTGAGGTTTCCACCCCGACAGAGACGATTTAATAACTCCAACCTCTTCAGGCAGGTGTGCAGACTCCAACAAATCATTCAAAAGGGTGCCATGTTTATTGGCCGTGCCTGCCCTCATGAAAAACTGCTACTGAATTACTACACAAAAGCTACTTGTGTAGTAGTGGCTGTATAGTCACCTGTAGCAATTGTGTAGTAAATCTGTAATTTATTCACTATTCACAATACATCAGTAGAGTTTCTTAGTGAAACAGTAGTGTTCCCAGTAGTAATCAAGCCGAGTAGTGAAAAAGCTGTTAGAACATTACTGCTTTACTACAAGGGCATTTAAATAGAGATTGTGTAGAGATTTTACTACTGGCTTGTGTAGTGAATATGCAGTAACTACTATACAGAATCACTACAAATATTTAAAAAAGTGATCAAGTAGAGTTTTTACTACCTGCTAGTGTAGTGCATGTGTAGTAACAACACTACAGAATCCACTACAGTAGCCGAGTAGTGAAAAAGCTGTTAAAACATTACTGCTTTACTACAAGGGCATTCAAATAGTGATTATGTAGAGTTTCTACTACTAGGTTGTGTAGTGAATGTGTAGTAAAAACACTATATAATACTCTACAGTAGCCGAGTAGTGAAAAAGCTGTTAAAACATTACTGCTTTACTACAAGGGCATTCAAATAGTGATTATGTAGAGTTTTTACTACTAGGTTGTGTAGTGAATGTGTAGTAAAAACACTATATAATACTCTACAGAAGCTGAGTAGTGAAAAAGCTGTTAAACATTACTGCTTTACTACAAGGGCATTCAAATAGTGATTATGTAGAGTTTTTACTACTTGATTGTGTAGTGAAGATATAGTAAAAACACGACAATCCTCTACAGAAGTAGAGTAGTGAAAAAGCTATTAAAACATTACTGCTTTACTACGAAGCCATGTAATTGATCAAGTAGAGTTCTTACTACGTGCTAGTGTAGTGAATATGTAATAATACAAACAGTAGCATGGTCTCTGACACTCTGTATAGATAAACCTCTTATTGTAGTATCAATCAATATTAAACACTTTGTCTTTGTAACATAGGATATATGTGGCAGGATAACTGAAAACACAACAGAAAGAGATTGCATTTAAATCATTTATTTCCTGAGTTTACAGGCTAAAGGACCACCATTAGCAAAATCAGTAAAAAGTACACGTACTGTCATCAGCCTCATGTTGTTTGTATGTCATTCAGTTTAGTTAAGTTGTGTATGTTGTTGTTGTGTTTTGTATGTCTCTGTTTTGTTTCATGTTGTTTTTTTGTATTTTCTTTATCTGTGCAAATTCTGTTGTCGATTTTTTGAAAAATTCCTATGTGAAAAAAAACAAAAAACTGCAATAAACAGATGTTAAAAAAAAAAAAAAAAAAAGTGCACAGGGAAGACATATTTACAACTATTTACAGGTCGCAACAACAACACCTGGGAGTCTAACTCCATCGACACATACAGTACTGTCAGTGGCGGTTCCAGCCTTTATGGCACCCTGGGTGAACCAGTAGTAGGGCTCTGTACTCATGTCTCAATACACAATTTCCCCATACCTGAAATACATCTTTACATTTCTCAAAATTGGTTCATCCCTTCAGACGGACACCTGCGTCGCAAGTTGATGCAATTTGGTGATGTGTGGCACAGATACTCCCTTTAATTGGCGTGTTGCCCAGTTAGTGGCAAACCCTAACTAAAAAACAAAAACATAAACCTAACCTCAACCCTAAACTTCAAAGACTATGCCTAACCCTAACCTTAAACCTAACCTCTCAGAAAAGAAAAGAAACCTAACACTCAAACCGATACTCCCCCTTCCCATAGTGTTTTCCCTGGTGGGCGTGGATATACATCTAACCCTGACCAGAACCCTAACCTAAACACCATCCCCAGCCCTAATCTGAACCTAACACTATCCCTAACCTGATAACCATGCCCACCAGGGCGTAACACTAGGGAAAGAGGGATTCTCGTCACAACCACTAACTGGGTGAAAACACTGGGAGTATCTGTGCCACACATCACCAAATTACATCAACTTGCGACAGAGGTGTCAGTCTGAAGGGATGAACCAATTTTGAGAAATGTAAAGATGTACATTTCAGGTATGGGGAAAATGATGTATCGAGGCAAAGAAGTACAGAGCCCTACTACTGGTTCACCCAGGGTGCCATAAAGGCTGGAACAAGAGTGTCAATTTGGGGGTCCTCAGCATGAAATAATTTGAACCACTGAACAGACACAAATAATAAAGAACATAAAATAAATAAATGAGTACTGTACAAAACAGATGTCTTTTAAGACTCAATCTGTTTCTTGGTGATTTGGCAGTGGAATGACATAGAGTCTCGTTTGACTTTTGAGGAGCACACATTTCCGCAGTATCTCGCATGGTCTAATGGCAAAGAAAACATCTGTCAGTTTGACCTCTTTGAGGAGACAGTCCAACTGGATTCCTAGATCATAATGTCGACAGGTAGTTGTGGGTTTGAGAGACAATTTTCGAACCACTAGACAGGTTTTCAGCTCACAGTCACACTTGCTGGTTGGTTCTACAGTGGACACAAATCAGTTTTTCTAATACACCAAATGTACCATCTCTAACCAGAACTACCGAGTTGTCTCTTCGTTATTCTCTTGAGTAGTGTGCTGTGGTAAAAATGGAACCGCCAAAAGAAAACCTGTCATAAGCAGACGCCTGACTGTCCTCTATGTGAAACCCAAACAGTGTCTCTATGGGCTTCTTCAGGTGTGTCAGGGGTGGACAATGCTGCCTTGTCATAACATAAAGGTCAGGAGCTAGAGACTCTCTCATTTTCAAGGTCACCTTTTTGGTAGTCAGGGTCTCATATAATGATTTGCACTTACTGCTTGGTTGCAGCAGATGAGATGCTCGTTTTACAAGTGCTCGTTGAAGATACAGCGACTTACATATTTGTTTGGGAATGTGTCTTGTGCCATGGAATGCACTTAAGAGGACAGCATTGTTTCCCTCAAAAGAAAAGGTGGACGTTGCCCACAGTGGCCCAAGATTTAGCACACCTTTGGGGACATGTAGAAGCTGGTGAACATTGTAAGTGGTATGTTCTTTACCATAGAGTACTGTCATTTTCTTCACAAACTTGGTCAACATCTTTTCAGCTTCTTCAACTGCAGACTGTGTAACAGTCTCCTGTAACAGCAGATGAATGGCAAACGAGAGTAGAAAGAACTGTCTGAGATAAACAGTGGGCAGGATGCCCTCCAAGGCAACATAACCATAATACAAAAGAAAAGCTCTCCATTCTGACCCTTTCCAATGTGTCCGCTCAGACATAGCTCTTGGTAGGCGTGTTATCTTGGATGGTGGAGAAAAACTCTCCAAGTGCTTATCTATAGCCTTGATCTGATTGCCAATGTACCATGGTTTTCGGTGGTGAGTAGTGTCAAACCAAAGGGCAGCCAACTGCCGCATAACACCGAGTAACACACAATGAAGATAGTCTGGAACAAAACCATCAACCACATTAAATAGGGGAAGAGTCATTAAGGACGTTGGACCTTTAGTGCCACATACAGACTTTTGAGTCTGGTGAGCTTCCATTGCATAGTTAACTTGTTGCTGGTGGGTTCGTAACCTGGGTACGTCTTTTGAACTATATGATCTCATAAAACCTGCTCCCTTGGGTACAATTTCACCTGGTGTTAAGCACCAATCACACCCATACATGCCATTGAATTGAGTTGTATTTTTGAGAAGCGGTCTAGCAACAGCGTCGGCAGTACAAATAAGGTTGAAAACTTTGGAAATCAGTTTTTTACCCGTGATGGGATTTGTCCACTCAAAACCATCTTTAGCCAGTTTAGTACATTCAGCAATGTATGGAGCTAATTTATTAATTTATTAATTTAAAGAGAACTGTAAAGAGAACTGAATTTAAAGAGAACCTTATCTCTGATGTCAAATTCAGCCTTAACCATGCAGCTACACCCAAATATGGAGTGTCTAACCTCAATATGTTCGCATCAGGCGCCAATAGATGTCTGCTCCATATATGGGCACAAAAGGTGCCATGCCCATATGGAGATATAGGCCTACCCTGCTTAAAAAAACAGCACAAACCAGCTTATGATGGTTGCTGGTTTTAGCTGGTTTTAGCTGGTCTTGGCTGGTCTTAAGCTGGTTTAGATGGCATACCAGGCTGGTCAGGCTGGTTTGCCAGTGTAGTTGGTTAGCTGGTCACTAAGCTGGATTCTGCTGGTCTTTGCTGGTCAGCCAGCTGGCTGGCTGGACTGACCAGCAAAGCCAAGCTGGTAGCTGGTCTTTGCTGGTCAAATGGGTGGACTGCCCAGCAAAGACCAGCTTACCAGCTAGACTTAGCTGGTCAGATGGCTGGACACTGGACAGACCAGCAAAGACCAGCTTAGCAGCTGGTCAGGTTTGGTTAGATCAGTGGTTCTCAACATGTGGATCGGGACTCCCAGGGGGGTCCCCACATGATTTGGGGGTGGTCCCCAGATGTGACAATTTAAGGACCTTTAAGACCTTTTTAATACCTAAAAAAAACAAAACACCATTACTCCATCAAAAGTAACAAACTATAATATAAAAATGGTCAAACATTGGCCAAATTGTCTAACAATAATAATAATATAAGAAAACATTTTGAAAATAGCAGATCTACAAGCTCACAACACCTTCCTTGCGAGGCTTTGTGAGCTTGAAGATCTGCTATTTTCACAAGAGAGTCAAACTAAACGTAAATGCATCAACTCCTACATTCCAAGTGCTTATCAGGGTGGGGGGTCCCCAGCTCAAATATGATTATTTTGTGACGTCGCGGCCTGAAAGGGTTGAGAACCACAGGGTTAGATCACTGTTTCCCAAACAGTGGGTCGGGGCCCATTTGTGGGTCATGGACACATCACAAGGAAAGATCCCTTTGTTTGTTTCTTACAAAAATATATTACTATATTATTTCAAAACATTTCCCACCCAAAAATCGAAAATCTTCATCAATAAAAAAACAAATAAATACAAAATCTAAGAATCATACATCATACCTGCCATTAGACTGTGAAGTTTTTCTTCTGTTACAATACCCCCCCCCCCCCCCCCCCCCAGTATATACAGTATACAGTAGGCCTATACAGTATATTTTATTTTATTTTATTTTATTTTACATTTCTTGTCCTTTTCTTGTGATGTGACATAATATATTTATTTTATCGCAATTGCCAAATAATATGCTAGTTTGATTCTAAATAACACTTTTTATTGCTATGGTTACCAAAATGAACAGATCTACAGATCTACATCTTGTCGCAATTCGATGCATTGTGAGCTTGTACATCTATTCTTTTTTTTGTTTTTTTTACAGAGAAGTGCATTATGGGCCCTGAGCAGTGTTGCCATATCTGCTTATTATAAGCGACTTTGGGCTTGTTTTTCTGTAAAGTTGCTTCAATTGCTTGTAAATATTAGTGAAAGATTTCACTTCTTTTTGATAGTAGAAATAGCAGATCTACAAGCTCACAAAATGCATTGCAAATGCGACGCACTGTGAGCTTGTAGATCGGCTATTTTCGAATAGCCATCTGCAAATGTCGCTTCTTTTGGGCTTAATGGTTTTCACAGACCTGGCTGCTTATTTCTCTCACAAAATCTGGCAACAATGTCTCAGCATGCTCGTGACTGCGCGGGGAGAATGAATGTTGTCTCGAGTCTGCAGCACTTCAATAGAAAGTTAGATAAATTGCGTTGCTTTGGATTCATCAAAAAGAATTATAAACCGGCTTCAGAGAAGATAAAAGGATGAAGAAGAAGCGGCGGACATTTTAGGTGAGTGTTGACACACAGAAATACTGTTTATGTAGGCTTTTTAGCCTACTATTACTGTATTGATAATAAGTGCGTAGGCTGATGTTTTTGAAGTCAATGACCCAACTCTACACATTGTTTAGTTATTTAAATTGTCTTAATAACGGGATTATGACTAATTTATTAATTTAAAGAGAACTCTCAGCTGAGAAGCAGTATGCTGCTCTTTGACAGTAAGTTCAAGTTATTTTAACAATGCAGATTTTCAACAATAGTTCAACTCTTGAGAGCGTAAAATGAAACGTATCATTTTAGCATCTTAAGAGTTAAAAGGTATATAAGGGTCCATTAGTTTACCATAACCTTTCATTCACGGTACCCCTGAATTACACTGTTACATTTTTAGGATCTTGTATCATTTTACACTACGTAAATATCCCCATCTTTCCACAGCATGAAATGTCCATCAGTTTGCATCAGTACTGACTGCAAATAAATGTATACTTGACGTTCAACCACTTGAACCTTAGCATCCCTATTCTGGGGGAACATTCCCCAAAAAAGCCGATTTACAAGCTCACAATGTGACGCGTTGTGAGCTTGTAGATCTCGTGATCTGGTGTAGATGTCATCAGGTATTTTACTGAGCATTTAGGATCTAAGGTTAAACTTACAGAAGTGATATATATTGTTGAATTCCAAATATTCAGAAATGATTCTGATTTAAATTACATGATTTGTTTTTGTACATCTTTACAGATCTCCCAGAACCTCTGAGCCGAGTTGAAGCTCTCTCGGGGGCTTTAGACACAGGGGTCACCCTGAGGCCCTGTCAAAATCAAGCTGCACAAAAAGAGGTAGTTGTTACACAATATTATATTTACTTATTTATTTCAAGAACCCCCAATTTGATAGAAAATGTCCTAATCTACGTGGTCTAAAGCCAGTATTAATTTGACTGTTTTTGTCACGTGCCACTTCTCAGCTATCCAGCTCTAACCTTAGACATTTGTCAGTGTTGTCGATAACTACTATAACTTCTACCACTTTTTTTGGTCACATGATTGGATACTGGATTCTGATTGACTTAAAAAAAAAGGTTGTGGGCTAACAACAACTTGTTTTCTTTCATTTATATGGTCGAAGTGGTAGAAAAGCAATTTACCACTCGAGGGTTGTGTGTTATGGTCTGATAAAGCCACTGTTTCTGGGTTGTTTTGCACTCGCATAACCCACTCTCTCTCGTGGTAAATAGCTTACTACTACTAGTAATATTCAATAATTTCTGAAGTTATTCTGTACACTGTTCTGTTTCTTTTTCAGACTGACATTGGAGGAGGGGTTCTTGTGCCAGAGCACTCCCTCCGGTACATCGACCACTCCAAGCACTCAGCCTTAACAAACGGTCTCCTGACCCTCCTGTTCAGCAGAACTGAACTAGCACAATGCAGCATCACAGGTAGGGGTGTGCTCAATGGTCTCAATGGTTCATTTATATAGCGCCTTTAATCCAAGGCGCTTTACAAATATTGCATTACATTTACCCATTCACACACGCATCCATACACCAATGGCGGAGGAAACCATGCAAGGCACCAACCTGCTCACTGGGAGCAACCAGGGGTTCAGAGTCTTGCTCAAGGACTCTTTGACACTAACTCTGGGGGAGCCCGGGATTGGTTTAATGCCTTTATTGATACGACAGCATACTGACAGGAAACTGGTAGAGAGAGAGACAAAGGTCGCCCGGATCGGGAGTCGAACCGGCGACATCAGAGACATTTGTGATATGCGCAGTAGGCCAGCGGCAGCCCACAAAATGACCTTTTCTATTGATTATTCATGCCACAGAGAATACAGTCGCCCTGTGTGTATAATTAGTAATCATAATACAATTAATCATTGTATGCCAATCATAATGATGATCATCCTAAAATAATAGCAAAAGTGATTGTGATAACTATGGTTATCCTGATAATTAGCTGAAAATGGTGATACAATGTTTGTCCATATTGCCCACCCCTAATTACAGGAAAGAAGTGCAACATCCAGAAAGACGTTGCCACCCCGAAGCCCATGCTTGACCCGTGGAAGCTTCAAGCTGTTGTTGGTGAGATTTTAAATTATTGTTTCTTGCTTCATGACCTGAAATGTTAACATTTGAGACAACTTTAGGTCGACAGACAAGGGTCTGTCGTGATGTCCCTCCCACCCGGAAGGATATAGAGACACAGGGCGAGAGCACACAGTAGGATGGTTTTAAAAATCTTTGGGATCATAACGACTCTACATTAGAGGCATATCTATTGGGGCTGTCGCATTAATCGCATACCGCAATATTTCTGTTTCAAACCGCAATGGGGAGATATACCACACAAACCACGGCTCATACGAAATGGTCACAAAGCATTACAAAAGCATACACAGCAATGAAGACTAAGTGAACATTAAAATACAGTAAAAACTCATCTCTGCTGTGCTATTTAAAAAGCAACACTGTAAAGCTTATTCATTGTAGGTTATTTATATATAGTAATTCAAGTGTAAAATTGCTGTTAACCACCTGAACTCCATATGGTTGAGCGAAGTCCCTCAGAGCTCTATACTAGTGTATGTTCTGTCTTATATTATTGTGGGGAAAGCTTTTTGCTGAAAATAGCCGCTTGGCAAGCTTACAGCGCTTGTACAAGCTTACAACGCTTTAAACACATTTGCCTTCCCCACAAAAAGGATGAGGTTAAAAAAGGGTGGGGTGGGCCATTGCAATTTTTGTCGCATACCGTACTTCTGAGACACTTAATCACACCACGGTTAAAATTGTGTCATCGCGACAGCCCTAATATCTATGTCTTATGGATCATACCCTCGGAGCCCAAACAATCCTAACCTGACAAAGGTGGGTGTGTTCCAGCGGTTGTTATCTCTCCCATTGGTCATTGAATGGCACTACTGGGCGATGATGGTTCAGCATTGCTCTAGTCTGTTACCCAGAATTCAATTTTAATCATTAATCTGTTTTCTCTCCCTCATACAGCCTACGTGATGGAGAAATGCGGCGTTCCCAAAAAGAAAGTTCTTAAGGTGGTGACAGCAAAGCTTAACTACGAGGACAAGGTAGGGAAGCCAAAACGTCCCAAGAAGACCGGTGGGCCAAAAAAGAAGACATCACAGAAGACTGACCCTTCACCTCCAAATATACGTAATGAAGTCTAGACCTTAGCTGAAAAAAACTAAAAGATAATCAGATCTGGGCCACATCCAGATTGGAATCCAAACGGTATTAACATCACGTGACCATTAAAACCAATCGGATTCCAATCTGGATGTGGCCCAGATCTGATTCAGACTGAACTTGGCTGCCACTGTAAATGGAGTCCAACTACAGCAATGAATGTACTGCCAGACAGATAATATATTTTGTATTGATATTTATATTGTTATTGTTGTTATTGTTATATAAATGTTATATAATTGTTATAATTGATTGATTTCATGTCCCCTCGAATAACTGAACCTGAGCATGATTCTGAATTGATAAATGGTAATGTAACCAGTTTCATCATCAGAAATTGCTGATATGCAGTGGTCAAGTAATGAGTAGATGTTGTCATTAATTAATAGTAAGGCAGAAGTAATTGAATGACAATTGTGTAGAGCTTTAAAAGTGACCCAAAAGGGTTTAAGTAGTAACAAAAAGTAATTTGTAAGTGATCAGTAGTGATAAAACACTACATGAACACTACACACAAGGATGGAGTGACTCAATAGGGATTGTGAAGAGCTACAGCGTAAATGTGTAAGCATTCTGTAGACTTTCAGAAGTAATTCAAAAGGGTTTGTTTAATAGTAAGACAGAAGTAATTGAATGATGATTCTGTAATGTTTTAAAAGTGATTCAAAAGGGTTTGTGTAGAAACAAAAATTAGTTCATTAGTGATCAGTAGTGATAGAACACTACATAACACTACACACAAAGATGGAGTGATTCAGTAGGGATTTTGAAGAGAAACAGGGGTAAATGTGTAAGCATTCTATAGAGTTTTAGAAGTAATTCAAAAGGGCTTGTTTAATAGTAAGACAGAAGTAATTGAATGATAACTCTGTAATGTTTTAAAAGTGATTCAAAAGGGTTTGTGTAGAAACAAAAAGTAATTCATTAGTGATCAGTAGTGATAGAACACTACATAACACTACACACAAAGATGGAGTGATTCAGTACGGATTGTGAAGAGAAACAGGGGTAAATGTGTAGCATTCTATAGAGTTTTAGAAGTAATTCAAAAGGGCTTGTTTAATAGTAAGACAGAAGTAATTGAATGATGATTCTGTAATGTTTTAAAAGTGATTCAAAAGGGTTTGTGTAGAAACAAAAAGTAGTTCATTAGTGATCAGTAGTGATAGAACACTACACACAAACATGGAGTGATTCAGTAGGGATTGTTAAGAGAAACAGCGGTAAATGTGTAAGCATTCTGTAGAATTTCAGAGGTAATTCAAAAGGGTTTGTTTAATAGTAAGACAGTAGTAACTGAATGATAATTGTGTAATGTTTAAAAAGTGAATCAAAAGGGTTTGTGTAGGAACACAAAGTAATTCATTAGTGATCAGTAGTGATAAAACACTACATGAATATTTTCCATAGGGATTGTGTAGAGCTGCAGCAGTAGATCTGTAAGCATTGTGTAGTAATTCAACAATGAATGTGTAGTGATTGTATAGTTCTTTCCAAAAAGCCTATAGTGAGGCTGAAGTAATTAAGTAGCAGCCAGGCAGTGATTTGAATAGTAATTATGTAGTAATTATCAGTAGTGATTAAGTACTGAAACGGGCCATTTCTCCACATTTTACTATTGAAATCACTACATAAATCACTACTAATCGCAATAGCAATTGAGTAATGAAATGGTAGTTTTTGTGTAGACATTTGGTAGTAGTTATGAGTAGTGATTCAATAGTGTTTTTTCACGAGGGTGCAGAGGTGAGGAGTCCTCTTTGTTTTCTTAAGAGTGCCAACATCGTGCAAATAGCTCCCAGAGCATATTGGTATTTATCAGATTAAATAGTTGCACTCTTACCAGCAGAGTTCCAAATACCAGAGAGATGAGAGCACAATAAGTTCAGCCACCTACTTGAGAGCAGAGCACGGGGAGGAATGGTTTTGTCTCCATAGACCCATGATCTGCTGTGTAAATGTATTAAGCCATTCAGACCGAGAACGCATCTGTGTCATTTTAAAATTTCTTTGGCTATAAAAAAATAGCAGATATACAAGCTCATAGCTTGTATAGTTTGTAGATCTGCAATTGTTTTTGAAAGATCTTGAAAATGTGTGCAAATCTTCTTCTTTAAAAGCGAACAATTTTGTAACTCAAATCTTTGCTTCTGTGGATTCTACATGTCTTCTAGATCAAACAGTTTTCTGAAAAACTCATGTTGCTATAATCAGTGGTTCTCAATCTTTTTCATGTCAAGACCGCTAAAAATATATGTATTTGGCCGCCAACCCTCATCTCAAACTATTTTGTTCCAGGGACCTCCCAGAAGCAAATATGAGTTAAAAATGTTTGCTTAAAAACTACATATATTCAAAGATTTCCACATGTTTTCAAGATTTATCAAAATTAGCAGATCTACAAGTTCGTAGCACGGCACGAATTGTTGCGCTATGAGCTTGTAGATCTGCTCATTTTAATAGCCAAAGTATAAAAATAATGGTTAAAGTGGTTACACAGATATGGTTTGAATGGGTTATGGAGCAGTCTTTATGCTGGAAAAAGCAAGGTCAGAATGATTGGAGATTTGCAGATTAAAACTATTCCATGTACTGAATGACACGGCAAATGTTGGCCGTAGATGTTGCAATTCAGTTGGTATCAAATACATAGACAACACAAAAGAGACCGTATTAAAAATCAGTTAACATCTTCATGAAAACAAAAACAAATCTTTGCGTTGTGAAAACAACGCAGTGTGCTTACAAAGGCATACCGCTCATCAGCCCTTTGCTTAACCCTTGTATTCAAATATAAAGATAAACTTTGATGTTTTTGATGTCTGAAGGCAGATACAGTCTATAGCTCCTGGATATATGAAGGTTTCTTTACATTACAATGTTTGCCATTGTTACAATCAGAATTATTTTTTCCGACAAGTATATTTGCACATGAAAGGAATTTGACATGCAGGTAGCAAAACAAATATTAAAGCAATTACACACACACTAAGCTATCAAAAATATTTAAACATATACTGCATGGTTTTAGAATATAAAAAGTGTAGATAAAAAAACATAACAAAAAATTAAAATAAAAACAAAGTGCATTGCACATGCAGAGGTCATATAGTTTAGTGTAGTTAATTGTGGTGCATGGAACAGTGTGTGTGTTTGTGTTTTGGCGAGGGGGGCTCTGCCTCTGAGATGTGGTGGAGTAGAAGTGAAAGTACTGAAAATTGGAAATACTCCAGTAAAGTAAAAGCACCTCCAAATTGTATTTAAAGGAGGAGTTCACCCAAAAAATGACTTATTTTCTATCAATTGCACACCCTATGAAGCCTTGAATCCATGGATTCTTTTTTGTTTGTGTCTCATTCCTAAACTAATAATTTGATTCCCGTCTCCTACCGGCTAATGTATCCGGTAGGAGACACAAAGTAGATTATTTGTGTCTCCTACCGGAAATACACACGGTCATCAAATTATTGTCTTAGGAATGTCACAAAAAAAAAAAAAATCCATGAAATTAAGGCTTCATGGGGTGTGTAATTGATAGAAAATAAGTATTTTTTTGGTTGAACTCCTCCTTTAAGTACAGTACTTAAGTAAAAAGTACTTAGTTACTTTACACCACTGCTAAAAGCCATTTTCTTCAGGCGGTGTGAGGTTTTGGTCGTTAGAGACTCTTGCCGGATGGTAGTTATTGGAAGAGCTATAGTGACTGATGGGATGGGAGCTGTCAGTGATCATCTCCCCTGCTCCGCTCCTGGTCCTGGTCGATACGGTAGGCTGCAACCAATGACCCACCACCGGGCTGACCCAATGGTCCCCTGCAGTCTGCTGCTCTGTCCTTGGTGTGGTGGTGGAGGCAGGTGGTGAACCAGATGGACACGGTGAGGATGGACTCCATGTTGGCCAGAACTGGGCCATCATCTTCATGATGTCCTTAATAGGATATACATCTTTCCTGGCATTTTGCGGGGTCCAATCTTTTTTCCATCTACTGTATTTACACTAACAAGACACTCGGAGGCATAGCAGAATTTGAATATAGTAAGAAAGTAATAGCCAGCACTCCTAAGTCCTTCTAGGACTTTTAATTTATACGTGCACGGACAGGCACAGCAAACACGGTCGGACGCGTTTT
>NC_139940.1:44442771-44522771 GCF_963454915.1 Gymnoscopelus microlampas | reverse complement strand
GGGGTCCTTGGCATGAAAAAGGTTGAAAACCACTGCTCTACTTGATCATACTACAGCGTCACACAAAAGTATCAAAAGTAGCAGATATACAAGCTCGAAACGCACCGCAAAGCGGCTGTGTTTTGAGCTTGTCGATCTGATATTTTTGTTATTCGAATCCTAAAAAGTAACAGTTTTGGACATATGAGGTTTCCTCCCGACAGAGACGGTATAGAGAGGATGGAAAGCACTATTCTCTCAACAAGTGAGAGCTGTGCCATCATGTGTTCTGCTACACAGAACATCTATACGCTTCATTCACAAAGTGACTGTTCAGACACCTGACACGACCTTGGATTCAACCAGTTGAGTTGGCAGTGTGTGTGTGTGTGTGCGTGTGTGTGTGTGTGTGTGTGTGTGTGTGTGTGTGTGTGTGTGTGTGTGTGTGTGTGTGTGTGTGTGTGTGTGTGTGTGTGTGTGTGTGTGTGTGTGTGTGTGTGTGTGTGTGTGTGTGTGTGTGTGTACACAATGCATGCTACATCTCACTCAGTGACTTGGACTCCTGCTGGAGGCCTGGCACATTGCCTTAAGAGATTCATTGCCAGGTTAGAATTGTGATCTCCAGGACAGAGCATGTGGACAGGTGCCGACAGATGGCCAGATTCACTGGATGACTTGGGATGTTCTGTTAGCTGTAATTGCCCAATAATAAACACATACTAAAACATTTGGGTATTAAGACCACATACCGGCTCCTTTTTTTGTATTACCCAGCAGTAGCGTTCTTGTCTGAGGCAGAGAGAGCAGCAGAACAGTGGGAGGAAGTCATTGACCCATTCAATCCGGGAACTCTTTGCTCTTTCGAATTTTGAATAGGATCTATGCACAGCAGCCATATTGGAAAGAAATTGGGCCTCTTCTTACTTCCTCCACAGGTGTTACCAATGATACTAATGAGGGCTCTGTTCCATTCAGAGTCAGGGTGCTGATATTGTGCCTGTTGGCTCACTGGAAACACTCTGCTACACCAGTGGGTCTCAACGTGTGGTCCAGGGACCCTCATGGTTCCTTGAGAGGGTTCTAAATGGCCCCTTATGGGTGTATAACTCTGAGATTATGGTGGAACTCAGAGTTATGGTGGTCCTTGAAACTAAAACGTTTGAGAACCACTGTGCTACACTAAATGGAACAGAGCCTTCATTAGAATCATTGGTAACACCTGTGAAAGAAGTAACGAAGAGGCAATTTCTTTCCAATATGGCTGCTGTGCATAGAGCCTATTTGAATCCACCAAAGTAACAGTTTTGGACTTATGAGGTGTCCACCCCGACAGCAACTAACGCTACATACTACGGTTCTCTACCTTTACCTGTATCTTTGTCTCATCCTTACTGCGGTGCTGCTATGACATCTGCATTTGCACCTTGCGGTTTTCCAGTTCACTCTACCCGGCCGCTCTACCCCTGAGCCACTGCCGCTGTATATAAGCAGATATATAAGCTCATAGCGCAGCACAGAGTGCCGCGCTAAGAGCTTGTATATCTGCTATTTTTAAGTAAACATTTGTGCAAATGTTTGAATACATATATAATTTTTAAGCAACATTTTTAACTCAAGTCTTTGCTTCTGGGGGTGGATGTCCCTGCATTGCAATGCAGATGCGGACCCCCCATCTCAAAATATGTTGTTCCAGGACCTCATAGCCATGAGCTTGTACATCTCCTATTTTTTAATAGCCAAAGAAATCTAAAAATGACACAGATGGTTTCCCGGTCTTAATGGATTGAAAGTTCACATTTCAGCTGATATTCTTATCGTCACGTTTTTCAGCAAGAAAGCTGGTATAGGCCGCTTTTACACGTCTTCAGATCCCAGAAAAACACTGGCATTGTCTGTAACAAATGTATTTGTGACTGTAGTGGGATGATCAAACCTTAGTAGGCCACAGTACATCCTCTTGTGGGGGTTTATTACCAAACTCTAACCACTAGTCTGTGCTGCTGCCATATACACCCAAACAACAGCTTGAGGAGAATTGTGTTTGATTCCTTCCCTACACCCCCGTTAGGAGGAACCCGGTCCCACATGGCCTTGTGATCACTGCGTGTATATGTCTGGGAAGTGAGCGCGCAATAACCAAAAGCAAACATCATAAGCAGGATGAAAGGGGAGAGAATGAGACGGAAGACAGATTGCTCATCTCCACTCTGTGTGATGATGGGATTAAAATGTCTGGGCAAGGAAAACATCAGTGTCGAGGAGGGTTGCATAATTGGAGTGTGTGTGTGTGTGTGTGTGTGTGTGTGTGTGTGTGTGTGTGTGTGTGTGTGTGTGTGTGTGTGTGTGTGTGTGTGTGTGTGTGTGTGTGTGTGTGTTTTACTATACTTGTGAGGATCAAATATCCCCACAACAAGTATAGTAGAATATGGGAAATAGACATTATTAGGACCATTTCCCTGGTCCTCACACAATACATTTTTATACTTTAAAATGATTTTTAGAGATAGTTTTACAATTAGAACAAAGATACACGTTGGGCTTAAGGTTTAGGATTAGACATTTAGAGGTTAGTTTTAAGGGTTATTTTGGGGATGTATGCCTGATTTATTGCACGCTTGGTGTCGTGCACTGGAAAATAGCCGATCTACAAGCTCAGCGCGACGCGGTATTTTTCGGTTTTGGGAGGTTGTGGGAGGTTATACATATACATATACTGTACATCATTTATATTTCAATGCATGTAGGCTACTATACAGCAGAGTTTCTCAACCTGTGGGTCAGGCCCCCACTGGTGGCCCGTGAAGGTATTGCAAGTGGGCCCCCAAGTAGTTGGCAAAACGCCAAGATTTTAATGATAAAATAACATTAATATATATCTAAAACACTTTTTTTTAAAAATGTCTTGAAAAACTTGATACTGATTAAGTAGGAACGTAAAGTATACTAAATTAGTTCCACTTATCCAGGCGTGAACAAAATCAATTGATTGATCATACATCCATTAAGACCTGGAACGCATCTGTGTCATTTAAAAATGTCTTTGGCTATTCAAAAAATAGCAGATATACAAGCTCATAGCGCGGCACCGAGTGCCGCGCTATGAGTTTGTAGATCTGCTATTTTTTTTAAAGATTGTGGAAAATGTGTTCAAACATTTTTAACTCCGATCTGTGCTTCTGGGGGTCCCTGGAACAACATATTATGAGATGGGGGTCCGCTGTCAAATACATATCATTTTGGGGGTTCTTGACACACCACTGATGTAGCAACATACTGTTAGGGTTTAGAAAACATTTTAAGATGTGTATTTGGCTGCGGACCCCGATCTCAAAATGCTCTGTTCCAGGGAGCCCCAGAAGCAAAGATTTGAGTTACAAATGTTCGCTTTAAACAATATATACTATATTCAAAGATTTGCACAAATCTTCTACAAGCTCATAGCTCGGCACTCTGTGCCGCGTTATGAGCTTGAAGATCTGCTATTTTTGAATAGCCAAAGAAATCTTAAAATGACACAGATGCGTTCCCGGATTGAATGGGTTAAAATAAACATGTTCTGAAAACGCATGCGGCCCAGCCATCTGACCACTTAACACGCCACTGCCGTGTTAAGTGGTCATGCACTGTATTATGGTGTGTCGGAAAACAATTCTACAGTTCTCAGAAAGCAGATGACGCACCTGCACCTGCATACCAATGCAGGCTGTCTGAAATGCAGAGAAGTGGCTCTCTGTCACTCCAGGACCTTTACATCAAGGCTGGAATACTGTAGTTGTCCTCACAAGCAAACATTTGCCGGCTCCAGAGGATGCCATTATCCTCCAGCTGTAGTGTGACTGTTGTGTTGAGTTCCTAGCGCTCGCCTGGAGCCAGTATGTCCCGCTCTCTCTGAAGTGTGAAAGCCAGTCTTTGAATGCACAAGGAATGGAATTTTCTATGCCCGTTTTTCCAAAGACCGTTATAGACTACAGGATTATGATTGCTACAGGGTTATTTTGACACACTTTGACATTGCAAAACATGCTGATCAGCCATAGGCAATGCAAAAATGGTGCAAAACTGAGGCAAATTACATTTTTGGACAATAGACTCTGGCCCTCACCATCAGATTCTGTGGCTGAGACCCTCATCCATGCCTTTTTCACTTCCCCTCTCGATTTCTGCATTGGAGTGCAGTTTCGGGGTTCCCTTGCAGCAAAGCCCTGGACAGGCTCCAGTATGTGCCAAACTCAGCTGCCAGGGTTCTCATTCACACATTTAAGTCTGCCCGGAATTTTATTTTGACGCGTCCAAGTGTCCTATTGGGTCAAGTCAAGTGGATCAAGTGGTAAGTCATATTCTAAATGATAAAAACATGTACACATAAAGCATAATAGTTTGTGTGTGTGCGTGCGTGCGTGCGCGCGCGTGTGTGTGTGCACGCGCGCACGAGTAGAGGACAATGCTGTAGTCCATACTGTATGAAAGCCTTAAAATCAATATTAATGACAAGACAATATAGCTACACAGAGGGAAATGTCAGTCACAAAGAGAAGTCCAGCGCGCTTCAGCCAGTTAAAGGTAGAAGGGCTCGTCGGTGCTAAACAGGGACAACTTGAATCAGAGAGAATAGTACCATGGGCACTTCAGGAGAGACAACCCAAATAAAAAACTTGAGCACTCGAATGGTCTGCACGTATGTATTGTTTTGCAGGGGTGTTTTGCAGTGTTGACAGTCCAGTTGAGTGCTCCAGTTGTCCAAATATTGTATTTGGGTATAGTCTCTACTCTCTCCTGAAGTGCCGAGGTATTATTCTCTCTGGGAAATGTCAGTCACTCACAATACAATAGAAAAAAGATCTTTAAAACCCCTTAAACCCTATAATATACTTAGGGTAGTTGACCGGGGTCCCCCGGGGCTCTACACCCCTCCTTTTCCCCCAGCTGAAAGCGCTCATTCAAACGTAGCCAGGCATTGACTGATTCACGTGGGATCACTCACAAGTTCCCCACGATGTCGGAGATACTTGGTGGACACAGCCCTTAAAAATCTTCGCCGAAAATAGCAGATCTACAAGCTCACAACACATCGTGTTGCGTCGCATTGTGAGCTTGTAGATCGACTATTTTCAATGCATGACACCCACGCGCAACTATGAATAAAGTATGCTTTAAGTGTCCACAGCTGGGTGAGTGAAAGAAGAAGTTCACATCTGATTTCAGCCCACAACAACATCCCGTGAGTAACTGAAATGAACACATGACCCTAACAGATGGGGTCATGTGTTCTGCAGTGCTAATCTCCTTTCCTCTTTAGGGATAAAAGAGGAAGTGCATCAAAAATCGGAGCAGTTATGTTGTTAGTGTTACAGCGAGCAGGCCTATATTTTAAATAAACACGGACACCATTGTTCAGATTTTTTGGCAGAATGTTCTTCTCAGAGTAGGGATGTTGTGGTTAAGCCTGTCTCCTTCTCACAGTGGGAGAATGTCAATTCCCCGCATGGGGCCAGTGTCTCTCCAATGTGGAGTGAGGCACACAGGCAGTGTTGCCAGATTTTGCGAGAGAAATACGCAACCAGGGTCTATGAAAACAAGCCCAAAAGAAGCGACTAACACGTGAACACTTTGAACCCATACACATCGGCTACTTGAAAATAGCAGATCAAGCTCACAACGAGTCACAATGCGACGTGTTGTGAGCTTGTAGATCTGCTAAACACCAATCTGGTATGGGTTTCCCTAGCACAAAATATGTTCAGATGGGGGGGGTCTGCCACCAAGTAGGCCCTACATATCAATTTATCAGCCGTCCTTGACATCAAAATGTTTGACAACCATTGGTTTAAACAACATTAGGAAGCAAGCCCAAATAAGCAACTCCACTTTAGAAACAAGCCCAAAAAAACACAACCAATATTTACAAGCGACTAGACCGAAAAACAAGCCCAACGTGGCTTATAATAAGCAGACATGGCAACGCTGCCCTCCTCTCCCATGTGTCCTGATTCTATGACAGCTCGTGCCACAGTGTCAGTCATGGACAGTCATTGCCTTTCACTTTCATCATGTAGCACAGTGGTTCTCAACCTGTGGGCCGGGGCCTACTGGTGGGCCATGGGGATATTGCAAGTGGGCCCCCAAGTAATTGGCAAAACACTAAGATTTTAATTATAATATGTATATGTTATATAAATTAATGTAAACAAAGGGGCATGGTATTCTGTCTTTATTCGGCTACCATTCAGCTGCCGTGTTAAGTGGTCAGATGGGTGGGTCGCAGGGCCGGACTGGGACCAAAATTCAGCCCTGGCATTTTGGTCCGAACCCCCCCCCCCCCACAGCATTTAATTCAGTGCAGCTTTGGCTAATACTTGGTATTTTTTAAGAAACCATTTTTAATTGCTTTGTTAGCGCCACACCAAAATGTCTGAAACTCTGAATGCGTATCTGAAAGAACGTCTGAGTGAATTACGGATTACAGAAATGGGTTTAGCATGAATGGCAAATGTTTCTTTTTATGCACACGCACACACACACACACACACACACACACACACACACACACACACACACACACACACACACACACACACACACACACACACACACACACACACACACACAAAATGTTTGTGTCTGTCCGGGGCTAATTGCACAAACCAATATGCCGCTCAGCGTACTGTGAAATCAAGTTTCTTGTGCATGGTGCGGTGCCAGCAGGCCATGGAAGTCAATCCCTGAATATGTTTCAAATCCGTCAACAACAACCCTTTGTTTTACTGTGTATCTATAATCTCAGATCCACCATCCCTCCAGGCCATGGCCAGTCTGGAGCTGTACTTGGAGGCCATACATGTATCTACAGTATGTATAAATAGTATCTATGTATACATCTGTCTATGGCCACAACTCCATATTTGTGCAAGACTGCCATCATATAGAGGCTATGCGTGTGACATCATCGTACTCGGAAGTCATGCGGGAACGCCTACTGAGTGGCAAACAACAACTTTTGGGCCTTGCTCCATGCAGCTCAATGTTTTGCCACTCAGTCTCGATGAGGGGGGGGGGGGGGGGGCGAGTCCCGGTGGAAAAGTGACGCACATACATTCTCTCTACAGATGACTTCATGGCATCATTCCCATCTGCAAAGGGAAGCCACACTGTTATTAGACCCCGTCCTTTTGAACGTTGCTCTGTCATATGTCATACATCTGCCAGGCCTGGGCTATCATCAAAGCCATCAATAAACACAGGGCACACAGACAGGGCACTCTGCTTGCAGTAAATGCACTCAAACTGACCTGTGTGTGTGTATGAAGTACATAATGACCTTTCCTGAAATGAATCCCCCATGTGAACACACTGACCTTGCCTGAAATGAATGCCCTGACGTAGGACAAACTTCTCTGTCAGACACATGACAGATGAGGACCATCATACTGCAAAGCCCCCTCTGGTACATAGATACAGCACATCTATTGACATGGCTGGTGTTTGTCCTCAAGTCTATTTATAATGCTCTGGTACTGTAGATACATACAGTACTTCTATTGACATGGCTGGTGCCTCACGTCTATAATATTCATTTGGGGTCTCCGGAGATTGCAATTGCCACCCCCTAGTGTTCACATTTAACCTCAAATTCAGTTATTAGTGTGGTTGTTTTAATTATATTCCCCAACGTTTCTACTTTTAGCAGATTACTCTGATTTCAAATCAACACTGAGTGCATCTCAATTCATCAACATAGATATGCGTTGTCTTGTCTGCAACCATATACATTTATTTCAAATCAAATCAAAACAATCTGTATTTATAGAGCACATTTACAACAATCGCAATTGACCAAAGTGCTGTACAAAGCGAGACAAAACATCAACAAGAAAATATGTGCATGAGTAACAACAACAAAGTCTCATGTCACGTACTATAGATCAATCAGATTGAAAGACAAAAGACTAAATGTGATTAAAAGCTAATGAAAAAAGGGTGTCTTGAGTATGGATTAGATTAGAATGAGCACTTCTAAAGTGGATGATTGATTGATCGAATACTTTATTAACAGTTTGGAAATAGTACAGTGGTATACGATTATACAATGATGCTGAAAGGATAACAAAAACGACTGCATGTCTCGTTTCCTTTGTGGTCCTGTGTATTCAATTCATCAAGACATTTAAAGACACAATAATACACAAGACATCATCAACACTAGCGGCAATAAACGTATATGTACAGTAAACAGATGGTTGGGGGTCATTTCTGGTGTTAAGCTTAGAAGACTTCTAGGACCAGTTACAAATTGCAATAGTAGCAGTAGAAGTAAAAGTATTGGAAATTGGAAATACTCAAATAAAGTACAAATACCTCAAAATTGTACTTAAGTACAGTACTTGAGTACATGTAGACTAAGTTAATTTCCTCCACTGTCTATTTTAGTATTTACCAATTTCAACCGGGCATCCCTATTTTGGGCATGTCATAATAGGGGAACCTTTTCAAACATGCTATGAGATAAATTAAAGAATAGTGTAATGTAAGGCCTGGCTTATAGTTACACAGTATATGGCTAAATTCTGCCATTCGTTTTGTCTGTCAGTCAGTCATAATAATGTGAGCCTCATGAGTTCTGCCATGCAGGCTAGAAGATCTCAACCATGCAAAGCTCTCTCATTTGGCTATAGATATGGCTAGTAGCTATTAGTTAAATTCTGGCTGTGGGCCCACAGATTTGGACCATGTTATTGGGCCGTCAATCACCTCCCAAATGTGGGCCAGAACTCAGCTACAGTACTTATTTGGCCCACAGCCCTGCCAAAGGAAAATTGCTGACTGGGATACCAGACCGTCAGTAATCTAGTTTTCTCTCAGTGGTAGCTTTCTGTGACTTATAAAGGGTTCCCAAACATTTCAGGCTGTGACACCCCCAAAATAATCATATTTGAACTTGGGACCCCCCAAAATAATCATATTTGAACTGGGGACCCCCCAAAATAATCATATTTGAACTGGGGACCCCCCAGCCTGACAATCACTTGTAATTGTAGTTTGACTCCACAGATAAATATTGTGAAAATAGCCGAACTACAAGCTTGCAAGTTGCAACACCCTGCGAGGCCTTGCGAGCTTGTAGATCGGCAATTTTAACAATGTTTGCCTCTTTCTTATGTAAAGTTCAACAATTTGGCCAATTTGGTATTAAAAAGGTCTTAAAAGTATTTTAATTGTAACTTTAGAAATGTGCAGATACCCTGTATACACTGTGGACGCTGACCAACACCAAGACGCAGAGAGAGATGGGTTTCCCAAGAAAACAGGTTTATTCAGGGTAATTAACAAAGGTGGGGTGGGGGAATAAATCATCAAACGTAAATCATCCTCCCATTCGGGGTATTTTCATCAACATTCGTCGGTTAGTAGTATCCTGCATAGGTTGCCGCCCGACAGCATCCAAAGTAGAAGAAGAGTGAGCCTTCCTGAGCTGAGGTGAGCCTCAGCATTATATGGCCCAGGCTGATCAGAGCCCAGGTGTCCTCACTTGGTAATCAGACACAGCAGTCATCATTTCGAGCTGATTGAGGAGGAGTGCAGGTATACCGCCCCTCAATCACTCTGCCTAGTAGTCCATGGGCCAGACCAGAAGTCAGGGACACGTAAGGTGGCAAAATCTCTTTGGCACCATTTTGTTTGTAGGGTCCATATAAGTACTTTGAAACATGATAGCCTTTTGAAATGAGTAGCTTTAATACTTTTTTAGGACATTCATTTTTTTTGCCATTATCTACACAGTAGTCCTGTTTTAAAATAAGAGATCTACAAGCTCACAACGCATTGTTGTGAGCTTGAAGATCTGCTATTTTCAAAAGCCTATGTGTATAGGTTTAAAGTGCTCATTTGGCCTATAATAATAGTCGCTTCTTTTGGAATAGTTTTCATAGACCTGGTTGCTTATTTCTCTCGCAGACACTGATAAGACAGCTCTTCCCTTCCATTAAACTAACAACAAGCCCTGCTAAATAAAACAATTGAAGAAAATCTCACAATATATCCATGATACTTAAGATACCAATAACAGGCTGTGTCCCAGAAAGCTTTGGTCATAAACAAGAGGAAGAACAATGTCAGCTTGTAAAACTTATTAGGTCAACATATCATTCCCACAATGTTACCAAAGCTGTCTCTATCATTGTATTCACAAAGATCGGATAACATTTCCTTTTCTATTGTTGGATTCACATTGATCGGTTTGCATTGAAAAGGTTATTGTCTCCGCCAGTGTTACGCTCCGGCCTAGGGGAACCGAGACGCAACATAATGGTGTCGAAGACCGCCCTTCCCAGCTCCCAAGAACCTGTTCTGTTCAGAAAAAGTGGCAAGCTTTCTTCACTGATAACTGTGACTAAGCTAGTTTAAAGTGCTCATTTGGCCTATAATAATAGTCGCTTCTTTTGGAGTAGTTTTCATAGAGCTGGTTGCTTATTTCTCTCGCAGACACTGATAAGACAGCTCTTCCCTTCCATTAAACTAACAACAAACCGCCCTTCCCAGCTCCCAAGAACCTGTTCTGTTCAAAAAAAGTGGCACGCTTTCTTCACTGATAACTGTTGGACTAAGCTACCACTTGGGAATCAGACTATCATAAGGCTAAACATTAACATGTCCGACGTTGTATGAATGATCTACATGATTACGGTTATTTAAAAGAAACGCGCTCTCCTCCTGGGTTCCCCCACCGTTCCCCTGTCTTGGAGAACTCAGCCCCTCCCCTCTGGAGGGAACGTCAGAAACCCTTTTCTCAATAATGTTACCATTAATCACGGACTTAAACACAGAATGATCCTATTATCCCACTAAAGGTCTTCAACTATATTTTACTAAAGCTTATATCTATCTGTGAATTTAGAAAAGACTAGTAAACATTTTATAATGAATCCTGTATGTATTAACTTAATTCTTGTCAGTCTGCTGGTTCATCATACCAAGCAGCTGCTCTACCTTCTGATCACCTCCTAATCATTTCTTCCAGTTTTGGCTTATTTTGCCAAAGGTTCAGTGTATCAGACTAGAGAGAAAAGTATTATTTTTATAATTATTATAGCCTTATTTTTTGGAAAAACAAAAGAAAGGGGCTCAGAGATCAGTACACAGCTATGTGAGATTGTGAGACAAGGTTGTATACATCCATCCCTGGCAGAGTTCAGGCCTTCCACTGACCCTCCATTATAAGGACCTCTCCTACATGTCAGATCTCACTGCCCCGGACTCAGATGAGCAGCTTTGCCGGGGAAAGGGGAGCCAAAGAAGAGACAAGGGTTCTCCATCATACAAGGAACTCATTGTGCCATTGAAAGAAGACTGCCAGCTCTTATCTAGGGTACTGGAGGCAACACGTTACACAAAGGCCAGCCAGGCACAACAAGATCACACGCCCCTATAGTCCTATTTTAGCCTCTGCTCTCACTAGTGTGTGTGTGTGTGTGTGTGTGTGTGTGTGTGTGTGTGTGTGTGTGTGTGTGTGTGTGTGTGTGTGTGTGTGTGTGTGTGTGTGTGTGTGTGTGTGTGTGTGCAGTGGTGGAAAGTACTGTAACTAAGTACATGTACTCAAGTACTGTACTTCAGTACAATTTTGAGGTGTCCAATTTTCGATACTTTTACTTCTACTCCACTACATCACAGAGGCAAATATTGTACTTTTACTCCACTACAATCATTTGAACACTTTAGTTACTAGTTACTTTGCAGCTATAAATTATAACATTATAAAACACAATACATTAACCACTTTAGCCCTATATTATACCTAGGCTATTTGAAAATAGCAGATCTACAAGCTCACAACGCGTCGCATCGCGACGCGTTGTGAACTTGTAGATCTGATATTCTCAAAAATGTCAATACTTTTACTTTTGGTACTTTAAGTACATTTTGATACCAAATACCAATACTTTTGTACTTTTACTCAAGTCAATTTTGAACACCAGACTTTTACTTGTAACAGAGTACTTCTACATTGTAGTATTGATACTTTTACTTAAGTAAAACATTTGAGTACTTTTTCCACCACTGTGTGTGTGTGTGTGTGTGTGTGTGTGTGTGTGTGTGTGTGTGTGTGTGTGTGTGTGTGCGCGCGTGTGCATGTGTGCAAGCGCCTGGTTGCTAAAGTGTGAGTGTGTGTCTGCCTGCACAGTGTGCAGTATGCCTGTGCATGCTTGTTGCTGGCCCAAGTGTGTGTATGCATGGATTAAAGTTCTCAGTCACCACCACTGATTGCACTCACTTGGATTCCATGCATAACTTTCTCTTGGCTTGTAACTTTATCACTGCTGCTCTGCACCAGTACAGCAATTAAAGCCCCGCAGTAATAGTTATTTTATTTTAGGATTAAAGAATGTGAATGTGAATTTGTCATAGCAATAGAAATCATGTTCAGAAGCATCTTCCATAAAAAAAACCTAATGGTTTTGTACATTTCATAAAAGCAAAGATTAACTCCCCAATCTGCAATTTCTTCAACTGGTTGCCTGTATGTATATACTAACATCATTTTACACATTGCGAGCATACTTTTGACCCATTGTGAGGTTGTGGATAAGCTATTTTCGAAATAGAATGTGTTTGTCGTCAAGTGGGTAACACACACGCGCGCACGCACGCAAGCACACGCACACGCGCACATGCACGCCAGAACAATCTGAAGTCAATAGCCTAATGCATTGTGAGCCACTGGCATCACTGCTTGAGCAGTGAAGGTGGATTTAGAAGAGATTATCTTGCCGTGATAATGACAACACCATCACACAGAAATCAATAGCGCTGATGATACCACCATGAGCTTAACTAAGCAAATATGTTTTGTTCAAACCAAGGTTCCCTATTCAGACCCCAGTGAAATGAGAATCTCTCTTCCCCTTGTCGTCTTTTTCTCGTTCTTTACCTCTGTTGTTTTGGCTCTCCTTCCTTCCCTGCCCCTGTTTCTACTTCTCTCTCTCTCCACACATAATCTTGCCTGTCTCTGCCTCCCTTCCTCTCTGTCCATGCATAAATTCTGGCATCATTGCTCGATTATACAAATTGAAAAAAGAGGAAGAGGAGAGAGAGAAAAAAGAAAAAAAAAACAGGACTCTAGGAGATGAGTTCTTCACTTCTCAATTCAGCTGGTCACGTCGATTAAGATGTGAACTTTCACAATTCCAGCAGTTCACATTCAGCTGCAGGGCCTTATCTGAAATTAAAAAAAGCAACCCCCCCACCCCCATCCGCACACACACTCCCTCACCCACCCCCCCTCGTCGGCTTTGAAGTTTTTCTAAGCCACTCAAATAGTTCCATTCTCGGGAATGTGGAAGCTAAAGGAGGCTTTGATTTCTGGAGTCGGCTTTGCCTGTCATTTTGTGTTACATGCTGGCCGATCTAAAGGCTATAAAACGGAGCGATGTTGCTATGTTGTCAGCCCTTTTTCCACCCCTTCATTCCACTGCTTGATTCGCCCATTACATGTTGCCACACACACACAGCCCCCCAAATGATGGTCAGACAGTGTGCCAGACACGGGTTAAAGAACAAATATTCCCCATGGAAATGAAAGGGGCGGAGGGATTTAAATGTTTCGGTAAGTGAATGCGTCGTGCCCTGCATATGAATGGGTGCCGCACAGAGGAGCAGACTTGACTCCGTCGACGGCGGCCGTAACAAGGCCTGTACTGCTTCAAATGAATGTTCACAGTGCCGTTGACTTTGATCAAGCTATGCTTCATTATGTCCAACTCAAATGGAGGAGCGAGAGAGAGAGAGAATGGGAGCGGGGAAAGGTAGGCCAGTGTGAGCAGTCGGAAGAAAAGGGGATTTTAAGGCAAGCCACGAGGGGGAAAAAACGAAGAAAAGCGCTGGCCAAGCAGGAGAGATCCAGCAGGTCAAGCAGGATAAGAGCTGTGCATTTGTCTTGTCCCTGCAGTGGGTGGACATGCAATCGAACACAGGCAACCCTAACACAGGGGGGGTCGGTGATGTGGTGCACCTCACAGGGACCCTTATCACACTACTGCACAGAGAATAACAGCACAACAAGAGGACCACAAACAGGGCCCAGTCGAGGGGGCAGACAGAGGAAACTGGGGGTGAGTGAGTTCACTGAACCGAACCACATCTCAAAGTCCCTCTTAACAGGATAAACATCAGTGCAATGCGGTCACCGGAGTGCACTGGTCACCTGAGCAGCCAAGCAGGCATAGTTGAGGTGCTCAACAGTTGAGGGGCTCTGAAGCGAGCCTATGAGGGAAGTGGAACTGAGATGGCCCTTGAGGATTGGGTCGTGGTTGTTGTGGAGCCCAACGTTAAAATTTTGGCTGCTTGTACACAAGTACCAACAGATCATATTCATGTTTATCCGAGCACATGATCACCAGAATTATTCTAGGTGGATTCCGATCTTTATAAGAGACATGGAACGTCTCCCAGATAGCATACAGGCAGTTTGAGAATGGACACTGGATGATAACTCAAAGCAATGGTCGTTTACTCGTTTCTCATCCATGCCAATCGATCAGGCACACAAGCAAACCAACAAAAGAGTGAATGGGGTTGGTGGGATAATTGGTCTGACAGAGAACCCTGGCATGTTGGAACGCTACAGACATGATAACATGCAAGGCCATGGCTCTCTTCCATGCATTCACTGGATCAGACAGTACATAGTCATTCAAATTCAAGGGTAAGCGATCCTGCTGCAAGGTGATGTGCAAAGTGACATTCCTCATGGAGGAATTTGCAACTCTCGTCGACACTCCATATCAAGCATCTCCAAGGCTGAAGACAAACTTTGTATGTAGGCTGTACACTGATGACTCAAACGAGGACAATGATGTTGATCTTGTCCGAATGAGGCAATTCTCACAGAAAACTAGGACGACGTGGAGAGAATTCCCCCAACTAGTGATGCTTTGGATCGACATCTAAGTCGCCCAAGCAAGCGTCTAGGTGACAGCCCATACAGATGTGCCACTTCAAAACTTCACACGTTACTGTTCTTTCCCTGAAAGTGCCCTGAAAATGCATTTTTTCCTCCCTGTTCTGCCCTTAAAAATGCACTGTTTTGCCCCTGAAAATAAGTTGTCACTACACACCCCCGTTTTCCCCTTCAACAGACATCCATATACATGAGAACAAAAGAATGTGTGTTGAAGAAGGTGTCAGACTCATTATGAGGCGAAAGGTGATTTGAAGAGGTCCTTGACCAGTTGCTCAAATTAATTAGCATCATAAAAGCAGTGATCATCAAAATAATTCAGCATTTTAAATACCCTTCTTTGTCCCTCTTATTGCCCTGGGAATCCCCTGAAAATGTACTGTCTTGGCGATGGCAGGACATTTGAAGTTTTGAAATGGCACATCTGTATGTGTGTATCTGTATGAATTTGTGCATTGTAGTACTATATCAATTATTTTTTACATAAAGTACTCTAATAAAAATGTAACTGTATTATTGTGTCTGAGTGTAATAATTAAGTTTTAGTTCACTAGACATGATCCTCTTTCTATTTTTGTGGATATGCGCCGCCAATGCTGTAAATAAAAAAGTTTACATGTGTAATATGCTTGAAATACCAAATGCAACTCCTGATCCTGAATCCATGCATATCTCATACTGTATGTTCATATTGGATCCAATAAAAAGTTTTAATTTTAATCACATATTTTTCTAGGGCTGGTTGGGAACTGCCGACGCCCCATAGAGGCCATTTATTATCTGGGTGCTTGACACTTCAACCAAAATTGCTGTGTAGACCTTCAAATTAGTGGTGAAAACGAAACTTTCACATGAATTTGAAATGAAAACTAAAAATAACACGTGCACAGCCCCGCACTAGCAGGCAGCATATGCAGACATAAGAGCTCGAGGAGGACATACAGAGATCTGGAGGGACACTTGACTCCGTATACCTGACAAGACGAATAAGCACTATATTAGGTGTCTTCAACGTTTTTCAGACCAAGGACCCCTAGCTGAGAGAGAGATGAAGCAGGGACCCCCCCCCCCCCCCACTAAATATTGTATGAAATTATGTTATGTAGACTTATGTAGGCTTCATAGACTTGTCTGACGGAACTATCATCACTGTTGGATTCATATTTATGTTTATTTTCAGACATTTAACCACTTAAACCATCAATACTTCTGCTCTGGTCTGCTCTTTTCCCCCCTCTAGTCTACACCGAACCTCTTTGTTGTGAGCTTGTAGATCTGCTATTTTTTGGCTAAAGTTCTCCTCAGAATAGGGTGCTAGGGTTGAAGTGGTTGATGTAAAAATCTCACACAAATATTTAGCGCCCCCCAGTAGTAACGCTGAGGACCCCCTAGGGGTCCCGGACCCCCTGTTGAAGACCCCTGATCTAGACACTTGGACACACACATGGACACCCACACAAACAGGCGCAAAAACATAGTCTTTGCCTCCTGGACTGTTGGTCTGGTAAAGACAAACATACCATTTAGACCTGAGGCCTAAGTTTTCTGAAAACTTCAACGAATGTATGTTGCTAAATACTGTACATAGCAACAACCCCAAAAAGGGTTCCCGTCCTGAAAGGTATAGCGACAAATAGGGGTTCCTGGCCAAAATGGGTTAACGCAGGAGATGTGCAATAGAATTGTCAAAAAGAAAAAGGAAAATAAGAAAGGTTAAAAAAAAATATATATACTGCATTTGAAAGTAGAAAGTTACAATTACAAGTTCGGCTTATAGTACTAAAGTAAAAGTACTCATTATGCAGAAGGTCCCATTTCACAAATGTATGAAATATATACAAATCATTGCCAAAGTATATACAGTATTTAGGTCTGAAGTGGTTTTGTAATAATAATCACAATACAATACAATATAACTAGTAACTAAACGTTTCAAATAATTATAGTGGAGCAAAAGTACAATATTTGCCTCTGAGATGTATTTGCCTCTGAGTAAGTAAGTAAAAGTACCTCAAAATTGTACTGGAAAGGGGAGGAAAGCCCCCACCCCCCCAATGGTGTGCGTTCGGCACCACCCTCTGCAGGGCTGGCTGCTGCTCCCGTAGCACACCGTGATAGCCTCCGTCACAATGCTCTGAGAGTGAGTGGAAGGATTTCAGGACCTTGTGAAAGAAGGACAGTATGAAGGATAGTATGAGGAATGGATTACTACTGACAGGTGATGACACAAGGGAAGGAACGCTGAAAGGCCCAGGTAAGACAAACCATTGACCAAAGGACTGTGTGCTGACAGTGTTTCTTTGAGTTTACTCTATAGTTAAGTAACTTTTTCTGAATAAATTGTACTATAAGTACAATTTAATTAGAGTAGTTTTAACATCATTTTCCCTTTTACGCAAGTATATTTATGAAGAAAAATAGGTACTTTTACTCGTAACATTAGATTTTTCTTTTTCTTTTTTTTTGGGTAACATTCCACTTATCTGTGTTTGTATCATTCTCTCTCAGATAGAGTTCAGCCAAAGAGGCTGACCGGTATTTGCTTTGGCTCGCTCAGTCACATGACTCAGTTTGACCAATCAAACACACTGTAGCCAGAGTCACAGCACCCAGAATATCTCTGAGCTGGCAGGTGATGTAAGGTTACACACACAGTAGGAAAGAGTGGACAGACTAAACACTAGTCAGTTACATTATGCGCTGCCTTCTTTGTCTGCCTAAATTCATGTTATTTTGTCAAGATTTAATGTAGTATTGTGTAATGTTTCATTTAAAGGTAGGATAACGGATAAAACAACAGTTATTTACATACTATAGTCCATATCTAGACAACAATATCAGTTTCAAATATATATATATATATATATATATATATATATATATATATATATATATATATATATATATATATATATATATATATATATATATATATATATTCGTTTTAGTTACTAATTAGTTATAATGAGAAAAGTTGTGACAAATATATGCCCAGATATTAAGAATAATGACATCACAAGTGGCTTGCTTGACTTGCTAGTTGTACGTGCTGTATTAGTACAATATTGGCCTATAAGAAAATAAGGAAATGTGTAGCACACTGGCATAGCCACTATGGCACATTATGAGTCCATTAGTTTACATATTATATTATTATTGACCAGTTATTTTGTATGTCTGTGACAAAAATAAAATATTGATCAAAATGTCGGTCACAAGCTGGCATGGTGATGACCCTGGGCGAGGATTTTAACTGATTTCTAACATGCATAACATCTTTATTGTTTTTGATAATGCCAAATCATACCATAATGCCCTGTCTTTAAAGTGATATGGTTTGGGCCATATTTGAATTTGCACATGGTTATTTTATATTTTATTTATTTCTATTGGACAAGCGCATATCATTTATATTTTAGACATTTCAATTACAATTTCTGATCATTTAATCAATAAATCAGATTGTCTGACTCTAAAGAGTAGTTTTTCAAGACTCTTTTTTTATTTTTTTACCGAAAGGTTTCCCATATTGTCTGAACAGTAACTCAGTGTTGAGTAGTCTTCTCACTAGATTCTTTATTACAGTGATGACATGGGTCATTATTATTTTAAACTAACAATACTTTTACTTGAGTATAGTTTTAGGCTACTCACACCTCTGCTGTTTTGTCAAGTGGAGTCTTTACTGTCTGAGTGAGACTGTAAAAAAGAAGATGTCTGTGTACAGAGACCTTCATATCTCTGAAGTTCTTTGAGTAACATTCCCTTTTCCACTAACAAAAGCTCCTAACCATGCAGGGACCATTAATAACTCAGTGTAACTATTTGCAGGCACAAGTAATTTGTGACTTTATATATTGTGTTTGTAAAGTATAGTTGTTGGCTGTTGTGCGTACACACATACTGTAATATATGCACATACATGCATACACACACACACACACACACACACACACACACACACACACACACACACACACACACACACACACACACACACACACACACACACACACACACACACACACACACACACACACACACACACACACACACACACAAACAAACAAACAAACAAACAAACAAACACGCATGCACACATGCACACATGCACTGATTGACCACACTCTATAGTAATTATGCTCAGCAACACACTTCCTTTCTGTATTTATAACTGTGGGACTAAAGGTCTCCGGACGGGGGCTGGGACAGGATGTGAGGAGGCTGTGATAACATAACTAAATTTATACTGTAATCTTTCAATGGGATTACAGTAATCTACAGTACAAATATGTAACTGTCATCCAGTGGTGGAAGAAGTACTAACATTTTGTACTGAAGTAAAACGTACCAATACCACAATGTAGAAACACTCAGTTACAAATAAAAGTCTGGTATTCAAAATGTACTTGAGTAAAAGTACAAAGGTATTCACATTAAAATATTCTTAAGTACTGAAAGTAAAAGTACTAATTTTGCCCCATTTCCCCATTTCCCCCATGTCCCATTTCACAAGTTCCCGAATGTATAAACATGCTTTGAAAATAGCAGATCTACAAGCTTCACAAGTTCTTAATGTATGTTTTGTAATAATAATCAAAATCTACAAAGTAACCGTCACTAAAGTTGTCAAATAATTGTAGTAAAAAGTACAATATTTGCCTCTGAGATGTGGTGGAGTAAAAGTAAAAGTATTGAAAATTGGAAACACTCCAGTAGAGTACAAATTCCTCACAAGTGTACTTAAGTACAGTACTTGAGTAAATGTACTTACCGTAGTTACTTTACACCACTGCTGCGATTATAAAAGTTACTGATAATGCAGACATGTATTCACAGAATCTCATATCACACACACACACACACACACACACACACACACACACACACACACACACACACACACACACACACACACACACACACACACACACACACACACACACACACACACACACACACACACACACACACACCACGGCCACTGCGGTTCAAACAAGGTCAGTGATCTTGTTTTGAATTCCTTCATTGTGTTGCTAGGGAACTACTGTATATTTTAATTTTTGTTTATCAAAAGACGGGAAATGTGGTAACTTCCAATCTGCTCCCCTGTGAAATGATCTACTGTAAATCCTGCAGGCAAGCCAAACCCCGACCATAACACCCACCAAAAAAGGACACATTCAATTATGTTTTCACCAGTTATTCTAACTTAAAGGAGTAGTTCACACCAAAAATAATTTATTTTCTATCAATTACATACCCCATGAAACATTGAATTCATGGAGATTTTTTAGTTTTTGTCGCATTCCTATGCCAATAATTTGATGACCGGTAGGAGACTCAAAGAGTCTCCTTTGAGTCTCCTACCGGATCCGTTAGCATCTTTCCGCCGGTAATCAAATTATAGGCTTAGGAATGAGACAAAAACAAAAAAAATCTCCATAATTCAATGCTTCATGGGCAGGGGTCATCACCATGTTGTCTTGGACATTTTGGTCAAAATGTATTTTTTTGCCACAGACATACAAAATGAGTGGACAGTAATATTACCAGAAACACATAAAGAGCTAGCCCTGAATGACCATATAACAGGTCTGTAACTCTGAGAGTGTAGTAATGGTTCCATTTGTACAGTCTCAGAGTTATGGTGGTCCTTGCAAATAAAACATTTGAGAACCACTAGTAGGACTCATAATGTGTCATATATATTGTCATAGTAAATCAGTGTCATACATATTCTGAAGAAAACCTGGACACTTGACATTCAGTAATTGGGTCTTATTATCAAAATAAGAACATTATAATGGTGTGTAACACATTTTTACACACATTTTGTCCGAATACAGACATATTAATGACCCCTGTTCATGGTGTGTGTAATTGATAGAAAATAAGAAATCTTTTGGGCGAACTACTTCTTAACTTGACACTCACTTCAGTCTACTCCACCATCTAAAACCGATCCCTTTTCAAATCAACCATTTCTTTGCTCCTCTAAAGACATATTTCATTCTCTCATGTGCTGTAGTACGGAATAATTGGTAGGACTTGTTACTTAACCATTTAAAGCCTATATACTTTGTTGTACGTCAAGTGGCTCGCAACGTCTGCTATTTTTGCCAAATGTTCACGAATTGTTTCTGAATGTATGCCTATTTTGACATAGGGATGCTGGGGTTCATGTGGTTAACAGAGGTATCATCAGTGGTGGACAGTAACAGAGTAACTGTGCTGTACTTGAGTACAGATTCTGAGGGTCTGTACTTTACTTGAGTATTAGATTTTTTTGTATACTTATTACTCTTACTTGAGTACATTTCCAAGACAAATAGTTTACTTTTACTCAAGTACATTTCTAGGAAGGCTGTAAAGTACTGAGTACTTTTAGGTTGGCTTTTAGTGTTGCTAAATGCTTCCCTAAAATGCAAATGTTCCCCTTCCCCCTCTGCTCGCCTCTTTGTTACATCTTGTATGGGTGTAGAGGAGTAAAATGATTTAGTTATTTTTCCTCAGTCATTTCTATGTTTTATAGGTGTTTCTGCAGGCTTTGTATAACACAGTGAGAGCTAGCCTGGGGTGGGGGGACGGGGGACGGGGGACGGGGACCAATGTTGTCCAATGTAAAACTCGAGTCACTAAGCGCAGATTCAGACTATGGTCCCGGGTGCGCACCCCGGACCACATGGCAGATGTTGTGGTAGTGTGAACGTAGCATACCGTTCCCCGTAACGCATCACTGTACCGTACCCGAAACCACCTGGGGAGGTAGTCTCGGGTCCGATTGCTGCGGACTCAGGAACGGAACGCGGCAGTGTGAATCCATCCGTACCAAGAGAAGGAAGTGAACTGCTAATCATATATCATTTATATATTTTTATAATGATGCAATATTTTAGCTGGGTTATACCTTCTCATACAGTGGTTACTTGTTCATTCATGCACGATCTTCAAACGGCCACCTATTGGACATCAGAGGTTTTCAGAGGTTTCTTTAGGTGCCTTTCAAAGTTGACGCCCACAGATTCTTAGCGCCTCCCATTGAAATGATCAGAAAGTGTAGTGTGGCCGTTCAGCCACGAGGTGGCTCTTGGTAACAAAATGTATTTTTAAAAAGTAAGTAAGTCCTGTGTTCAAAATGTTACTTGAGTAAAAGTACAAAAGCATTGAATCCAATTTAATGAATCCAATTTAATAGAAAACAGTTTTTATCTTTTTATGTATTTTGCTGCTACAAATTCCATATTTGGAATTGGAACAATAATTATCCTTACAGGAACAACATCAATCTGAACTGCACACACAGGCTGCAGCCTCTCAAAAACTGAAACAATAAAGTAAACTTTTTGAACATTTCTTAACCTTTTCAACATATCTTACAACAGTCAATATTAATTAGCCAAAGTGCACAAGGGGGGAGGAGAGAGGAGATATAGATCAGTGGTTCTCAAACTTTTTCATGTCAAGGACCCCCAAATTGACACTTATTAGCCCGCGGACCCCCATTTCAAAAGATATGCCAGGGACCCCCATAAGAGAATATTTTTTTACGGCTCTAGCAGTGATTCTCAACCATTTTAATTTCAAGGACCCCCAGTTTGACATACATTAGGGCTACAGACCCCCATTTAATGGCATTTCTATCACTTGGACCGCAATTTATAATGTAAAATCTATGTCAATTTAACTCTGAGAGTGTACAAATGGAACCAAATGGATTTGGTTCCATTTGTACACTCTCAGAGTTACAGACCCATAAGGGTCCATTTGGTGCCTAATCTATCATTTAGCTGGGGACCCCCTGGAACTCCCTCAAGGACCCCTGGGGGTCCCCGGACCCCACTTTGAGAACCAATGATATAGAGGAGAGGAGTAACTAAAGTTTTCAAATAATTGTAGTGGAGTAAAAGTACAATATTTGCCTCTGCAGATGTAGTGGAGTAGAAGTAAAAATACAGTAACATTGTATTTTTACTTCCACAACATTATTCACTAAGTTCTAGGCGCCCCAAACTGGAATCAAACCCTGCTCTGCAAATTGTAAGGCCACTCTACTGCACTACACTACTGGTGTATCTCTGCCATCAGTCTGTCTGTCAACGACATCCAATGACATGCAAATTAACTGGTTTTACCTTGACCAGGGTATTTTGTTTGTCTCTAGCCAAACGTCACGTCATCACAATGGACTCATGGAGCCCAGGAGTTGTGCCCTCCCCCCCCACACACACAAGCACACTTTTATTTTGCAGTTTGTTTTCAATGACATGCAAATTAACTGGTTTTTACCTTGACCAGGGTCTTTTGTTTGTCTCTAGCCAAACGTCACGTCATCACAATGGACTCATGGAGCCCAGGAGTTAATTGTGCCCCCCCCCCCCCCCCCCCACACACACACACAAGCACACTTTTATTTTGCAGTTTGTTTTCATTAGATTTTTAAGTGGATTTGCTAGTTTCGTTTTTAGTTTGTGAAAAGGCCTAGTTTTAGTTGAGTTTTTAAAATTAGTTTCAGTGTTAATTCTACTTTATTATTATTGTAAGGGTATTCAGGGGCACTCAATAAGACCATATAGCAATCTCTCTCTCTCTCTCTCACACACACACACACACACACACACACACACACACACACACACACACACACACACACACACACACACACACACACACACACACACACACACACACACACACACACATTCAAGTAGTTCTACTTGAATGTTGACAAGAAATAATAATCCCGCTAGTGTTTGAGTAGCGCGAGCCATGAAAAATAATAAACAAAAAACACATGTGTGGCGAACGTATATATAAGGATAAATATACCAAGGATTAGTCCGTGACGTCACTGCTAAAATACCAAGGATGCATCAGTGACGTGACTATCATATTGATAATAACAAAGACGAGAGACAACGTTACATTTTGAGGTTTCAAGACCAATGCACACACTGCTTTGGTTGTGTATTGTTGTTCTGTTATTATTATAACTCAAGACAACGTCAGGAACTTTATTATTCACTTTAAACTCTGACAAGTGACTCTTCTTCTGTGAATGATATTCTCTATGTCCCAAAGCCCCATAGTTAACAGCGCCCCCATGAGGCACATATTTACCATTACTGTTGCATGACGTGTACTCGAGTACGGAATAATTTTGGCCAATGTGAATGCTGGCCAGCTGGTAGAGGCCAATCGTACTCGGGAACGATTTGAAGCAATCGGACCCAGTCTGAATCCTCCCTTAAATACACAACCCAAACCTCTACCAAAGTGGTCTTGCCCTTTAAGTATATATAAAAGCAATGACTTTTTTACTCTTGCTTGAGCTATACTTTTACTTGTAGTGGAGTAAATTTGACTAGGAGTATCTCTACTCGTACTCAAGTACTGGGGTTGAGTACTTCGTCCACCTCTGGGTATCATCACACAGATGAGTAGTCCCTTCAGTCTACGCCTCACCCCGTCCCCAAGTGATCCTTTAGTTTGCGCCTGCTCTTCTTGCCTGTTTTGGATGAATTATCCACTCCACGTTTGGAACACCAAACCCACCCCACTGTTTGGACGGGTAAATAATGTCTCTGTTGGTGTGTGTGTTCAGTCTGAACCACTTCCTCATTAAACTAGGTTTACAACCAGTAAAATCACCTGAACTCTACTGTCTCTGTTTGTTTTTGTTAGACTTTGATACTGAAGATCATAAAGAATCATGAAGTTGAATATTTGATACACATTTTAAGAGGAACTTTATTTGTTTTTCAACAGATGTGGCTAACACCCCAGACAGTTTTTTAGTTGCTTGATTCAGTCGACATTTGATAGTCAAATAGGTGACTGATATCGTCATTCTAATACGTACCTTGACCAGCTCTTACCCACAGAGACTCTAGCACCTTCCGTACGAGTCAGGATATTTGGCCTTACAACCCAGATATCTCAGAAGGTAGGAAGGAAGAAAGGAACGGCTAACCAAACCACGCCAAGGGGGAAAAATGAAGCCATATAGATTTTGTAAAAAATTCTGGCCCTTGGTGGTGAGTACTGTATTCATTATGGGTCTAGCTTTAGTGCTGCTGTGTAGACGGGAGCCATCCATGGCATGCAAATGCAATCTGGCGTGCCCCACGCCGCCACTGGACTCAAACTGGCGTTTGAATCAACCCAACATCCTGACTGACCGGCGTACTGACATTGTACCGGTGACCCGGTGGCTAGCTCCAATCGTATGGGATAAGACCTTCGACCCCATGCTGTTAGACGCCATCTACAAACCCCGCAACATCACCGTGGCGATGACCGTCTTCGCCGTCGGCAATTACACCCGGTTCTTGAGGGACTTTCTAGAGACGGCGGAACACCACTTCTTTGTCGGTTTCGACGTCCGTTACTACGTGTTTACAGACCGGCCGGACGAGGTCCCTTCCGTCAAGATAGGCGCCGGGCGAGAGCTGTTCGTCAGGTCCATACCGGGGTCGAACCGCTGGCAGGAGATTTCAGCCGGCAGGATGAAACGTATCCAGGATTCAATAGAAACGGAGCTACGTGGCCATGCTGACTACATCTTCTGTTTTGACGTTGACGCAAAGTTCCATGGTCGCTGGGGAACCGAGACTCTAGGGCAACTGGTCGCCGCAATACATCCATGGTTCTACACCACCGAGCGTAGTAAGTTTACTTACGAGCGTCGACCAGCCTCAAAGGCGTATATGGCCCCTTACGAAGGTGACTACTACTACCAGGCCGCGGTATTTGGGGGGGAGATGACTTACGTCCATCATCTAGTGTCAAAGTGCAGCCACAACTTTGAGCTGGACGCCCAGCAGGGAATAGAAGCAGTGTGGCAAGACGAGAGCCACTTCAACAGGTACCTGTGGATCCATAAACCCACCAAGGTTTTGTCTCCGGAGTATCTGTGGCATGACCTCAAACCCAGACAACCCGAGATAAGAATCATCCGATTCTCTTCGGTCGTTAAGAACTATGCCGATATACGACCCAATGTCTGAAATATCTGGACTAGAAGCAGGGGGCTCCCAACCTAATTCAACTATAGACCCAAATGATAAATACCGTTGCTGTGTTAATGCAGGAATCTGTAGTGGGTGCTCAAAAACATAGATACATAATGAGTATGTATGCAAAAAAAATACAAAATTACCCCCCCCGGGACGCTCCTGTAAATGTGTAGCAAGTGGTGTGACTAGTTGATGAATAAATGTAATGTTTCATGTTGGTTGTCATGGTGTCAGGCAGAGGCGTCGGCTCACTAGGCCTAGGGCAACTGGGGCAACTAGCCCAGGCAGTAAAGATCCTGCCCAGTCTAGCTGCTGAAACTCGTGGGCCAGATTCGCCAGGAAAAAAAAGATTCTGCTCCGACAACAATAGATACATTACTGCAGTAACGTGACCGCAGTGATACATTGGCTGCCCCATTCGCACCTTTTACAAAGATAAAAGCTGCCGACTCGTGCATATCAATGGTCCAAGTGTGACCTGTTAAGTACTGTAGTCTGTAAGAGGCATAGGCTACTGTCAGATGTCCTGAAGGAGTCCAAAAAATAATGGATAATGGTCCTGGGATTCATGAATTAAATTACAGGTGAGGTGAGTAACTAAGTACATGTACTCAAGTACTGTACTTCAGTACAATTTTGACTCAAGTATTTCCAATTTCCAATATTTTTACTTCTACTCCACTACATCTCAGAGGCAAATATTGTACTTTTACTCCACTACAATTATTTGAAAATTATTTCTAGTTACTTTGTAGATTTGGAAATAGACAATCTACAAGCTCACAATGCATTGTGAGCTTGTAGATCTGCTATTTTCAAAATATATATTTTTTAAAACTTGTGAAATTTTAAGTACATTTTTATGCCAATACTTTTGTACTCTTGTTTTACTCAAGTACATTTTTAATTCTGGACTGTTACTTGTAATAGATTATTTCTACATTGCAGTATTGATACTTTTATTTAAGTACACAATTTGAGTACTTTTTCCACCACTGTAGGTCCTACTTTATATAACTAGACATAGTTGCAAGCAACACACCAACATGCAGTTTGCAGTGTAACGTTCTCTGTAACTCTTTTGTGATAGAAAGCATTTTTTACTTTGTTTGGGAGCTTAAGTGGGTGAAAAGTTATATTGAAAATAGACAACAGTTTGTACAGATGGGAGAATATAGATTGCTGCTTCAGGAGGCTGCAATTCCAAACTGGCCCCTGTCAAAGTCCTAACCTACCCCCCCCTCCTCCTAAAACTGTCTATTGTACATATTTTTTTATTTTTCATACCGGCAACCTGTAAGCTGATTGTATGACGTTCTGCATAGTAGTGTATATTTGTATGTCTTAAATGTCATCATGATTTGAGTGCACGGCAGCGGCGGACTGGCCATTTGGCATACCTTTGCCCGGTGTGCCGCTGGGCCAGTGGGCAACGAATGTTGCTATATTTTAATATTTTATTAGGCAGAAATGTTAAAAACAGCACAAGTACAGTTAAAACACTTTGTCTAAAAGGTCTCTCCAAAAAAGTCCTTGCGGTCTTGTTTCCAATGAGGTGGTTCTCAAATGTTTCATGTCAAGGCAAGACATTTTATGTATTTGGCCACCGACACCCATCTCATAATATTTTGTTCCAGGGACACCCAGAAGCAAAGATTTGAGTTAAAGATGTTTGTTTAAAAATAAATATACGTTCTAAGATGTGCACAAATTTGCACACATTTTCAAAAATAGCAGATCTACAAGCTCGCAGCGCGGGAGGAAGTGACGCGCTGTGAGCTTGTATACACGGACATACAACATGAGTGGACAGCAATTTTACCAGAAACACATAAAGAGCTAGCCCTGAATGACCATATAACAGGTCTGTAACTCTGAGAGTGTACTCTGGGTCTGTAACTCTGAGTGTTCAAATGGCCCTTACGGGTCCATTTGGTTCCATTTGTACACTCTCAGAGTTATGGTGGTCCTTGCAAATAAAACATTTGAGAACCACTAGTAGGACTCATAATGTGTCATATATATTGTCATAGTAAATCAGTGTCATACATATTCTGAAGAAAACCTGGAGACTTGACATTCAGTAATTGGGTCTTATGATCAAAATAAGAACATTATAATGGTGTGTAAATCTAAAATTTGCCACGGACAAGACCAAGTCTTTGCCACTGATACATTTGTCCGTGTACGGACATATTAATGACCCCTGTTCGGGTGCATTTCTCCTTTCCGACATGTCGCCTTTCCGACGTTGACTAACCCTATACCTAACCCTAACCTTAACCGCACGCGGAAGCCACTAGTCGGAGTGGTGAGATGTCGGAATGGAAGGAGCACCCCCCCCCTGTTCATGGTGTGTGTAATTGATAGAAAATAAGAAATCTTTTGGGCGAACTACTTCTTAACATGACACTCACTTCAGTCTACTTCACCATTTAAAACCGATCCCTTTTCAAATCAACCATTTCTGGGCTGAAGCAGTGAAAGCCCCCCCCCCCCCCCCCCCCCCCCCCGCGTTGACAAAACGCGCCCCCCCAAAATAATATTGGAAAGAGTTTATGAGATTTTTTTTTTGGGAGTTATAATTGACCATAAGTTCAGTTGGAAAGCCCATATAAACAATATACGGACCAAAGTGGCAAGGAGTATTGGAATCCTGTATAAAGCAAAGCATATTTTAAATTATAAGTCACTGTGCACCTTATATAACACACTAATACTGCCATATCTGACCTACTGTGTGGAGGTGTGGGGATACACCTACCAGAGTAACCTTCAACCATTATACACAATCCAAAAAAAGTGCAATAGGAATAATTCACAAGGTAGGATATCATGATCATACAAACTGTTCTTAAGGTCTAACACTTTGAAGTTTCTAGATAGTTAAATTTAAAACTGCACAAAATATTTATAAAGAAATTAAGGAACAAACTATTACCAGGAAATATACAGAAATTGTTCAAGGATAGAGAGGGGAGGTATGAATTGAGAAGGGAATTGAATTTTAGACATCTTGGTGCTCGCACCATTCTGAAGAGCATGTGCATATCTGTCAGTAGAGTGAAGCTATGGAATGGTTTACCGGAGGTTATTCAACAATCTAAAAATATAATACAATTAAAAAAAACAGTTCAAGCAGAGTCTTTTGGAGAAATATAGACATGATGATTAAGGGACTTATGGAAGATATAGATTGTATACAGTACATAATTATACTAATTATATAGGGTGTAACGGATTCCATTGTTATAGATATATATATATAAATATTATATTGTATATATATGATAATATATAACGATTAGGGATTGTTGCCTGCTCAGTATAACATGTTAACATAATGTGTAATAACTAGGAGATTGAGGGGTATGGTGTGATGTGGTAGTGTTGGTGTTTGTACATAACGGTATGATATTAGAATGGGTGTATATGGGTATATGCACGCATTTGGGTGTATACAGTATATGTGCATAAGAATCAAGACAAGAATGAAGACATGTGTGTTTATATTGTACATGTTGGAGGTGTTTACGATACAAGGAGGCATTCTGGCAACAGTCATTGGGTCAGCATTGTGATACCATTAGAGGAGACTTGTTTATGCTTAGTATAAATGGAACTGCCTCAGAGCTTAGGAAATGTATAAGTGAATTATATTTTACACTGGATCTTTTTTTCTCTTGGGTTATCGTTTATCTCACCACAGAAACACAAAAACAGACTGGAAATGTTAACCCATTAAGGCCTGAAGCCGATTCTACAAAATTTGTAGAATCGGCTAAGACATTTAATGTCTTAGTATATGTGTAGCAGGTCGCTAACACTTCTAAATCCTAACAGTTTTCTGAAAAACGAATGTTGCTATATTTTAATATTTTATTAGGCAGAAATGTTAAAAACAGCACAAGTACAGTTAAAACACTTTGTCTAAAAGGTCTCTCCAAAAAAGTCCTTGCGGTCTTGTTTCCAATGAGGTGGTTCTCAAATGTTTCATGTCAAGGCAAGACATTTTATGTATTTGGCCACCGACACCCATCTCATAATATTTTGTTCCAGGGACACCCAGAAGCAAAGATTTGAGTTAAAGATGTTTGTTTAAAAATAAATATACGTTCTAAGATGTGCACAAATTTGCACACATTTTCAAAAATAGCAGATCTACAAGCTCGCAGCGCGGGATGAAGTGACGCGCTGTGAGCTTGTATATCTGCTATTTTTGAATAGCCAAAATATAAATGCTGTCTTGTGGTGGATATTTTGGTCAAAACATTTTTTTTGCCACGGACATACAACATGAGTGGACAGCAATATTACCAGAAACACATAAAGAGCTAGCCCTGAATGACCATATAACAGGTCTGTAACTCTGAGAGTGTACTCTGGGTCTGTAACTCTGAGTGTTCAAATGGCCCTTACGGGTCCATTTGGTTCCATTTGTACACTCTCAGAGTTATGGTGGTCCTTGCAAATAAAACATTTGAGAACCACTAGTAGGACTCATAATGTGTCATATATATTGTCATAGTAAATCAGTGTCATACATATTCTGAAGAAAACCTGGAGACTTGACATTCAGTAATTGGGTCTTATGATCAAAATAAGAACATTATAATGGTGTGTAAATCTAAAATTTGCCACGGACAAGACCAAGTCTTTGCCACTGATACATTTGTCCGTGTACGGACATATTAATGACCCCTGTTCGGGTGCATTTCTCCTTTCCGACATGTCGCCTTTCCGACGTTGACTAACCCTATACCTAACCCTAACCTTAACCGCACGCGGAAGCCACTAGTCGGAGTGGTGAGATGTCGGAATGGAAGGAGCACCCCCCCCCCTGTTCATGGTGTGTGTAATTGATAGAAAATAAGAAATCTTTTGGGCAAACTACTTCTTAACATGACACTCACTTCAGTCTACTTCACCATTTAAAACCGATCCCTTTTCAAATCAACCATTTCTTTGCTCCTCTAAAGACATATTTCATTCTCTCATTTGCTGTAGCTGTACGGAATAATTGGTAGGACTTGTTACTTAACAATTTAAAGCCTATATACTTTGTTGTACGTCGAGTAGCTCGCAACGTCTACTATTTTTGCCAAATGTTCACGAAATGTTTCTGAATGTATGCCTATTTTGACAAAGGGATGCTGGGGTTCATGTGGTTAACAGAGGTATCATCAGTGGTGGACAGTAACGGAGTAACTGTGCTGTACTTGAGTACAGATTCTGAGGGTCTGTACTTCACTTGAGTATTAGATTTTTGTGTATACTTATTACTCTTACTTGAGTACATTTCCAAGACAAATAGTTTACTTTTACTCAAGTACATTTCTAGGAAGGCTGTAAAGTACTGAGTACTTTTAGGTTGGCTTTTAGTGTTGCTAAATGCTTCCCTAAAATGCTAATTTTCCCCTTCCCCCTCCGCTCGCCTCTTTGTTACATCTTGTATGGGTGTATAGCAGTAAAAGTATTTAGTTATTTTTCCTCAGTCATTTCTATGTTTTATAGGTGTTTCTGCAGGCTTTGTATAACATAGTGAGAGCTAGCCTGGGGTGGGGCAATGTTGTCCAATGTAAAACTCGAGTCACTTAAATACACAACCCAGCTGCGCGAGAAGAAAAAAAAAAAGTACGCTCTGCTTGCAAATTCCGCTGATTTTCGCCGTTTTTTTCTCTCACACCGTTTGGTGAAGCCCCCAAGGTTGGTGCCCTGTGCTGCGCTGCTTTTATCCGCCAGATTGGGACGTTCACGGCATATTTTGCACCATCACGGTGCGTTCATCATCGGTGACGAGTGCCTCTAAACAGCCGCTGCTGGCTGCGTGCAGCGAGGCAATGCGAGGCGATGCGAGACACTCAAACAATCACGTGCAGCATGCGTCCTCTTCCCCTCCGCCTAATGGCTGTGTATGGGGCCGATGCATGCTTTAGCGTGATTGTGTGAGTTGGCTTGGCTATACCTTGGCTTAAAAATATACAAAAATGAACACTAGAATTATAGTTAATAAGGCTTCTATTAAAATAAACGAGAGCGCGCTCTACTGGTGGACTGTTGTAATTAAAATAGATCATGGAAAGTTGCATGTTTGGAACAGCTGAAGGCAATAGTTCACCATTTCGGATATGTTTAGATTACTTTGTTTTTCTTTGTGATTTCAAAAGTGAAGTTTAGGGGGGATTTTGGCCTGGGGCCGCATTGAGTGACGGTGCGGGCCGCCAGTTGCCCATCCCTGCTGTACTCGTACTCAAGTACTGGGGTTGAGTACTTCGTCCACCTCTGGGTATCATCACACAGCTGAGTAGTCCCTTCAGTCTACGCCTCACCCCAAGTGATCCTTTAGTGTGCGTCTGCTCTTCTTGCCTGTTTTGGATGAATTATCCACTCCACGTTTGGAACACCAAACCCACCCCACTGTTTGGACGGGAAAATAATGTCTCTGTTGGTGTGGGTGTTCAGTCTGAACCACTTCCTCAACATTAAACTAGGTTTACAACCACTAAAATCTGTCTCTGTTTGTTTTTGTTAGACTTTGATACTGAAGATCATAAAGTTTAATATTTAATCCAGATTCGAGGGGCACTTTATTTGTTTTTCAACAGATGTGGCTAACTGCCCAGACAGTTTTTTTAGTAGCTTGATTCAGTATGTCGATATTTGATAGTAATATTATAAGACAAACCCCCTTCCTATACAAACCCAATGTAACGTCAAACTCCATTTTAATGAGTGAGAGATTCATTGAAAACACCCGTCCTTGGTTTTGATGACTGATATCGTCATTCTAATACGTACCTTGACCAGCTCTTACCCGCAGAGACTCTAGCACCTTCCGTACGAGTCAGGATATTTGGCCTTACAACCCAGATATCTCAGAAGGTAGGAAGGAAGAAAGGAAGGGCTAACCAAACCACGCCAAGGGGGGGAAATGAAGCCATATCGATTTTGTAAAAAACTCTGGCCCTTGGTGGTGAGTACTGTATTTATTATGGGTCTAGCTTCAGTGCTGCTGTGTAGATGGGACTTTAGATGGAAGCCACTGGATTCAAACTGGAGTTTGAATCAACCCAACATCCTGACTGACCGGCGTACTGACATTGTACCGGTGACCCGGTGGCTAGCTCCAATCGTATGGGATAAGACCTTCGACCCCGTGCTGTTAGACGCCACCTACAAACCCCGCAACATCACCGTGGCGATGACCGTCTTCGCCGTCGGCAATTACACCTGGTTCTTAAGGGACTTTCTAGAGACGGCGGAACACCACTTCTTTGTCGGTTTCGACGTCCGTTACTACGTCTTTACAGACCGGCTGGACGAGGTCCCTTCCGTCAAGATAGGCGCCGGGCGAGAGCTGTTCGTCAGGTCCATACCGGGGTCGAACCGCTGGCAGGAGATTTCAGCCGGCAGGATGAAACGTATTCAGGATTCAATAGAAACGGAGCTACGTGGCCACGCTGACTACATCTTCTGTTTTGACGTTGACGCAAAGTTCCATGGTCGCTGGGGAACCGAGACTCTAGGGCAACTGGTCGCCGCAATACACCCATGGTTCTACACCACCGAGCGCAGTGCGTTTCCTTACGAGCGTCGACCAGCCTCAAAGGCATATATGGCCCCTTACGAAGGTGACTACTACTACCAGGCCGCGGTATTTGGGGGGGAGATGACTTACGTCCATCATCTGGTGTCAACGTGCAGCCACAACTTTGAGCTGGACGCCCAGCAGGGAATAGAAGCAGTGTGGCAAGACGAGAGTCACTTCAACAGGTACCTGTGGATCCATAAACCCACCAAGGTTTTGTCTCCGGAGTATCTGTGGCATGACCTCAAACCCAGAGCACGCGAGATAAGAATCATCCGATTCTCTTCGGTCATTAAGAACTATGCCGATATACGACCCAATGTCTGAAATATCTGGACTAGAAGCAGGGGCACTCCCAACCTAATTCGGCTATAGATCCAATTGATAAATATTGTTGCTGTGTTAATGCAGGAATCTGTAGTGGGTGCTCAAAAACGTAGATACATAATGAGTATTTATGCAAAAAAAAAAATGGTCCCACTTACCCCCCACCCCCCCGGACGCTCCTGTAGATGTGTAGAAACTGGTGTCACTAGTTGATGAATATATGTAATGTTTCATGTTGGTTGTCATGGTGTCAGGCAGAGGCGTCGGCTCACTAGGGCAACGGGGGAAACTAGCCCAGGCAATAAAGATCCTGCCCAGTCTGCTGCTGAAACTCGTGGGCCAGATTCGCCAGGAAAAAAAAGATTCTGCTCCGACAACAATAGATACATTACTGCAGTAAAGTGACCGCAGTGATACATTGGCTGCCCCATTCGCACCTTGTACAAAGCTAAAAGCTGCCGACTCGAGCATATCAATGGTCCAAGTGTGACCTGTTAAGTACTGTAGTCTGTAAGAGGCATAGGCTACTGTCAGATGTCCTGAAGGAGTCCAAAAGAGAATGGATAATGGTCCTGGGATTCATGAATTAAATTACAGGTGAGGTGAGTAACTAAGGACATGTACTCAAGTACTGTACTTCAGTACAATTTTGAGGCATTTGTACTTTACTCAAGTATTTCCAATTTCCAATACTTTTACTTCTACTCCACTACATCTCAGAGAAAAATATTGTACTTTTACTCCACTACAATTATTTGAAAATTATTTCTAGTTACTTTGTAGATTTGGAAATAGAAAATCTACAAGCTCACAATGCATTGTGAGCTTGTAGATCTGCTATTTTCAAAATATATATTTTTTAAAACTTGTGAAATTTTAAGTACATTTTTATGCCAATACTTTTGTACTCTTGTTTTACTCAAGTACATTTTTAATTCTGGACTATTACTTGTAATAGATTATTTCTACATTGCAGTATTGATACTTTTATTTAAGTACACAATTTGAGTACTTTTTCCACCACTGTAGGTCCTACTTTATATAACTAGACATAGTTGCAACACACCAACATGCAGTTTGCAGTGTAACGTTCTCTGTAACTCTTTTGTGATAGAAAGCATTTTTTACTTTGTTTGGGAGCTTAAGTGGGTGAAAAGTTATATTGAAAATAAACAACAGTTTGTACAGATGGGAGAATATAGATTGCTGCTTCAGGAGGCTGCAATTCCAAACTGGCCCCTGTCAAAGTCCTAACCTACCCCCCCCCCCCCCTCATCCTAAAACTGTCTATTGTACATATTTTTTTATTTTTCATACCGGCAACCTGTAAGCTGATTGTATGACGTTCTGCATAGTAGTGTATATTTGTATGTCTTAAATGTCATCATGATTTGAGTGCACGGCAGCGGCGGACTGGCCATATGTGTTTCTGGTAATATTGCTGTCCACTCATGTTGTATGTCCGTGGCAAAAAAAATGTTTTTACCAAAATGTCCACCAGAAGACATCATTTATATTTTGGCTATTCAAAAATAGCAGATATACAAGCTCACAGCGCGTCACTTCGTCATGAACACATGAACTCTGCGGCTGCAGAGTTCATGTGCAGGGCTGGGCTGAAGCAGTGAAAGCCACCCCCCGCGTTGACAAAACGCGCCCCCCCCCAAAATAATATTGGAAAGAGTTTATGAGATTTTTTTTTGGGGAGTTATAATTGACCATAAGTTCAGTTGGAAAGCCCATATAAACAATATACGGACCAAAGTGGCGAGGAGTATTGGAATCCTGTATAAAGCAAAGCATATTTTAAATTATAACTCACTGTGCACCTTATATAAGACACTAATACTGCCATATCTTACCTACTGTGTGGAGGTGTGGGGAAACACCTACCAGAGTAACCTTCAACCATTATACACAATCCAAAAAAAGTGCAATAGGAACTAGAAAAAGTGCTCCTCGGAGCACAGGTCTCCGCCAGGTCAGGTAGGCTATTGTGGCCTCCTGGTGGCGCTATAATAGGCCAACGTGAAAAGGGTTCCATTTCTTCTTAGGCCTTGCACGACAATCGGACACTGACTGCATTCATGATTTGAGGCATTTTGTTAAAAACATGTGTTTTGCTAAATTAGACCTGTTGGTGGCGCTATAACAGGCCAATGTTAAAAGGGTGGCATTTGTTCCTCAACATAGTGTGAATGTGCGTGCAAAGTTTGAGTGCAATTGGATGGTGCGTTCATGATTTGCAGAATTTTGTTCAGAACAAGCCAATAATGCAAACTTTAGATGTCAATCTTAGCCAATCAGTATGGAATATGAAAAATCAAACACATCCGTCTTGATCACATGACTATAGAGATCATGTGTACCGATTTGCGTGAAATTTGGATAAAATTGGAAGGAGTAGTATAAAAAGAATTGTTTTACACAAGTCGGCCTCCTGGTGGCGCTATAAAAGGCAGATGTGAAAAATGCAGGGCAAAGGTTTTTCCTTGACCTCTAGGGAGTGTGCATACAAAGTTTTACACAGATCGGTGCAATTATAGGTAAAAACACGAATCGGCCTGTCATAGCGCCACCATGAGGCTGATTTGAAAATTTTCAAATGGTAGTTCTTCCTCGTTCTAATGGGAATGTGCGTGCAATATTTCACGGAAATTGCATGCTGTGTTCATGATTTGAGGCATTTTGTTCAAAACGGTGCACTCCTGCAAACTTTGGAAGCCATTTTTAGCCAATCAGGATGGAATATGAGAAATCTGAAAGACCCGTTTCGTTTAATGACTATAGAGATACTGTGTACCGATTTGTGGGATTTTTGGACAAAATCTGTAGGAGTACTGTCAAAAAATGTGTTTTGCACAAATCAGCCTCCTGGTGGCGCTGTAACAGGCCCCTGTGAAAAAATTGGGGCAGAGGTTCTGCTCTGGTATCCAGGGACTGTGTGTGCACAGTTTGGCTGCGAGCAAGCCAACGGTGCCGGAGATTAGCTGTACACAGACAGATCGAATGACGGACGGACGGACGGACAGGGGGTAAAACATACTCTCTCGCCATGCCTTTCGGCCTGGCGGAGACAATAATTCACAAGGTAGGATATCATGATCATACAAACTGTTCTTAAGGTCTAACACTTTGAAGTTTCTAGATAATTAAATTTAAAACTGCACAAAATATTTATAAAGAAATTAAGGAAAAAACTACTACCAGGAAATATACAGAAATTGTTCAAGGATAGAGAGGGGAGGTATGAATTGAGAAGGGAATTGAATTTTAGACATTTTGGTGCTCGCACCATTCTGAAGAGCATGTGCATATCTGTCAGTAGAGTGAAGCTATGGAATGGTTTACCGGAGGTTGTTCAACAATCTAAAAATGTAATAAAATTTAAAAAACAGTTCAAGCAGAGTCTTTTGGAGAAATATAGACATGATGATTAAGGGACTTATGGAAGATATAGATTGTATACAGTACATACTTATACTAATTATATAGGGTGAACGGGATTCCATTGTTATACATTACATTACATTACAGTCATTTAGCAGACGCTTTTATCCAAAGCGACTTACAATAAGTGTATTCAACATAGGTAGGGAACGAAAACTACTAATCACCAGAAGTTTTAAGTGCATTTCCTGCAAAAACAAGCAACCAAGAGTATACCTAGCGCTAAGGTAAAAGTGCAATATATCAGCTACCTACTTTCTTAAACAGATGAGACAAAAAATGGCAAAATCAAATGAGCACGAGCTAAAACAAATAAGTGTATCGACTAAACAAGATCCAATAAAACAATACAAAAATAAAACAAGAGTTTGTACAACTAGTTAACAACAAGTAGGCCAGGCAAAGAGGAAGGATAGTGTTTCCTGAAGAGGTGGGTTTATAGATATATATATATAAATATTATATTGTATATATATGATAATATATAACGATTAGGGATTGTTGCCTGCTCAGTATAACATGTTAACATAATGTGTAATAACTAGGAGATTGAGGGGTATGGTGTGATGTGGTAGTGTTGGCGTTTGTATATAACGGTATGATATTAGAATGGGTGTGTATATGGGTATATATGCACGCATTTGGGTGTATACAGTATATGTGCATAAGAATCAAGACAAGAATGAAGACATGAGTGTTTATATTGTACATGTTGGAGGTGTTTACGATACAAGGAGGCATTCTGGCAACAGTCATTGGGCCAGCATTGTGATACCATTAGAGGAGACTTGTTTATGCTTAGTATAAATGGAACTGCCTCAGAGCTTAGGAAATGTATAAGTGAATTATATTTTACACTGGATCTTTTTTTCTCTTGGGTTATCGTTTATCTCACCACAGAAACACAAAAACAGACTGGAAATGTTAACCCATTAAGGCCTGAAGCCGATTCTACAAATGCCTTAGTATATGTGTAGCAGGTCGCTAACACTTCTAAATCCTAACAGCTTTCTGAAAAACAAATGTTGCTATATTGTAATATTTTATTAGGCAGAAATGTTAAAAACAGCTCAAGTACAGTTAAAACACTTTGTCTAAAAGGTCTGTCCAAAAAAGTCCTTGCGGTCTTGTTTCCAATGAGGTGGTTCTCAAATGTTTCATGTCAAGGCAAGACATTTTATGTATTTGGCCACCGACACCCATCTCAAAATATTTTGTTCCAGGGACACCCAGAAGCAAAGATTTGAGTTAAAGATGTTTGTTTAAAAATAAATATACGTTCTAAGATTTGCACAAATTTGCACACATTTTCAAAAATAGCAGATCTACAAACTCGCAGCGCGGGACAAAGTGACGCGCTGTGAGCTTGTAAATCTGCTATTTTTGAATAGCCAAAATATAAATGCTGTCTTGTGGTGGACATTTTGGTCAAACATTTTTTTTTGCCACGGACATACAACAGGAGTGGATAGCAATATTACCAGAAACACATAAAGAGCTAGCCCTGAATGACCCTATAACAGGTCTGTAACTCTGAGAGTGTACTCTGGGTCTGTAACTCTGAGTGTTCCATTTACACTCTGAGAGTGTAAATGGAACCAAATGGCCCTTACGGGTCCATTTGGTTCCATTTGTACACTCTCAGAGTTATGGTGGTCCTTGCAAATAAAACATTTGAGAACCACTAGTAGGACTCATAATGTGTCATATATATTGTCATAGTAAATCAGTGTCATACATATTCTAAAGAAAACCTGGAGACTTGACATTCAGTAATTGGGTCTTATGATCAAAATAAGAACATTATAATGGTGTGTAAATCTAAAATTTGCCACGGACAAGACCAAGTCTTTGCCACTGACACATTTGTCCGTGTACGGACATATTAATGACCCCTGTTCATGGTGTGTGACTGTGTAATTGATGGAAAATAAGAAATCTTTTGGGCGAACTACTTCTTAACATGACACTCACTTCAGTCTACTTCACCATTTAAAACCGATCCCTTTTCAAATTAATCATTTCTTTGCTCCTCTAAAGACATATTTCATTCTCTCATTTGCTGTAGCTGTACGGAATAATTGGTAGGACTTGTTACTTAACAATTTAAAGCCTATATACTTTGTTGTACGTCAAGTACAACAAAATACTCACCCCAAGTGATCCTTTAGTTTGCGTCTGCTCTTCTTGCCTGTTTTGGATGAATTGTCCACTCCACGTTTGGAACAACAAACCCACCCCACTGTTTGGACGGGAAAATAATGTCTCTGTTGGTGTGGGTGTTCAGTCTGAACCACTTCCTCAACATTAAACTAGGTTTACAACCACTAAAACCTGTCTCTGTTTGTTTTTGTTAGACTTTGATACTGAAGATCATAAAGTTTAATATTTAATCCAGATTCGAGGGGCACTTTATTTGTTTTTCAACAGATGTGGCTAACTGCCCAGACAGTTTTTTAGTTGCTTGATTCAGTATGTCGATATTTGATAGTCATTTTATAAGACACGCCCCCTTCCTATACAAACCCAATGTAACGTCAAACTCCATTTTAATGAGTGATAGATTCATTGAAAACACCCGTCCTTGGTTTTGATGACTGATATCGTCATTCTAATACGTACCTTGACCAGCTCTTACCCGCAGAGACTCTAGTCCCTTCCGTACGAGTCAGGATATTTGGCCTTACAACCCAGATATCTCAGAAGGTAGGAAGGAAGAAAGGAAGGGCTAACCAAACCACGCCAAGGGGGGGAAATGAAGCCATATCGATTTTGTAAAAAACTCTGGCCCTTGGTGGTGAGTACTGTATTTATTATGGGTCTAGCTTCAGTGCTGCTGTGTAGATGGGACTTTAGATGGAAGCCACTGGATTCAAACTGGAGTTTGAATCAACCCAACATCCTGACTGACCGGCGTACTGACATTGTACCGGTGACCCGGTGGCTAGCTCCAATCGTATGGGATAAGACCTTCGACCCCGTGCTGTTAGACGCCATCTACAAACCCCGCAACATCACCGTGGCGATGACCGTCTTCGCCGTCGGCAATTACACCCGGTTCTTGAGGGACTTTCTAGAGACGGCGGAACACCACTTCTTTGTCGGTTTCGACGTCCGTTACTACGTGTTTACAGACCGGCCGGACGAGGTCCCTTCCGTCAAGATAGGCGCCGGGCGAGAGCTGTTTGTCAGGTCCGTACCGGGGTCGAACCGCTGGCAGGAGATTTCAGCCGGCAGGATGAAACGTATCCAGGATTCAATAGAAACGGAGCTACGTGGCCACGCTGACTACATCTTCTGTTTTGACGTTGACGCAAAGTTCCATGGTCGCTGGGGAACCGAGACTCTGGGGCAACTGGTCGCCGCAATACACCCATGGTTCTACACCACCGAGCGCAGTGCGTTTCCTTACGAGCGTCGACCAGCCTCAAAGGCGTATATGGCCCCTTACGAAGGTGACTACTACTACCAGGCCGCGGTATTTGGGGGGGAGATGACTTACGTCCATCATCTGGTGTCAACGTGCAGCCACAACTTTGAGCTGGACGCCCAGCAGGGAATAGAAGCAGTGTGGCAAGACGAGAGCCACTTCAACAGGTACCTGTGGATCCATAAACCCACCAAGGTTTTGTCTCCGGAGTATCTGTGGCATGACCTCAAACCCAGAGCACGCGAGATAAGAATCATCCGATTCTCTTCGGTCATTAAGAACTATGTCGATATACGACCCAATGTCTGAAATATCTGGACTAGAAGCAGGGGGCTCCCAACCCAATTCAGCTATAGACCCAAATGATAAATACCGTTGCTGTGTTAATGCAGGAATCTGTAGTGGGTGCTCAAAAACATAGATACACAATGAGTATGTATGCAAAAAAAGAATGGTCCCCCCAAGTACTGTAGTCTGTAAGAGGCATAGGGTACTGTCAGATGTCCTGAAGGAGTCCAAAAGAGAATGGATAATGGTCCTGGGATTCATGAATTAAATTACAGAGGTGAGTAACTAAGTACACGTACTCAAGTACTGTACTTAAGTACAATTTTGAGGCATTTGTACTTTACTCAAGTATTTCAAATTTCCAAAACTTTTACTTCTACTCCACTACAATTATTTGAAAATGATGTCTAGTTACTCTGTAGATTTGAAAATAGACAATCTACAAGGTCACAATGCATTGTGAGCTTGTACATTCTGCATAATGAGCACTTTTACTTTTGTTACTTTAAGTACATTTAAATGCCAATACTTTTGTACTGTACTTTTACTCAAGTACATTTTTAATTCTGGACTTTTACTTGTAATAAAGTATTTCTACATTGCAGTATTGATACTTTTACTTAAGTACACAATTTGAGTACTTTTTCCACCACTGTAGGTCCTACTATATATATATATATAACTAGACATAGTTGCAACTCACCAACATGCAGTTTGCAGTGTAACGTTCTTCAGATAGCACAACTCTTTTCTGATAGAAAGCATTTTTTACTTTGATTGGCAGCTTAATTGGGTGAAAAGTTATATTGAAAATAGACAACAGTTTGTACAGATGGGAGAATATAGATCAACAAGCTCGGCTATTACTTGTGGAGTCCCATAAGGGTCTATATTAGGCCCCACATTATTTATTTTATATATAAATTATATATGCAAAGTCTCTAGTATTTTGAATTGTGTTGTTTTTGCAGACGATACTAATATTTTTTGCTCCAGGGAGAACCTTCAGCAGCTGTTGGAGGTTGTCTCTGTTGAATTGGGGAAACCGGAATTATGGTTTGATTTATACAAATTATCACTTAACATTAAAAAAAAAAAAAAAATTAAGATTTTTGGAAATGCAAAAATAGACATAAATACAAAGGTGGAGCTAATGATTGATAAAATAATATTGGAAAGAGTTTATAAGATTTTTTTGGGTAGTTATAATTGACCATAAGTTCAGTTGGAAAGCCCATATAAACAATATACGAACCAAAGTGAAAAGGAGTATTGGAATCCTGTATAAAGCAAAGCATATTTTAAATTATAAGTCACTGTACACCTTATATAACGCGCTAATACTGCCATATCTGACCTGTGTGGAGGTGTGGGGAAACACCTACCAGAGTAACCTTCAACCATTATGCACAATCCCAAAAAGTGCAATACGAATAATTCACAAGGTAGGATATCATGATCATACAAATGTACTGTTCTTAAGGTCTAACACTTTGAAGTTTCTAGATAGTTAAATTTAAAACCGCACAAATTATATAAGGCGATTAAGGAACAAACTATTACCAGGAAATATAGAGAAATTGTTCAAGGATAGAGGGGGAGGTATGAATTGAGAAGGGAATTGAATTTTAGACATCTTGGTGCTCGCACCACTCTGAAGAGCATGTGCATATCTGCCTGTGGAGTGAAGCTATGGAATGGTTTACCGGAGGTTGTTCAACAATCTAAAAATATAATACAATTTAAAAAACAGTTCAAGCAGAGTCTTTTGGAGATATATAGACATGATAATTAAGGGACTTATGGAATATATAGATTGTATACAGTACATAATTATACTAATTATATAGGGTGTAACGGATTCCATTGTTATAGATATATATATATAAATATTATATTGTATATATATGATAATATATAACGATTAGGGATTTTTTCCTGCTCAGTATAACATGTTAACATATGTGTAATAACTAGGAGATTGAGGGGTGTGATGTGGTAGTGTTGGCGTTTGTATGATATTAGAATGGGTGTATATGGGTATATGCACGCATTCGGGTGTATACAGTATATGTGCAAGAATCAAGACAAGAATGAAGACATGAGTGTATATATTGTAGCCTATATTTTGGAGGTGTTTACGATGCAAGGAGGCATTCTGGCAACAGTCATTGGGCCAGCATTGTGATACCATTAGAGGAGACTTGTTTATGCTTAGTATAAATGGAACTGCCTCAGAGCTTAGGAAATGTATAAGTGAATTATATTTTACACTGGATCTTTTTTTCTCTTGGGTTACCGTTTATCTCACCACAGAAACACAAAAACAGACCTGGAAATGTTAATCTAGGGGCCAACTGGCACTAACCAAATTGAAAATGCTCCACAACAACGCGGCATCCATAGCGCGAGTACCTTAGTGTGTAGGTGCTTGGATGATAGTGCATTCATTCATAAATATTCATACAGAATTCATACTCCCTGACATTAACCGTCACAAGGGAGCAGGAAAGGGCTCGTATGCCGTCTGCACTGAAGGATGTCACAGGATATAAAGAGGCCATAAATGTGAATGTTTGAGTGGCTCTGAATGTCATTACAAAGTCCTCCACACAGCCTCTGAGAGCATTAGGTGCCTCTCAACCACCCCCCTGGGGGGTAAATCGGATTCATTTACCGTGGCCATTACCTGTGTATTCATACATGCTCACTCCGGATACCATTCCATTTGGCTCAGCTCATCAAAGTGTGACTGACAGATGCCAGAAATGATTAGATTGCGGGCGAGGGGGGAGAGAACGTGGGAGGCTCTTTCTGCCTGAAAATCTACCTCGGCAATGCTCAGACATCAGCCATGAAATGAAACAGACAGTCCAAATGAGGGAACAGCTCAGGATAATATCCCATTAACCCATTAAGACCGGGAGCGCATCTGAGTCACTTTTCTTTGGCTATTCAAAAATAGCAGATATACAAGCTCATAGCGCGGCACCGAGTGCCGCGCTACAAGCTTGTATATCTGCTATTTTTGGGGGGAAATCGTGGAAAATCGTGGGTCTTTGAATATAAATATTTTTAAAGCGAACATTTGTAACTCAAATCTTTGCTTCTGGGGGATTCTACAAATGTATTCAAACAGTTTAAAAAAAAACGCATGTTGCTATAATATCAGTGGTTTGGACGTGGACCCCCATCTCAAAATATTTTGTTCCAGGGACCCCCAGCAGTTGTAACAGAGTTAAAATGTTTGCTTTAAAAAATATATATATTCAAAGATTTTCCCAAATTTTCACGATTTTTCAAAGATAATTTTGAATAGCCAAAGAAATCTTGAAATGACACAAATGCTGCTTTCCCGGTCTTAAAGGGTTAAAAATGTTGTTTACGCCTGATGTCTGGATTCAGCCTGGCCGTCCATGACCGTGTCTGGCCCAGACTGCTTGGAGGAAGCACTGCCAGAACCATTTCCCTTGGAAAAACCCAGGGAGGCGGTCCTGACCTCCAGCAGCAGAATGCCCCGTATCTCCCTGCCATCCAATTCTCCGTCACTCACACCCCAAAAATCTCTTACCTCCCCCGATGTGGCGTGAGAGACGCTCATAGATTGGCACCCCCTGCTGCTTAGGAGTGGCATAGTGCCCGCAGTGAAACACTGTGTAGCCAAAAGCAGCAGCTAATATTAATTAGCATGTCCTTTGTCCTTGGGTTTTTGGACTGCTTCTCCTTCCCCCATGAACTAAAGCCAAAAACTATTTCCCAATGACTTCTGCATTAAAATAACCCCTTTGTTGACTTTTTATCGCCGGCTACATTTATAAATGAACGCTATCGTACAAAACCAACGTCCCCTGAAAGCACAATTAAGCACTTATAGGAAGTGTTGTACATCAATTAGAAACATCCAGTGAGGATGCCTCCTGCATACTTGGCTAGAGCTCCACATTCAAAGATGTGGAGCAACTAGACGGTCATTTGTTTTATTATTTAATAGGCAAGCAGATGATCAGAGCTACAAAATCAGGCATCACTTGCTTACATTTTCTGAAGTACAGCGCATGTTCTGAGAATTTCAAAAATGTGTGCGTGCGTGCGTGCGTGCGTGCGTGTGTGCGTGCGTGTGTGCTGTACGCAAATTACTTGGCAGCTTAGTTTCAAGGTTCAAGGTTCAAGTGTGTGTGTGTGTGTGTGTGTGTGTGTGTGTGTGTGTGTGTGTGTGTGTGTGTGTGTGTGTGTGTGTGTGTGTGTGTGTGTGTGGGTGTGTGTATGTGGTGTACGCAACTTACTTGGCAGTTTAGTTTCAAGGTTCAAGGTATCTTTATTGCCTTGTGTACAGATACAATAGAGTGTCATATGAACTGTGTAGGCCATTCCACAGCCTGGGAGCCAGCTTGAGACTTTGACACCACCGTTGTCGACCACCAACAGGTTAGTTGGCAGCTGTGTTGACTCGGAAGATCTATAATGCAGTGGTACTCAAACCTTTTCATGTCAAGGACCCCCAAAATGATATGTATTTGGGCGCGGACCCCCTTTGTCAAAATATTTTGTTCCAGGGACCACCCAAGAAGCAATGATTTGAGTTACAAATGTTCGCTTGAAAAAATATTATATTCAAAGATTTGCACAAATTTTCACGATTAAAAAAAAATTGCAGATCTACAAGCTCATAGCGCGGCACTCTGCGCTAAAATTATTGTGATGCTATATTAACACATTTTGCTGGGGACCCCCTGGAACCCCCCCAAGGACCCCTGGGGGTCCCCGAACCCCACTTTGAGAACCAACGCTATAAAGTACATATTGGCCTCCTCTCCTCTCCATCACCAAAATAATGGTCTCCAAATGTTTTCATTGGCATGTCTGACGGGTTTGAAGAGACCGCACGGAGCCACTGCATGCTGCATTATCTCAGATTGCTACAAATTACGTCCAGAATTCGATTAGTTCAGCCGACGTATCTGATGCTGTGAGTATCTGATGCCCAATTTCATATCGTTGCTGTCGGGTAGAAACCTTGTGTCTCCATATTTCAACTTTTGATATATTTTTTGTAAATTAATGCCCTACTTCATCATACAGAGTATCGCAAACAAGTAGTGAAAATAGCAGATCTAGCTTGTAGATAGCTATTTTCACTACCTGTGTGTTTTTTTTTTTTTTTTATAGTTATACAAAAAGGAACGGTTTTGGACATACAAAGTTTCCACCCGAGAGTGACAATATTTATTTTTCCAATACCACAAGAACGAGAAGTAGATTTAGTGGCTATAAGGCATTCTAACTCTTATTTCGTATTTTCACACATGATTATACATATTTATAACAAGTGTTATAATGCCTTATAAGCGCATTACAATGGTAAATGGTGAATTTATATAGTGCTTTTATCCAAAGCACTATACATAGATTGTGCATTACATTCACCCATTCACCCACACATTCATACAGCGATGGCGAAGGAAACCATGTAAGGCACCAACCTGCTCATCGCGAGCATTTAGGGGTTCATTGTCTTGCTCAAGGACACTTCGACACTAGCCTCGATCTCCAGGCTTTTATTGTTTAGTTTTGTTAAAAAATAAAAGCCTGGAGGAGCGCGTCGGTGTACCGGGTATAAGAAGTGTTTCATTTCCCCAACCAACCAGAGTGCAGTGGGCGTCGCTCGTAATGTTGTGTTAACGGGGCGGGGGTTGGCGGACAGATCGGTGAACCAATGGGATCAGGCGCAATCTCTCCGCGCCTCTATACACCCGCCCCTCTATACACGAAAACAGGAGCGCTAGTGCAGCCTACTTCGACACTAACTCTGGGGGAGCCCGGGATCGAACTGGGAACCTCGCTGCTACCATACGACCGCTCTACCGGCCACTCCACCCCTGAGCCACTGTCGTATAATGCATTATAAATGCGATTATAATGCATTATAGACCGGACCTTTAAGTAAAGTCTCACCCTTATTTCTGTTTCTTGTGTTACTCAGTGCTTACTGCCAGTGGTATAAAGTATTTATTTTAACAATTCTGGTTCCTTAACGATTCCCTCTTAACATTAACGATTCCTCCAGGGGGTTCCAAATGGACCCTTACAGGTCTGTAACTCTGAGATTGAACAAATGGAACCAAATGGACCTGGTGGTCCTTGAAATTAAAAAGTTTGAGAACCACCGGTATTGTAATTGTGCAGCAGACATGAAGTCCACATAACCAGCCCAAACGGTTCCAAATGTGATGGAACCGATTCCTCAATGTTGGATCCGGTTTTCCCCGGTTCTGGATCCCAACCCTAAAAGTAACTATGTACATTTACTCAAGTACTGTACTTCATTACAGCTATAACCACTGGCTTAGCGTGCCTCTCAGCCGTCTTCACATTGTGAAATGTGATGAACAATGACGTGCCCTACGAGTTTGATTTGCGCCACAGTTCTCAATTAGCCATGGAATAATATAGCAGGGAAATCTTGCCAATGATTTGGGAACTAATGAAATCTGATGGGAAAAATAAATGTGCCACCAAATGTGCATTATCGAGCATGGAGTTAAGTCTCTGATATCAACACGCACGCGCACGCGCACGCACACGCACACACACACACACACACACACACACACACACACACACACACACACACACCAGTATGATGGCAAAAGGACAATGGTAAATGACTTCACATGTGTGTCAAAATCTAGCTCACTATCTGAAAGGAGCTTTGAAGATAGATAACTCTACCGCCACAGTCAGCAACTGATGCCACACATCAAAGGTTGATCCAATCAGCCCGTCTGGTCCAATCAGCCCCCTTTCCTGGGTTGGTGTATACATATAAACGGAAGTGCACGCATTTTTTTAGGGCTGTCTATAGGACTGCATATGTACACACAGTTAAAAACCACCTGAGAAGCCAACTAGGATGTGCAAGAATGTAGGATAGGATTAGGAAAAAGTCCCAGTTTCCGACGCCACTGATTTCATTGTTTCGGTATCAACACAACAACAACATTTCACATGTCACTACAACACTAGCCACAACGTGCGCGATTCATTTACGCATTGCGTAGTCTACTTTTCATTGCTCACAACACATTTGCCTCCTCGGAGCATAATTAATTTCGTCCAACACAAACTCACCACATTAGCGACCACACCGGATGGGGAAACCCTTTAGCACCGTTTAGCGTGGCCACAGCCGAGCGAAAACGAAGCGGCGGCCACAGGCGACCGAAAACGAAGCGGCGGCCACAGCCGAGCAAAAAACGAAGCGGCAGCCATTGAAATATGTCCATCTCCAAAACAAAAAAGATGCGAGCCCTTCAACCCCCGCTGTTGCTTTCGCTTTTGTTTTGCGTGTCGAAACACACACCGCTGTTGCAATGAACGTGTACAAGGAGCCCCCGGGCTCCCCTAACATGGCCCTAGTGTGACTAATCTCCTGCTAGACCCCTGAACAGTGTTTGTGCCAAGTTTGGTGCGGATCGGAGCAATGGTGCACTTCGCAAGTTAAAGTCTGCATGTTACGTGTGTGACATCCTGTCTACCGTCCACCCATTAGGCAATTTTAATATAGGATAAGTGGCAGCAGATGCTAGTGAAAAAGTGATTGTAATTTTCAATAACCATAACTGCACACATAATTGACATCAAATTCTCTAAATAAATGTACAGTATTTATACAAGTAAAGTGAAGTTTTATAAACACAATGTTTTTTTAATATACTATACCGTTGCGACACGCTGTGAGCTTGTAGGTCTGCTATTTTCAGAGCGCAACACCCGAGCGCAACCAAACATAAAATAACTTGTCTTTTTGTTCTACCGGATCTCTTCTCCACTAGTCCCTAACTAACATTTAAGGCTAGTTTTTATTTGTTGACAAAATTGTCAATATATTTAGTCTTAGTTCTAGTCATCGTAGCTTAGTTTTTATTTAGTTTTCGTCAGTGAAAAAATGTAGTTGACGAACATTTTCTTCATAGTTTTAGTTGACGAAATCAACACTGGTGCTGTGACTGGCTATACGTTTGATGGGTGAAACGGAAGCCATGTGACAGAACCAATGCAAGTGTCAGCCTCTTTGGCTGAACTCTATTAGAGTGAAGGAAACAAACAAAACGTGCATTTCATGGGAATAAAGTGTAAAAAATATAATGAACAAGTGTAGAGTGTGAAGTGATCTGGAGTGTGAAGATGATTAATTTATTCTCTCTCTCTCTCTCTCTCTCTGGTCTCTCTCAAAGGGTCAGCCATGAGCTCTTCATCCTACCAGTGGACTATAATAAAATACTGCCTGGTGGTTCTGTTTTTCCTACTACAAGCCACACATCAACTTATCGTATTTTTACGGCAATCAAATCAAATCAAATGTCTCTCAAATAGAAGAGGCCTATCGGAACATCCTGTGTCCGGGCCGAAATAGGTCTCGGGACTTATTTAACTATACCATATAGAACCACGTGACGTGGACAGGTTACAATCACACCAAGACGATCCAGCTTAGAGATGGAGACATGGTGGAGCCTCATGACCCGGTCCTGATATTGATGTGGTGGTGGCCATTTGGATACAAATTCAGTATTACAGGATGTCAGCCGACGGACGACAGGACTCTGTACAACAAGGCTCATGCTGTCATCATTCACCACTTCAACATCAAGAGACGGCTGAGCAACATGCCGACAGAGCCACGCCCCTGGTTTCAGAAGTGGGTGTGGTTTAACAAAAAAACTAGATCCTCCTTTGAAAACTCTATGGACAAAGACTACATCACAGAGAAATTATACAATCCTATGATGATGGGGACAGTACCAGTAGTTCTGGGCCCTCCAAGAACAAATTATGAGGATCTCATCCCAGGAGACTCTTTCATTCATGTAGATGACTTCTCCAGCCCAAAAGAGCTGGCAGAAATACTTCTGTATCTGGACCAGAACCATACTGAATACATGAGCTACTTTAACTGGAGACATACGTTTGAAGTCAAACGTTCCTATTTTGGTTGTGATAACGTTCTAAGATCATGCGATTATCTACGAATGCACCAAGGTCGACAAGCATTTCATGATCTCAATAAATGGTACTGGGGGTTATAGGTTACATCCTTAAAAACGGATTACACAAGTAGTATGACAAAGAATGACATTGAACTTGCAGTATTTGGGAAGTCACGGTTTAGATCATTGATTTGAGAATATTTATGATATGTGTTTTTTGTATATTGTAAAAGTGTAAAATAAGTCTGTATTTGCAGTTAATGTTAATTAGTGGGTGTGTTCAGATTGGGTGCATTTCGCCTTTCCGACATGTCGCCTTTCCGACGTTAACGAACCCTATACCTAACCCCAACCCTAACCGTAACCGCACACGGAAGCCACTAGTCGGAGTGGCGAGATGTCGGAATGGAAGGAGCACCCCGTTCAGATTTAGCTAAAATGTACTCCCCGGCCTGAAATAAACGGAGGACTATGGTTTATGTCCTTGTTTGTGATACTTTATCTGAAACTCAAAGGCAATTTATCACAACATGTGATAATGACTGTGACTGTGTTACCAATCTTTTTTTGCATTATAATTCAACAATCACATCATTCAGTATTGATACTTATACTCAAGTAAAACATTTGAGTACTTTTTCCACCACTGATGGCCTACAGTATATGTTTTCTTGGGAGAGTTATTGAAGGGAGTTGAATTCAAAGTTGCCGTATGCCTTGCTCAATACCAATGCTTAAAAATTGATAAATCCAAGTTGGCCACCACCACAAAGTAAATATGTTTTTTTGACTAAACAAGGTAGAAACTTGAGTGAAAGATGCTTTTGTAGGTTTTTATACATGGGGAATGCAATGTCACAATCTGATTGGAGATACAAATTTGAATAAACTGCTTAGTTGAAACTCATATATATATATATATATATATATATATATATATATATATATATACATATATATATATATATATATATATATACATATATATATATATATATATATATATATACATATATATATATATATATATATATATATATATATATATATATATATATATATATATATATATATATATATATATATATATATATATATATATATATACAGATGATCGAAAGTGTATAATTTCCTTACTTGGTTTTTCAAATATGTATTTGCATACAGCCAGTGGTGTAAAGTAACTAAGTACATTTATTAGGGGTTTGCACTAATTTCACAACACGATACGATACACGATATTGGGCTCACGATATCGATACGATAAAAATATTTGGGGGGGGGGGGGAGCTTATGAAAATATATGGGGGGGATAAAAGCTTATGAAAATATATGTGGGGGAAAAAAAGCTTATGGAAATATATGGGGGGGGGGGGATTAAAGGCAAATGCAAACAAATACTTCTGTTTTTGCATTATTATTTTTTTTCCTTTTTCAAAACAATATTTTTTTCTTGTACTCAAGTACTGTACTTTTCTTAATGTGAGCTTGTAGATCTGCTATTTTCAAAATATTTCTTTGAAAACGTGTGAAATGCTTACTTGTACTTTTATCAAGTAAATTTGGAATTTCGGACTTTTACTTGTAACAGAGTATTTCTACATTGCAGTACCGATACTTTTACTTAAGTAAAACATGTGATTACTTTTTTACAAACCTTGTACGGTAGCTTTAGAAGGCCAGACCACACCAATGATTCACGAAGTAACTAGGTGTGTAATCCTTTTTTAGGTTTTCATACATGGTGGAATACAATGAGACATTCAGGTTTACAAACCTTGCATGTCATTAGTTAACTTGATTTGCCTTCAGGGTTAATGGATAACCCAATGAAGAGCTGGAACACAAGCATGCAGTACAGTCAAACGTGAGGACTGGCTTGAGAACCACTTTCCTAAGGCAGATCATTGTTATGTCGCGGACCCCCATTTGAAAATCAAATTTGCCTTCACCCCCATAATAGATTTATGTGAAATGTTTTTCTCCAAATCTTAAAAAAAAGTTTTTCGAAAATAGCTGATCTATAAGCTCACAACGCATCGCTTATAAATCAGCCATTTTGAAATGGCCATAGTATAAAATAGGGCATAAGGAAGATAAACCTTTTACTTTTGGCTGAACTTTCAGGAAAAAACATCTAATTTGAAAACATTGAAAAAAAATCTAATTGTAAAAATGTCTGTAAAGTTCAAAAGGTGATAATGACTGTGACTGTGTTACCAATCTTTTATTGCATTGATAAACATTCACATAAAAAAAGAAAAACAAAGTGGGTATTTACTTTTGGATTATAGTTTTTAATCAGAATCAGAATGTGATATAAGTATTTCATATAGTTATGTATTTTTATATTCATATAAAAAATATGCACTATCCGCTTCACGCTATGCAGAAACAGGAGATAGCCTCCTGCCCTACGACACATGGCTCGGCAATGCTTACAGTGGTTTGCTTGATTAGCCACAGACACACACCCACACCCACACACACACACACACACACACACACACACACACACAGACACAGTTGTAAATGTAGCCCTCCCTTGAACTAAGCTCACAACAGCTTTTAGTTCTGCAATTTAAAAAAAAAGATTTTAAGTGTGTATGGGTTTTAGAAATATTGAACCATTGAAAAGCATTAACAAGAGTTTGTGACTAAATGATAACTACATTGGATTAATCGGAACGTATGAGGTATTTCTTCCATTTCCTGAAAAGTAACAGTTTTGAGCATGGTTTCCACCGACAGCGACGATATGCGTACGCAAACGAGAGTGAATCAGCAGATGCATGTAGGCTACTGGGTCGAGCAGATAAACACACACACACACACACACACACACACACACACACACACACACACACACACACACACACACACACACACACACACACACACACACACACACACACACACACACACACACACACACACACACACACACTTTTTTCTCCTTTCTTTCTTTTCTACAGTTGAGAAGTGCCTACAGATGCTCAAGTTCTATCGCACCACGAAGGAACATTTGATAATTCCAGCGAACTTATACTGATAGTTTAAAGTCTCCGATGCCATATCCAGCTTGTTTTCAATAAGGTGAGAAGTTGTTTGATATTGTAGTAACTAGACGTACAGTATGTAGGCCTTTTAGCTGAAATGCGGGTGGAAACCTCATATGTCCAAATCTGTTACTTTTCAGGATTCAAATTCAAATTCAAAGAAATTGTACACCCTCTGTAAACACAATAATTAATTCTGTGCGCGCTAGTATATGTGCCGTGCAAGGGAATAATTATGGTATACTGTCTGAAAAAACCTAGACCACAGCACTGCTACCAACCAACCACAAACGAAAACCAGGCCTAAGGGCATTTTGTCTATAGTTTCAGTTGGTTTAGTAACAAAACACACAATACCCTTTCAGTTAGTTATTGTTTATTTTTTTTATTGTATTTTTTATTTCGTTAACTATAATAACCTTGGATCACACCACAACTATAACAAAGACAAAAGTGAAAAATGTAGTTATAGTTAACCCTATAGTTAAAGTGAACAATGTAGTTATAGTTAACCCTATAGTTAAAGTGAACAATGTAGTTATAGTTATCCTTATAGTTAAAGTGAACAGTGTAGTTATAGTTATCCTTATAGTTAAAGTGCTTGGTATGAACAGAACAGCCCTTATTTTGGGTGTATATTATGAAATATATATTGCAGCTTTTTAGCTGTGCCAGTTTTAACTGTGTGAATACATTTTTTAATGTATTTACAGTGTCACAGTGAATGTCGATGAGGCCGTTTCGTTTCCCCATGTTCATAAACTGTTTGTTTTTTTGTCAGAAACAGTTGAACAGTTGAACACACTGTGTGTGTGTGTGTGTGTGTGTGTGTGTGTGTGTGTGTGTGTGTGTGTGTGTGTGTGTGTGTGTGTGTGTGTGTGTGTTACTGAAACCATGGCTCACATCCTCAATGGTTGTCATGCGTACAAAGTGCTTTACATCTGTTGACATGGTAGAATCGTGGATCTGATTGCAGACAGTATCATTTCCACATTCAGGTCACATGCACCAGTGCCCATGCTGTGGGTACTAATTTTATTCAGTGCTTAGTGTTGTTGGGACCAGCTCTGCAAATTGTCGAAGCTAACCACCTATGTCACATTTAGTAGGCTATATTGTATGTTCTTACCTGGAAAATGCTGTATAAATGGGTCCCAAACTGTACAGATCAGGTCCATTTGCAGGGCTCCCTGCTACATAGTCTGACTGTCAGGCTTATTTAAAAAAATGTAACAATTAGACAGAAGTACCTTTTGGAACATCAGAGAGTATCTTACTTCCTGTATCACACTGCAACTGTGAGCAACTGTGTGAAGATTATGTATGCATTTAATCTCTTTCTCTCTGTCTCTCTCTCGTCTCTCTCCAAGGCTCAGCCATGAGCTCCTCATCCTGCAAGTGGACTATAATAAAAGGCTGCCTGGTGGTTCTGTGTTTACTGGGATCCTTTCTCATGTACTACAAACCTGACTTCAAGTTTCCGTCTTATGGCATTTACGAGGAGGCCTCTTGCTACAGTCTGTCTTGGGGAGGAAACAGCTCCCTCGCCCCAAACCAAAACTACACCTCAGAGAACCACCCCGTCACGTGGACAGGTTACAATCACACCAAGACGATCCAGCCTAGAGATGGAGACATGGTGGAGCCTCATGATCAGGTCCTGATATTGATGTGGTGGTGGCCATTTGGATACAAATTCGGCATTACAGGATGTAAGCTGACGGACGACAGGACTCTGTACAACAAGGCTCATGCTGTCATCATTCACCACCTCGACATCAATAAAGAGCTGACCAACATGCCGACAGAGCCACGCCCCAGGTTTCAGAAGTGGGTGTGGTTTAACATGGAGTCACCCGCGTATTCAGCTCCGATCCCTGGACTCAACAACTTCTTCAATTTAACAACAAGTTATCGCCTGGATTCAGACGTCCCGGTGCCTTATGGGTACCTGGTGCCGGTGGAATCGGAGGACAAGTGTTTCAAGCTGCCGACAAAGGACAAATTGGTCTGCTGGGTTGTTAGTAACTGGAAGCCGCAATTTAAAAGAGTTCAGTTCTACAATGAGCTGAAAAAGCACATCAGGATAGAGACTTACGGCAGAGCCTTTGGTTATAATTTGAATGACCAAGAGTTTTACAAATTAATACCTAGATGTAAATTCTACCTTTCCTTTGAAAGCTCTATGGACAGAGACTACATCACAGAGAAATTATACAATCCTATGATGATGGGGACTGTACCAGTAGTTCTGGGCCCTCCAAGAACAAATTATGAGGATCTCATCCCAGGAGACTCTTTCATTCATGTAGATGACTTCTCCAGCCCAAAGGAGCTGGCAGAGAGACTTCTTTATCTGGACCAGAACCATAATGAATACATGAGCTACTTTAACTGGACACAGAAGTTTGAGGTCAAGCGTACCTATTTTGGACGCGATCACGTTCAAAGATCATGCGATTATCTACGAATGCACCGAGACAGACAAGCTGTTCATGATCTCAATAAATGGTACTGGGGGTTATAGGTTACATCCTTAAAAACTGATTACACAAGTAATATGACAGAGAATGACATTGAACTTGCTGTATTATAGTGTTTAGAAAGTCAATTGTTTACTGTATCACCACTATGCCTATAAGAAGAATGAGGAGGGAGGATAGGGCAGAGGCATTCTCTATTTCTCTATTTTGCCATGACCCCCATAAAAGATGTCTGTTAATTAAAATAACAGTTTTTAAAAAATAGCTGATCTATAAGCTCACAACGCATCACGATGCAACACACTGTGGGCTTATAAATCAGCTATTTTTGAATAGCCATAGTATAAAATAGGGTTAAAGTGTTTAAATTGATTTGGAATCCCCTAAAGGACCCCTAGGCGTCCCCGGACCCCACTTTGAGAACCACTGTCCTAGGGCACAAGGTTTTCATACAGAACACAAACCAGTGTTTTTTTTTTTTTTTTGCTAGCGTTGTTAAGGGATTTATTTTGTAGTCACCAGGATGGACTTCTAAAAACCCCAAAACCTGTGGATAAACCTGTTCTTTTGGCTTAACTTTCAGGAACATGTTCTCTCATTTGAAACGAGTAACACATTCTTAATGAAAACTTTGAAAAAAAATAAAAACGTTTCTAAAGTTCAAATGTACTGGTTGAATTCAAATGTTTTTTTTATTTTTAATATTATATTATATTCTAAACTACACAGTATATTATATATATATATATATATATATATATATATATATATATATATATATATATATATATATATATAATGTATACCACATAGTTATGTATTTTTATATTTATGTTTATAAAAACATAAAAATATGCACTACCCGCCTCACGCTATACTAAACAGGAGATAGGCTCCTGCCCTACGACACATGGCTCCCAGGCTCGGCAAGGCTTATAGTGGTTTGCTTGATTAGCCAGACACACACGCACGCACACAGTAGTGTAAAGTAACAAAGTACATTTACTAAGTACTGTACATAAGTAGAATTTTGAAGTACTTTTACTTTACTGGAGTATTTACAATTTACAATACTTTAACTTCTACTCCATTACATTTCAGAGGCAAATATTGTACTTTTACTCCACTACAATTATTTAAAAACTTTAGTTAGTAGTTACTTTGTAATTTTTGATTATTATTACAAAACATACATTAACCACTTCAGCCTTATGCATACTTAGGCTATTTTCAGAGCATTTTTACACATTTAGAAACTTGTGAAAGGGGACATTCTTTAAAATTTGTACTTTTACTTTCAGTACCTAAGTACATTTCAATGAGAATACTTTTGTACTTTTACTCAAGTACAATTTGAATACCAGACTTTTACTAGTATCAGAGTATTTCTACATGCAGTATTGATACTTTTACTTAAGTAAAACAAACGAGAACTTTTACACCACTGCACGCACACGCACGCACACGCACACGCACACACACACACACACACACACACACACACACACACACACACCGTTGTGAATTTAGCTCTCCCTTGAACTAAGCTCACAACAGCTTGTAGTTCTGCTGTTTCTTCGACGATATTCGTACGCAATCGAGAGTGGGCGGATTCAGACTATGGTCCCGGGTGCGCACCCCGGACCACATGGCAGATGTTGTGGTAGTGTGAACGTAGCGTAGCGTTCCCCGTAACGCATCACCGTACCGTACCCGAAACCACCTGGGGAGGTAGTCTCGGGTCCGATTGCTGCGGACTCAGGAACGGAACGCGGCAGTGTGAATCCATCCGTACCAAGAGAAGGAAGTGGACTGCTAATCATATATCATTTATATATTTTTATACAATGACGCATCATTTTAGCTGGGTTATAGCTTCTCATACTGTAGTTCTACTTGAATGTTGACAAGAAATAATAATCCTGCTAGTGTTTGAGTAGTGCGAGCCGTGAAAAATAATAAACAAAAAACACATGTGTGGCGAACGTATATACAGTATGAAAATTAATATAACAAGGATTAGTCCGTGACGTCACTGCTAAAATGCCAAGGATGCATCAGTGACGTGACGTATCATATTGATAATAACAGAGATGCGAGAGACAACCTTACATTTTGAGGTTTCAAAGACCAATGCACACACTGCTTTGGTTGTGTATTGTTGTTCTGTTATCTTTCCACTCAAACAGAGAGCGTCTCCTTCCCAAACCCCAATGGTTCTAATCAGCCCCCCGCCCACAGGAGTGGCCCAATTCACTCACAACTTGCTACAAAAATCGCTCATGAAAAACTATATAATCTCCTACATTCCATTTTCCACCTTCACATCTGTCTCCTTCTCTAATAATCAAAAAGTGCTATATATTTCATCTCGCACTTTACTTCCGGATGGTTCGTTTTGCACCTTTTTTTGCCACATCGGTCACGGGAAAGAAATAAGCGCTGCCGTGGTCTATGGAAACGAGCCCAAAAGTGCACCCAAATAAGCCCAAAATCGCTTATACAAACAGTCAGACCTGGCAACGCAGCCTACGCCAATCATGTGTGAGAGATCTACAAGCTATGGGGCAGTGACGGCCACCGTATCTTAGCAACAACGACAGCGCTCACTCTCATTGGTCGTGTCATGCCAGGAGCAGTCTCCAGACAATGGCATCGCAGAGAGCTTGCTGTAGCCATCACATTCAGTCGCAGCAACGACGGACAGGGATCTGTGATAGTGGCATGTAGCTAACGCTAACGTGGTTGTCATGCCTGCAGCGGCTGTGCAATCACTTTGTCAACAATGCACGTTCGTGTGGTGAATGTCAATATTGCTGCTCAGTTAGTCCATTGTAGATGGTGTATGTTTGTGTGTGTCTTCTGGAGAACTATGTAGCTCCACAGCAACTACAGTAACTAACGTAATGGCAGGACCGCCCCGTGCAACGCATGTTAGGCTGCATTATGGTCATGTAGTAATTTCAGATAATTTCGCTCCAATTAGAGCAGTGCTTATCAACCCTTTCAGGCCGCCCCCCCCCCAAATAAACGTAATTGATCTGGCCACCCCCCCATTCTGTTTGACTCCATTCCACAAGTAAATATTGTGAAAATAGCAGATCTACAAGCTCGAAACGCCTCACGTTGAGAGGCTTTGTAAGCTTGTAGATCGGCTATTTTCTACATGATTGCCTCTTTCTTAGATTATTTGACAATGTGGCCAATGTTTTTATAGTATAGTTTGTTGACTACTTTTGTTGCAGAAATGGTAATTTCCTTTACTTTCGTTTTTTAATTGTCTCCGCCAGGCCGAAAGGCATGGCGCAAGACCTGTCCGTCCGTCTGTGATAGCTAATCTCTCACATCGCAGCGAAACTATGCACACACACTCCCTGGATGCCAATTCAGAACCTCTGCCCTATTTCTTTCACATGGCCCTGTTACAGTGCCACCAGGAGGCCGCTTTTTGCTAAACACCTTTTCTCACAGTACTCCTACATATTTTGCCCAAACATCACGCAAATCGGTACACAGTATCTCCACAGTCATTACAAAAAAAAACCTTTCAGATTTTTCATATTCCATCCTGATTGGCTAAAATGGCTTCCAAAGTCTGCAGGACTGCTCCGTTTGGACCAAAATGCCTCACATTATGAACACAGCATGCACTTTCCGTGCAACTTTGCACCCACATTCCCACTATGCAGAGGAAGAAATTCCACTTGAGATTTCTCTAATCAGCCTCATGGTGGCGCTATAACAGCCCGATGTGGAGAGTCAGTGAGAGCTGGATAAACGAGGTAAAATGTGTCAAAAGGAGTCTGTACGGCTGTCGATAAATGAACACATGACGTCGGTGGGAGAGGAGATATTGTGTCTTTTGGACAAACAGCAGCGTGGTGCTGATGTTTGTTGTGTGAAGCAGCTTAATGTCAGAGTGTTTGTGTTGGAGCGTCTCAGTGCGGCTGCAGAGTTCATGTGCAACCTCTTCCAGAGAGAGACAGAGACACTAGAAACTCTGCTGGAGAAAAAAAAAACACTGCTGGGCATTGACTTTCATATGGACATTGATCTACACACTGCAGGTATATCTGCTACACACACAACATCAAACTACACACTACAGGTATGATGCAGCGTTTGCATTCCAGCCTGCATGCCAGCGTAGTTCCCATATGGTTTCAAGGTGGGCTAAACCATATGGACCCCATGTCAGCAATGTCAGCGGCATCCACTTCAGTCCCAACTGCGATGCCCATGCAGGCTATAAGTAGCTTCTACCTGGCCCTTAGGTGGGCCCCAACTAGCCATGTTTATGTGGGACCAAGGCGGGTCCTAACTGGGTTTGCCCATGCAGGCTTTAACTGGGTTCTACCTGGGCCCTAGGTGTACCCTAACCAACCAGAGTGCAGTGCCCATCGCTCCAATTGTTGTGACGTCAGGGCTCTCAATACTGCACATTGGTGGAGGAGGAGGGGCCGCAGGGCGACCGCACACATCGCTGAACCAATGGTAGCCCACGGATGTTTCCTCTGGGGATTTACAATCTGCCCCTCTATGCCACATATCATCCGCACTACAGGGTCTTCACTGACCGAGCCACGGCCCCACTGGCCCTCAGGACGCTACGCCACTTATATGAGCTGCCAAGTGGCCGCGGGCGCTACGTGGGCGTGGCCGCGGGCTAGACGCGAGCCCCCGCGTAGCGGGGGCGAGCTTCTAGTTATTATAACTCAAGACAACGTCAGGAACTTTATTATTCACTTTAAACTCTGACAAGTGACTCTTCTTCTGTGAATGACATTCTCTATGTCCCAAAGCCCCATAGTCAACAGCGCCCCCATGAGGCACATATTTACCATTACTGTTGCATGACGTGTACTCGAGTACGGAATAATTTTGGCCAATGTGAATGCTGGCCAGCTGGTAGAGGCCAATCGTACTCGGGAACGGACACAGACTGAATCCGCCCTCAATCAACAGATGCATTTGCTGGGTCGAGCAAATAAATGGCAGTCATGACACCCACCCACCCACCCACCCACACACACACACACACACACACACACACACACACACACACACACACACACACACACACACACACACACACACACACACACACACACACACACACACACACACACACACACACACACACACACACACACTTTGGACTTTGCAGCCAATAAGATGCCATCTACTGTACAGAGCACAATGTCAGTTATATCGTTTTTTTTTCTACTTTCTTTCTTTTCTACAGTTGAGAAGTGCCTACAGATGCTCAAGTCCTATCGCACCACTAAGGGAAATTTGATAATTCCAGCCAACTTATACTGATAGTTTAAAGTCTCCGATGCCATCACCAGCTTGTTTTTCAATAAGGTGAGAAGTTGTTTGATATTGTAGCAACTAGTTTAGTTCCCTACCTATGTTGAATGCACTTATTGTAAGTCGCTTTGGATAGAAGCGTCTGCTAAATGACTGTAATGTAATGTAATCTGTAATGTAGTAACTACACGTATGTGTGTGTGTGTGTGTGTGTGTTGTGTGTTGTGTGTGTGTGTGCGTGTGTGTGTGTGTGTGTGTGTGTGTGTGTGTGTGTGTACGTGTGTGTGTGTGTGTGTGTGTGTGTGTGTGTGTGTGTGTGTGTGTGTGTGTGTGTGTGTGTGTGTGTGTGTGTGTGTGTGTGTGTGTGTGTTGATGTCCCTGTGGTTTTCCTAAGTGTGCATTTCAGCTGTCTTCACTTTATGACATTTTGATGAAAAATGACATGCCCTGCATGTTTGACATACAGCACAGTTCTCGGGGATATAGAAGGGGAATCTCACCAATGATTTGGGGACTAATACAGTCTAAAGTGAAAAATAAATGTATATTTCCATGCTGTGAGTAGTCATTTTATTCAGTGCTTAGTGTTGTTGGGACCAGCTCGGCCACCAGTACATTACCACTAAGTACATGAAGTATTGTATGTTCTTACCTGGAAATTACTGTATACATGGGCAAAACTGTACAGGGCTCCCTGCTGCATAGTCTGGCTTATTTTAAAAATTGAATAATTAGACAAAAGTAGCTTTTAGAACATCAGAGAGTATCTTACTTCCTGTTTCACACTGCAACTGTGTGAAGATTATGTATGCATTTAATCTCTCTCTCTCTCTCTCTCTCTCTCTCTCTCTCTCTCTCTCTCTCTCTCTCTCTCTCTCTCTCTCTCTCTCTCTCTCTCTCTCTCTCTCTCTCTCTCTCTCTCTCTCTCTCTCTCTCTCTCTCTCTCTCTCTCTCTCTCTCTCTCTCTCTCTCTCTCTCTCTCTCTCTCACCTGCAGGATGAGCTCCTCATCCTGCTGGTGGACTCTAATAAAAGGCTGCCTGGTGGTTCTGTGTTTACTGGGATCCTTTCTCATGTACTACAAACCTGACTTCAAGTTTCCGTCTTTTGGCATTTACGAGGAGGCCTCTTGCTACAGTCTGTCTTGGGGAGGAAACAGCTCCCTCGCCCCAAACCAAAACTACACCTCAGAGAACCACCCCGTCACGTGGACAGGTTACAATCACACCAAGACGATCCAGCTTAGAGATGGAGACGTGGTGGAGCCTCATGAGCAGGTCCTGATATTGATATGGTGGTGGCCATTTGGATACAAATTCGGCATTACAGGATGTCAGCTGACGGACAACAGGACTCTGTACAACAAGGCTCATGCTGTCATCATTCACCACCTCGACATCAATAGAGAGCTGACCAACATGCCGACAGAGCCACGCCCCCGGTTTCAGAAGTGGGTGTGGTTTAACATGGAGTCACCCGCAAATTCAGCTCCGATCCCTGGACTCAACGACTTGTTCAATTTAACGACAAGTTATCGCCTGGATTCAGACGTCCCGGTGCCTTATGGGTACCTGGTGCCGGTGGAATCGGAGGACAAGCGTTTCAAGCTGCCGGCGAAGGACAAATTGGTCTGCTGGGTTGTGAGTAACTGGAATCCTCAATTTAAAAGAGTTCAGTTCTACAATGAGCTGAAAAAGCACATCAGGATAGAGACTTACGGCAGAGCCTTTGGTTATAATTTGAATGACCAAGAGTTTTCCAAATTAATACCTAGATGTAAATTCTACCTTTCCTTTGAAAACTCCATCGACAAAGACTACATCACAGAGAAATTATACAATCCTATGATGATGGGGACTGTACCAGTAGTTCTGGGCCCTCCAAGAACAAATTATGAGGATCTCATCCCAGGAGACTCTTTCATTCATGTAGATGACTTCTCCAGCCCAAAGGAGCTGGCAGGGAGACTTCTTTATCTGGACCAGAACCATAATGAATACATGAGCTACTTTAACTGGACACAGAAGTTTGAGGTCAAGCGTTCCTATTTTGGACGCGATCACGTTCAAAGATCATGCGATTTTCTACTAATACACCGAGACAGACAAGCTGTTCATGATCTCAATAAATGGTACTGGGGTTAAACAAATACTAATAATTTGCTGTATTTTGGAAGTCACGGTTTAGAGTGCCTGCTTGATTGGAGAATTCATGATACTAGACCATACCTGGTCGACGCATCCGTGGGGGGATATGCGCACATGATCTGGCAACCCGGGAGGAAGTTCGTTCCATAGCTGGGCAGCCCCGTAACCATGGCGACATTCTTTGACACAAAAGCGCTAATAAGAAGCTGAGATTTGATGAAATTGAAAAACGGCCTTCACAGTTAAGTTCAGATGGTAATGGTCAATGGCTGTGTGCAAAATCAGAGCAATTGGTCCAGCCACTGAGGAGAACTGGGTAGCTCACTCACTCACCACGGTTACTAGAATTATAGTAGGATATGTCTGATATAATGGCAATATAGTACTATGTATAGTATATGCCATGGCCTGTCTTGAGTTGTTGCTCATTCTAAAACGGCTAGTCCCATTCCTTGATTCTGATTGGCTGGTTTCCGTTTAGGATATGTGATATATGAGACAATAATCTACACCTTAGATTTTATATCAAACCCAGGTGCGTTATTTCTTTCCACAGTGATCCAGTGTGTCTGTAGCTGAACAAAGGTAAAGAGAGCGCTTGATTTCCTTACAAACCCCGGCCGTGCTGGGCTTCTAAGCACCGCCAGCGTGCATAGGACCATAGATATAGAAACCTAGATACCTCTCTCCAACCAAAAATAATAACCTTTCATTAGTAATTAATCGAACATTTTAGATGTTAACAAAGCATGTTTGTTTACATACGCCTGTAAAATAAAAGGCATAATGCACTTTAAATCATCTTAAAGGGATAGTTCACTCACAAAAATCTAATTCTATCGATTAGTCACCACATGGAGACTTGAATTCATGGATTTTTTTTGTTTTTGTCGCATTCCTAAGCCAATAATTTGATGAGAAGCTGCCAGGGCTCTGGCACTACAGTATGTGGCGCAGAGGGCACAAGCAACCAGGCGTTTACAATTATTTGTTTTGTTTTTAAATGTATTTATTTTTGGGATCTTGGATTTACCTTTATGTGTTTACATTATTATCAGTTGATAAAATCTTTACAATTATAAAAGCTACGTAAATGCACTGCTCTAATGACAGCAGAGTGGAGTAGATCTTGAAATCCTATGTTTTGAATAGGGGGATAGTTTTGAATCGAGAATCGTTTTGAATCAGAAAAAAAACGTTTTTGAATTGAAAAAAATAGGTTTTTGAATCGAGAATCGTTTGTTTTGAAAAAATCGGAATCGTGAGCCCAACAATCGGGTAATCGAATCGAATCGTGAGATAGCAGACGATTCACAGCCCTAATTAATATCTTAAATATATACACTGTATATATTTTGTGTTTCTTTAAAACCTTGAAAAAGGTGTTTTCATTGTGATACAGATAAATGGGAACTGTTAGGGAATGTTCCATGAACTCTTTAGACAAGTAATTCTTAACAGAGATCTCTGTCTGAACTTTCACCAACTAAAGTTTGATTTGTGTATGTGAAGTATCAACATCTATTTGTGAGACAGTCTGCCATTGTTCATGTGTTCTGTGTGACTTTGTAACCATGACCACATGATGCGCCATCTATTGCTACTGTTTAGAGTTAAGGCCAGGAGCAAGGCTAGCAAGGCTATTGCATGGTCATGTCCACGTTCATGTGATATCAGTGTTATTGCCCCTCCTGGCTCTGGATCAGCTGGGGACATAAAAGATGCTAGCACTCTTTATTATTACTTTTGTGTTGCACAGTGGTGGAAAAAGTACTCACAAGTAAAAGTATCAATACTGCAATGTAGGAATACTCTCTTACAAGTAAAAGTCCGGAATTAAAAATGTACTTGAGTAAAAGTACAAAAGTATTTTGTCATAAAAATGTACTTAAAGTACCAAAAGTATACTCATTATGTAGAATTTCCCATTCCACAAGTTTTCAAATGTATAAATTGTATAAAAATCTTTTGAAAATAGCAGATCTACAAGCTCTCAATGCGTCGCATCGCGACGCATTGAGAGCTTGCAGATCGGTTATTTTTAAATGGCCAAAATGTATATAGGGCTGAAGTGGTTAATCAAAATCTAACTACTAAAGTTTTAAAATAATTGTAGTGGTACAATATTTGCCTCTGAGATGCAGTGGAGTAGAAGTAAAAGTATTTGAAATTGGAAATACTCAAGTAAAGTACAACTACCTCAAAATTGTACTTAAGTACAGTACTTAAGTAGATGTACTTAGTTACTTTCCACCACTGCTTTTATGTTGCATAACAATGAATTCTGACTGAAGAATGTTTGTACCTTGTTAACACAAGCCCTGTTATGGTCAAGGCCACATGATGCATCAGACACAGACAGGTGATAAGAGAATTCCTCCTGAACCGATACTCCCTCCCTTTTTGCTCTTCCTTGGGAGGGGCAAAAAAAACACCTATTAAGTCTTTGTTTCTGTGTGTTTCTCTCATGTTATCCTGCAGACAGCCCGAGCTCATTGCAATAAAGCATACGTGTACACTGCACACGTATCAATACAACTCCGGAAAAGACAGTTCTTGCTTATTGCAGTGGCTCTCAAACTTTTGAAACCCCAAATTGATATTGCCTATATTTAGCCGCGGACCCCCCATCTGAAAAGGTTTTGTGCCAGGGACCCCCAAAAGAGAAGATTTGTGTAGAAGAATAAAAAAAGAAAAATTATTCAAAAAGTTCCAAACATTTTCAATATTTTTCTAATGTTTTCAAAAAAATTGCAGATCTACAAGCTCGCAGCGCGGTACGAAGTGACGCACTGTGAGCTTGTAGATCTGCTATTTAAAAAAAAAAAATCCTATGGAACCACTGAGTTGGAAGATTAGTTAGAAGAATTACTTTCAGTCAAAAGTATAATGACGGATTAGGATAGCTAGGCCAGTGTTTCTCAACCTGTGGGCCCAGACATGATTTTGTGGGGGCAATTTAAGGACTTTTAAGACCTTTTTAATACCTATAAAAAAGACATTGGCCAAATTTGTCAAATAATATAAGAAAGAAAAAAATAGATGATCTACAAGCTCACGTTGCGAGGCGTTGTGAGCTTGTAGATCGGCTATTTTGAAAATGTTGACCTGATCTGATCTGTGGAACCGAGTCAAACTAAATACAATGCCTCAACTCAAACAACTTGAGTGCTTGTCTGGGTGGGGGTCCCCAGTTCAAATATGATTATTTGGGGGGTCCCCAGTTCAAATATGATTATTTGGGGGGGGGGGGGGCTCACAGCCTGAAAAGGTTGAGAACCACTGAGCTAGGCTACCCTGCATACTGTGTATAGTACAAAGTCCTCCTTTGTTTCTTGTGTTATTGCGTCAGGCTCTGAACTGCTGCTGCTCTGAAAATCATGTTTGCTTATAAGAATAAAGCATATTATTTTGTAACGCCTTGTCAGTTTGGTTTTTAATGGATTTGTGTTATAGCTCACAAATCTCATTAGCCACAACACTTGTCAAGATAACAGAAACAGACAGGACAGGACAGGACAAGGAAGCTCTTAACCTACAATTTAGCTTGCTTTATGATGAAAATAAATATAAAGTAGACCAGTGGTTCCCAAGCCGATTGTGAGCTTGTAGATCGGCTTTTTGCCAAAGAGAGTTGGTGTAGAGGGAAAAAGAGCGTGCCAAGTATAGAGGCAACATGTCCTGTTTACTAAGTTTAGAGGGCTCAACGTGTTTCACATCACCACACGTTGTGAGCTTGTAGATCTGCTATTTCGCAATTTGAATTTATTTATTAACAAGTAGACAATTAAGACACCAGGTTTTAAGTGACTAAAGGCCAATGCATGCTCCTTCCGACGTTGGGGTTCGGACATAGTTCAGAGAGTATCTGGAGGTGCACGAGTTCTGAGAAACAGCGCTGAGAACGTCCCCTTTCTGAAGAAATGTTTGTATGTCGGAAGGAGCATGTATTTGTATATGTCCAAAATATATAACCATATTCCAATTCACCATACTGTATATCAACATAGCAACATCAAGCTGAAAACCAAATATAAACTGATGCATTCATTTGGAATGAAAACCCAAGAATTGTGGTTGGACTACATTCGGAAGAGATGCAATTTTCCCTCTCTCCCTCCGTCTATCACTCTCTCCCTCTATTTTCTTTCTCTCTCACAACCCTTTCTTCCCCCTAGGGCCGAGCACAGACTTTTGGGACGGCAGATGCCGTAATGTGGGCTACCTAATCACAGCCAGACTTGCAGTCAGCACACGCACGCACGCACGCACGCATGGAAATGTGCACACAAAGAATTATTTGTTTGACCTATAATCAAAGGATGTGGTTCACACCCACCTATGTCTCAGAAACACAGAAGAAACCCGTCTGTTTCCTTCTGCTGCTGCTGTGTTATTAAATGTGCTACATAGCCAACAGTACTTCTGCTATTTGGGAGTGCTGACAACTTAATTTGCCATCTTTGTGCCTTTTGGGTTGCCACTCATCACACTCTTAAGACTTTTGGGTTGAATACTCCAGTTTCTTGCAAAAAACATACGTATAAGGAAGGAAAATACCAATGATTCTAATGAAGGCTCTGTTCCATTTAGTGTAGCACAGTGGTTCTCAAACGTTTTAATTTCAAGGACCCCCATAACTCTGAGTGTACAAATGGAACCAAATGGACGGGTCCATTTGGTTCTATTTGTACACTCTTAGAGTTACACACCTGTAAGGGACCAATTGGAACCCCCTCAAGGAACCTCACTTTGAGACCCACTGTGTTTCCAGAGAGCCAACATGCACAATATCAGCACCCTGACTCTGTTTGACCATGAATGGAACAGAGCCTTAATCAGTATAATTGGTAACTTGGGAAGTAAGGAAGAGGCCCAATTTTTTTTCAATATGGCTGCTGTGCGTAGAGCCATAGATGGTTAATTTATGAAGATAAACCATCTGAATTGGGGCCACTTGAGGTGAAATGGTACACAAATCCTACAAATGGTCTTCTTAGTGGCCGTCCGATGTTTACTGGTGCTAGATCCCGTGAGAGTGTGTTGCTGGGACAGAAAAAGGTCGATAATAAAGTAGATTTTCTCCTGATGTGTCTCTCTGAAAGCCATTTTAGTATGAAAATATTGGGAAGATTGTGACGGTCGGGTTCCAATATTTAGTTCAGTGACCATGGGGCTAAAGAATCGTTCAGCTGTGTCCACGTTCACTCTACCATTGGAAATAATAGACTCCAACCTGCTTCCGGTCTCCTAAAAGGGCGACCGCCTACGCCACGCAGATGCGGGAAGTAAACAGGAGATGGCTTTCTAATTTTTTTTTGTCTTGGATAGAGCCATATTTTGGGCAGGTGCTCAGGCACTGGGTTGGCTCCGATGCGTGCACGTGCTTACCCCCCCGCCCCCCCGCTACCCGCTCTCTCTCTCTCTCTCTCTCTCTCTCGAATTTCACCAACTTCTCCTGCTGGGACAATCAATCCTTAATCACCCCTCCCTCCCCCCGGCCCGCCAGCGAGACGACTCAATCGGCGCTAAGATATGCTAATCTTATTCCTCAGATGATTACGCCGTGGAGTCAACATTGATCTTCCCTGACCTCCGAAAAACACAGGCCCTGCTGTCAGAAAGACTGATGAAGACTCGGGCGGGAAACGCTTCTCTGTTCCAATGCCACAGTGATCTCTGGCGTGCGGATCACAGCGGTGCGTTACGGGGGTAGAGCCGCCATGACACGTGTTTCACAGGAATGAGAGATTGGACAGAGATGTCATTAGCATTGATATGGCCCTTTTGTGTGTGTGCGTGCGTGCGCGTGCACGTGCATGTGTGTGTGTGAGTCTGCACAAATGCATTAACTACACACACGTGTATGTGCATGACAGTGGTGGAAAAACTAAAAGTATCAATACCATGTAGAAACACTACCAGTATAAGTCCGGTAATCACAATTTACTTGAGTGAAAGTTCAAAAGTATTGGCATCTAAATATACTTAAAGGAGTAGTTCACCCAAAAAATGACTTATTTTCTATCAATTGCACACCCCACGAAGCCTTGAATTAATGGATTTATTTTTGTTTTTGACGCATTCCTGAGCCAATAATTTGATGACCGGGTGTATTTCCGGTAGGAGACACAAAGAGTCTACTTTGTGTCTCCTACCGGATACATTAGCATCTTTCCGTCGGTCATCGAATTATTGGCTTAGGAACGCGACAAAAACAAAAATGAATCCATGAATTCAAGGCTTCATGGGGTGTCTAATTGATAGAAAATAAATCATTCTTTGGGTGAACTACTACTTTAAATTACCAAAAGTAAAAGTATTAATCATGCAGAATGACCTGTTTCACAAGTTATCATAATGTATAAAATATTGTATGAAAATATTTTGAAAATAAAAGATCTACAAGTTCACGATGCGTCGCACCGCAACGCGTTGTAAGCTTGTAGATCGGCTATTTTCAAATAGCCGAGGTATACTGTATATGGCTAAAGTGGTTAATGTATGTGTAATAATAATCAAAATCGACAAAGTGACTAGTAACTAAAGTTTGAGATGTAATGGAGTAGAAGTAAAAGTATTGAAAATGGGAAATACTCCAGTAAAGTAAAACATACTTCAAAATTGTCCTTAAGTACAGTACTTGAGTACATGTACTTAGTTACTTTCCGCCACTGGTGCATGACAATGACTGTGTGGGCATTTATAGGTTTGAGCATATTAATGTGTTTTTGTGTATGCATGTGAAAGTATGTGTGCATATACTATACGAGGATGAGTCATGAGTATTGGCCCAGCACCTTCTACTTGTGCATGCGTGCATCATAACCTGCATACTAAATATGTTTGCAAGTGTACAAACAAAATGTAGTAACGTATATAATGATAATCATCATTATATCCCCCCACTAGAACAACTCCAAAATGATATAACCTGCATCCTACGAATATCTAATTGCCAGGAAAAAACAATGTAAAAGGGAAGTTCTTTTTGTATATTAAGGGTTTGTTGATCATAATGATCATAATGATCATAATGTTAATACATCACAATTGATATAATCAGAATTGATAGTAAAGGGGTGTAGGGGGGTGTTGTCCGCTTAGTTTAGTTTTGACTGCCTGTTTGTGTTTTGTGTATTGTTTTTGCGCATTATTTGTTGAAAAGTAAATAAATACTTTAATGACAAAAAACTAAATGATATAACCTGCCTCCCACAAGTCCTGTCAAATATTTTAATAGCAAACATTTTTCTATGCTTTGCACAATACCTTCTTTGCTGGACATACTGTAACCCTTGACCTATGTTAACCTCGGGCTATGGTTTAGCACTTGCATGGGGCGGCCCCCACCCTCACTTAATGCTGCGCGTGGGTCAATATCTAAATACTGATATATTATTGATTTCAGCTGTTCTAATTCCAAATTATGCAAGTTTACATGACTCGTTTAATTTACTTAAGTCCATTGTATTTTTGTAATGTCATGAAGTGTGGGGTCATGACCGAAAGAATAACCGGATACAAGCTGCCGAAATGAGTTTTCTCAGACAGGAGGCTGGCCTCTCCCTTAGAGATAGGGTGAGAAGTTCTGTCACCCAAGAGAGACTCGGAGTAGAGCCGCTACTCCTTGACTTGGAAAGTCTCCCTAGGGAGGTCCTCGCTGCACGTCCCACTGGGAGGAGACCCTGCAAAATATTTTCAGATGGGGGTCCGTGGCCAAATACATATCAAGTTGGAGGTCCTTGACATGAACATTTTTGAGAACCACTGCTCTAGAAGGGGCATAGGCTGGGTCAATGATTGGGAAATTTAGTTTCTGAGTCAGCAGCTGGGAGAGATGGTTTGACAGCAGTAGCTGCTATCATACAATCTGTGAACATACACATTGTGACCTTTATATCTGACTAGATACAGTTGCACTGATCCATGTACTGAGTTGAGCTATTCCCTACTGCATTATACTCTGGAAGAAAAACTGAATTCACTTACTGTTCCCTAAAGACTAAGGAGTGTGTGTGTGTGTGTGTGTGTGTGTGTGTGTGTGTGTGTGTGTGTGTGTGTGTGTGTGTGTGTGTGTGTGTGTGTGTGTGTGTGTGTGTGTGTGTGTGTGTGTGTGTGTGTGTGTGTGTGTGTGTGTGTGTGTGTGTGTGTGTGTGTGTGCGCGCGCGTGCGTGCGTGCGCGCGCGCGCGCTCTTGCACTCCTGAGTCCTGTCTTAGTGGTTCTGAACACAATCAAATTCTTTGGATTCAGTTCCTCAACAAACCTACAATGTTGAGGTGCATAAACCAGTGAATTGTATTCTCCATGTGTTCTTGTATAACTATGAGATCTAACAAATACAAATCTTGAATCCTTAATAATTGAACACAGCAACATCAACAGCACCTGTTGATTTCCGTGCCGACACTAGATGGCAGTATGACGCTATAGCATTCCCAATGCACTCCCAATGCTGCAGTTTAACTCTCTCTTCCTCCTCATTCTTCTCCTCCTCCCACAGTCCCTGCTGGCCAGTCCTGTTCGCCTCCATGTGGAGGCTGCAGCAAGGCAGCCTCTTTAATGGAATGTCAAGAAATGGCAGTCTTGTGCTGTGCCGTTTGAAATACAGAGTGAGTTTAAACAATTTGCTCCTTTCTCCTCATTTCAAAACCCATGTTCCTCCTCCTGTGATCTGCAGGTGGTTTACCGGTTCACTTTCCAGCATCTCAGATGAACTATAACCGGGGCTTGTATAACAAACAGAGCTGGAGAGAGAGCTCGAGGTTTCCTCACTCACTCAGTCGAGAGAACAGCGGGCGTGATGTCTCCCGGCAATCCCGTGCGTGGTTTAGGTTTATATGGTTTAGGTAACGCTGTGGGCGCGCCGACGCAGGGACCTGACTGACCTTGCGTTGGTTCACAAAGAAAGCATTGCTTTCTGTTCTATATGATGTTCACTAACAGCCTGTGGGCTTCTGCTATTCACATGCCATTTCCATAGGGTGAGAAATTAGATATTAGTGTCAATTTCTATTTACATTCTCCTCCATCAACTCTGATGCGTTACACGTGCCTCAGTGGACAATGATTTGGGCAAGATTGAGTATGACCTCGGATAATTGCGTTGTCATTGGAGTGTACTATACATTCATGCACATGCTGCTAACACAGCGTGTGCACGGACACAGGCATGCTCACACAAATGCATGCACTCACTCACATGCGCGTGCACACACATTATGTTAACTACTGTAGGCACATTGATTGGTGCACATTCATTTTCATATGTCTTCCACCCCCGTAACACACAAACACACACACACACACACACACACACACACACACACACGCGCGCGCGAGCACACACACACACACACACACACACGCACACGCACACAATGACGTTAACATGGCTGTGTAAAAGTGCACCAAATTCAGTCATTAGCTTCCGCATGAAGATAATACTTTACTTCAGGCCAGACCTAACACTGCAGATACAAACTTTTGAAAACTGATAACAACTAAACATGCCCCTAAATTTGTATCAAGTAATATATTCATAGAAAGCTAGCCCTGCATTAATAATTCAAACGCGAAAAGTTATAACTTGAGTTTGGAACTTTCCTTTTCCGCGAATGCGCTGAATGCGTGTTCACTAGCTTGTTTATGCTTTATGTATTTCTTTTAATGGTGTCCTGCTCTGTTTTATGATGTGAATATATACTTATGATGAATTTTTCATTATTTTACTGCATTAATAAAACAAAATGTATTCCCATAGTGGTCGCCAAAACGATTCCCATAGTTGTCGACAAAAGGCTCCTCCGCCCCCCCTCTGACACGTACCTTTCTTTGCGATAAGATATTTTCCTGTCCTCAGGGCAACTGGCCCGGAGACGATTTATACGAGAAAGGCTGAGATTGTGATTTTTACAGAGTCCAGGTGGGAACAAAGCTCACTCTTTACCGAATGTGCTTTTCTCCATTGCCGGATCGATGGCTTCCTTTGTGAATGGGTGTGGAAGGCCCCAGTGTTATCGAGTTTTCCCTGGGGGTGGGCTCCAGCCCCCATTGTCTCCGTAACGGCCTGTACTCTGCTATGGGGTTAATAGAACAAGCTCAGTTGGAGACGAGCATTGGACCCCCACTTGACCTCTCTCTGAACTATATGGTTTGTGATTTTGTGGTTGAATTATTGTCTTCATGTATTTCGGCACTGCGTGCATCAATGGCATCATACACCTAAAATCCTGAGTGTTCATTTAACTCTGTGAGGCTTATTCTCCGGAGTTACGAGTGTAGTGAGCGACGCTCCCCTGTTGCGTAATGCTGCATGTCTTATATACCTCTCAAGCATCAAGCATGAGCATGTAGGCTACAGTAGATGTGCGCATGTGTAGTGTTTGCTGTTATGCTACAATACTACTTTATTGTCAGCTTTCACTGAAGTTTGTCTTTCGATACAGCAGCCTTGTATGCAACACATAGTACACACATTTGACATAACAAAAACAAAAACGAATGAATTACATACATAAAAACATGAAGACAAGAGCAATGTCCACTGTTCTGCTTACCCATGGCCAAATTCTGAATTTAGCCTCAAAACCTGACCTTATTGAATATTCTCCTTTCTGAAGGTAACTTGTATAGGCTATTCCCCATTCAAAACATGGCTAGTGTTTGATGTTTCGATATTCCTCGCTAACCTTAGTATAGTGGTATTATATGTAGATATATTAATAGATATATAGTCTCTCAAGTGGTGACCAACAATCTTTTAAAAAAATGTTCAGTTGCTGTTGTCCTTTTTACCATGAACTTGTGAAACAAGCCGGTTCGGTGCCGAGGATAGGCCACACTTCTGTTGCCTTCGTGGCATCTTCCAAACGGAGCACAGACATGCATATATGTGGCCGCGGGGGGGATAGGGGGAAGAAATCGAGCCAATCATCTCCACCACCTGATGTCTCCCATGTAAACACGTGGCACGGCAAAGGTAATGGGTGTTCAAAGCGCAGCCTCCTATCATAAAAGGAATGATTTATGTTGGTGAAATAACAACATAATGCTCCTTACGGGCAACATGTTCCACAGTTCCTCCCCGACAATGGGAAACAGCTGCTTGTTTTTTTTGTCGTTGGCGCATCTGCCCTTGGCGTTGTGTCTCATTCCGCATGTGGCTTGCAGGTAGGTAGGCAGGCGAGTACATGTGCACGAGTCTCTGTCGTATGCATGATTTATTTAACAGATATGGGACTTCTACGCCGCCTTCAGCCTGTTACAGATAAATTGAAACCAATAAAGAAATGCGGGAGCCGCTCCTCTGATAGTGCCGCGGTTAAGTCAATAAAAGTGACGAGTTTTTTTCGTTTTCTTTTTTTGTAAGACAGTCACACCTTGTAAACACTGTATCGTAGCATCCCAGGCTGTTAGTGGCCGAGGAGAGACTTCCCAGCATGCCTCAGGCCTATATTTGTTATTGTTCCATTATTGTGTTATCGTGTGATTGTATGCCTATGGGAATGTGTTTGGAGGAGTTATGTGTCTATTGTGATTACCGTCATTGATTTATGTGCAGTTAACTATTTATTTGATATATGTGTGTTTTCAGGCAAAACTACGAGCGACGGAGGTATAGTGGTGCGGGCCACCGGCCGTTTCTGTCATCAGAGAGGGTTGCTTTGGTGTTTTTTTGTGGTTTGCCACAATTAAAAGAGTATAGGCTATTCCTATTGTAAGAAGTTGCCATGCTTCATATAGTCGAACCCACAGTTCATTACAGACAGACAGACAGACAGACAGACAGACAGACACAGATGCCCCTGCCCACTGGCCAAGAACCACGAGCGATTCATTCTGGGGGCACAGGCGTGATGATAGGGAGACAATGAGAAAAGTCTGGGAGAGTATGATGGAGCCTCCTGTAGCATTTCTACTGTGAAAAACTATATCACACTGGAGTGATTAGATTTCAATGGAGGGTATGAGGGTTCAGACCTATGACACCTGAGGACATGACAGACACAAACAGGACCATGAATCAATACACTAGCACAGACTACACAGTTCCATTATTAGACAACAGAGAGGTATATAGACTAAATGACAGAAGAAAAAAAAAAACATCAAGTTCCATGTCTCACCTAGTCCGCCAGGACCCAGGTGGGACGCAAGATGTTATGAAAAGGTCAAAGAGAATAACAGTGATTGAGAGGAGGAAGTTATGACCAGATGTGAAAGTAACTGAGAGGTGAATGTAGCTGCAATGCTACTCTAGAGAGTAAAATCATCAACATTAGCTGAAAATTAAGCCGGGTAATTAATTCTCACTGAAAACTACTTAATCCAAAATGGTCTGTGGGTCAGAATCGCTATTGTGGCTCTGTTTGCGTTATTTGAACAGCTGGACTTACTCAATGCTTTTAGCAGAGAGTAAATGTTGGTCGCTACCTCTGTCTCTCTCTCTCTCTCTCTCTCTCTCTCTCTCTCTCTCTCTCTCTCTCTCTCTCTCTCTCTCTCTCTCTCTCTCTCTCTCTCTCTCTCTCTCTCTCTCTCTCTCTCTCTCTCTCTCTCTCTCTCTCTCTCTCTCTCTCTCTCTCTCTCTCTCTCTCTCTCTCTCTCTCTCTCTCTCTCTCTCTCTCTCTCTCTCTCTCTCTCTCTCTCTCTCTCTCTCTCTCTCTCTCTCTCCTATAAATGCACATACTTTCCACAAACAACAAACAACTTTCTAAAGTGCACTCACAGTGCATTTGCTTGCTTTAATTCTAGCATGTTGCTCAGCAAAAGTGGAAACTCAGGCTGCCACCTCATCTGTGTTTACTGACCTTGTGTTGGGGATGTGGTCAAACATTCAGAGACAGCTGGCGACTTTGGGCTTAGAGATGAGAGGATAATGGAACCTAACCAGTAAAGGGCTCTCTCCTCTATGCTCTCCATCTGTGTTCTTTTAAATACTTGTTGTTGCTTTCTCTCTCTGCTCACAGTTTTAGTAACCAGAGAGATAGCCCATCAGATATGTCATAGCCTAGCACTGTCAGAGTGTATCAAAGAGCCACCTCATAATAAAATCATTTGAACCTGGTCCATCTCACAAAGGCTGGAGAGTGGTGAAAGCATGGAACAGTAGCCGAATCAGAGGAAAACAGCACAGGATCATTCCATTTGGGCTCTCTTGCCAATCTCACCCACATTCAGTCAAAAGCCTCCTTACAAATTCATGCGTATGATACATTAAGCACTTAAACCATATATACTTTGTTGACTGGGGTGCCCCAGGGGTCTGTCCCTCCTCCTTTTTCCATTTACACCAAATCTCTTCGTCGAAAATAGCCTATCTACAAGCTCACAACGTGTTGCAATGTGACACATTGTTAGCTTGTATATAGATTGGCTATGTTCTGCAAATGTTCGCCTGACATGCCAATAACAGGGATAGAATGGCTCATGTAATTAAATGACATGTTTAGACAATACCACAATTGTCCAAATTACTTGGCAACTATAGAGTACCGAAGTCCTGACGTCACTCGTTCATCCCCTGGGTCGTGGAAGTAATTTCTCTATGGAGAATAACATTGGGTCATCTTAGAATTGTCTCATATAAGAATTGTGGTCCAAAAATAAACAAACTGCCCCGGCGATACTGTCGGGGAGGTGGCTCTGTATCGTTTATGATAGTCAGTCACTCATATTTGATACAGTCTGTTTATGGCGAAAATGCAACTAATTTGGCGGAGGTAACATTAGCGTTTTCTCCCCGCCAGTTGATGCTTCATATCCACATGAGTCAAACCGCTGGGATCATTTGTTTATTTTCGGGACACAGTTCTTATTTGACGCAATATTAAACACGTCTATGGGAATTCTGAATTGGGGGGGGGGGAAACGTGACCGTAGGATGCGCAAATTACGTCAGACTTCAGTGCTCTATATCGTGACACATGTCCTAGTGAAAAGGGCTGACTGAGTGTCAGTCAGTGCAACACGTTCAGCCGTCTGTTACTGCAACTCCAAGTGGGGTTGCAGTATTATGCAGCCCTGCTAGTGGAGCCCTCTAGTGGTGCTTGTCATCATATTATTGGTTTAAATGTTTTGCCATCTATTGTTATCTGTCCCTATTATGACCATAGGTCAGTGGTGGAAAAGGTACTCAAATGTTTTACTGAAGTAAAAGTATCAATACTGCCAATGTAGAAATACTCTGTTACAAGTAAACGTACGTAATTAAAATTTTACTGGGGTAAAGGTGCAAAAGTATTGGCATCAAAAGTAAAATTAATTAAATGTTTGAAAATAGCAGATCTACAAGCTCACAACTCGTCGCGATGCGACACATTGTGAGCTTGCATATCGGCTATTTTCAAATATCCTATGTATAAAATATGGCTAAAGTGGTTAATGTTTTATAATATAATAATTGATATATTTATCTGCAAAGTAACTATTAACTAAAGTTTTCAAATAATTGTAGTGGAGTAAAAGTACAATATTTGCCTCTGAGATGTAATGGAGTAGAAGTAAAAGTATTGAAAATTGGAAATAAAGTCAAAATACCTCAAAATTGTACTTAAGAACAGCACTTAAGTAAATGCACTTAGTTACTTTCCACCACTGCCATAGGTATGCTCCAAAATGTGAAAACCTATTCATTTCAGCTGGTCTTTAAAGCATTGTTGTAAAAAGAGAGAAAAACAACAACACTGTTTTCAGCACCTTGGACAGCGACCAAGGGATCCCTAATTAATAGGATTGAGCGCACCTGCACACAGTTACACAGGCCAGGAGACCTGCATTCCAGCTTGCAACATATTGGTCCACCTCCCCTTTCCCATGAAATGTAGTGTTGTAAAGTTATAGGAAATAAAAGGCCTTTTAACCCATTAAGACCTGAGGCCGATTCTACAAAATGTCTTCTAAATCCTAACAGTTTTTTGAAAAAAAACTATGTTGCTACGTCAGTGGTTCGCAAACTCAAATAGGACCACCCAAAATGATATGTATTTGGCCGCGGACCGCCATCTCAAAACATTTTGTTCCAGGGACCCCCAGAAGCAAATATTTGAGTTACAAATGTTCGCTTTAAAATATATATATATTAAAACATTTGCCAAAAAAAATCAAGATTTTTGAGCTTGTATATCTGCTATTTTTGAATAGCCAAAGAAATCTAAAATGACACAAATGCGTTCCCCAGATTAATGGGTTAGTTGCAAAGATAACACAGTATGCAGATATTCGCACCAGCACAACAGAGATTCCAATTGTAGCCTGATATGCAGTCTGCGGCGTGTCTGTTTCTGTTACAGTGGCTGTGTATGCGAGCGTGTCGCAGTGTCATTTCTCATGTAGAGAGACACTGATGCTACAGCGTTGCCACAGCAGTGTCACTGAGGTGTTATTGTATTGGCCACAGGTGTCGGTATGCGCCGCGGCGGTGAGTCAGTGAAGCTATTGCACTTCCAGCGTGGAAACAGATGAACGCAGGGTTATTTGACAGCTGTCCCACCAACGCCCCCCCCGCCCCCCCTCCGCCCCCCCTTTTTATCCACAACAATTCTCACCCTCTCTCTCTTTCTCTCTTTCTCTCTTTCTCTCTCCTTGTTTAGCATCACAGCTCCCAGTCCCTTTATGAAGTGTCTAGTGAGTGCAGTTATCTTATATCTGATTGAGAAAGGTAGGGGGGGGGTTCAGTACATGCTGCCTGGGCTCTATTGCAGTACAGCAACACAGAACCTAAACTTGCAGTTTTGGAAGATGTGCTCACATGTTGAACTCAAGTAAAAGTACCAATACCACAATGTAGAAATACTCCGTTACATGTAAAAGTCCGGTATTAAAAAGTGAATTGAGTAAAAGGACAAAAGCATTCGCATTAAAATATACTTAAGTACTGAAAGTAAAAGTGTGTACTCATTGTGCAGAATGTCCCATTTCAAGTTTTCAAATGTCAAAATGTTTTGAAAATATTTGAAAATATATGTTTTGAAAACTATTTTAAAATGGCCAAAATGTATATAGGGCTGAAGTGGTTAATGTATGTTTTGTAATAATAATCAAAAGTAAATAGTAACTAAAGGTTTCATATAATTGTAGTGGAATGAAAGTACAATATTTGCCTCTGAGCTGTAGTGGTAATAAAGTATTGAAAATTGGAACTCCAGTAGAGTAAAAATACCTCAACATTGTAGTACAGTACTTCAGTAAATGTACTTAGTTACTTTACAACACTGCACACACGCACACGCACACTCTGTGGACCGGCTGGGAAGATTTCCGAACGGGAGAGGTTATAAGGCCTCAACCATCTAACACCCACGTGCCCTTGGGCTTAGAGCTCTTAACCCCCAACTGCTCCAGTGGAGCTTCCCAGTGGCCCACAGAATAGATGCCTGTGGTTGTACTGGGATCAGATCCCAGGTGTCCATGATGTAGCAGAGTGGCTCACAGCCTTCAGCCTGATGACCCTAAAAGACTGATATCTACCCCCCGGGCTACAGGGAATTTATAGGATAGCGGTTAAAACGTTGGCTTTCCATGCGATTTTCCGGGCGTTACTGTGGTGGCGTGACCCGGATGGGGTTTCCCAGTGGGAGGAGGTCAGAAGGGGGGTGAGTGGGGGTGAGAGTGGCTCACAGTCTCTGCCTGATGATGACCTAAAAGGCTAATATCTCCCCTGGGCTACAGGGAATTCCCTTTAGTCTAGCGCTGTGGTTCTCAAAGTTTTTCATGTCAAGGTCCCCCAAAAATATATGTATTTGGCCGCGGACCCCCATCTCAAAATGTTTTGTTCCAAGGACCCCCCAGAAGCAAAGATTTGAGTTACAAACGTTCGCTTTAAAAATATATATACTCAAAGAAGTTTTTTACGATTTTTTTTGCAGATCTAGAGCTGGCTAGAGCTTGTAGATCTGCTATTTTTGAATATCCAAAGTATAAAATATGGATAGAGGGGTTTATTAGAGCTTTATTAGCTAATCCCCCCCCCCAGGGGTCCCCCCCC